>NW_022631034.1:12364656-12964656 GCF_010015895.1 Lontra canadensis | reverse complement strand
TAGACTGGATTTTGTATTAGGTTCTAAATCTTCCTTTTAAAAGAGAATTAATAAAACCTTTATGCATATGAAATATCTCAATTTTGGTCTTAGCCAGATTTATTTCTTGTTATTTCTTTGCTGCCTACCCTGCTTATCCTCATCTATGATCCATCCTTTGCTCATCTTACTACTACCCTTTTTTATTAGAAATATCCTACACAGAAGCAGAAAGTTCTGCTTAATTTGAAAACAGATGTTCAAGGTTCACACATAAGCCCATGTCTTTTTTTACTTCTACTTCTTCTACTGCATCATAATGTTCTGGTCATACTCTATAATAAATACATATACACACACACACACATATGTGTGTGTATATATATGTATTTAATTGTATACATTCAATGATGCAGACTTTGGTCAATATTTTGAAAAGCATGCAACTTTTTGAAAAGTGTGCAATTATCCTGAAAATCACAGGTTATAATTACAAAAGTACTTTCTTATTTTTAAAGACGTTTAACATATGGAGGTTTGAACTATTATGATTTTATATCTGCTTTACATTCACAACCAGAAGTTAATTGGTAAATACTTTCAAAGCAAACAATTGGTTCTGTCTTACAAAAACTGCCACTGTACAGTAAAATTCTGGATCTCAACCTGCTGTTTCACATAAGTGTATTTTAATCATAGACTGTTCTTCCTTTGTGAAGATTTTGTTCCTCCTTCTTGTTGAAAATAATACAATTGATTTAGTATCAATCTGCTCGTCTCTCTAATACAGAAACAAAAGACAGATTTTGCTACATGTAACTCCCCTGCCGACAATTCCCAATGACAGAGACCTGTGTCACCTTTCTTATTTCGATACAAGAGCTTTTCTGAATACATATTGAAAATTATGGCAGTTGTGATGAATTATCCAAATTTCAGATGACATGGAGTTATAAAAAGTTTTCCTTTTTCTTGCTTTTTGCACTGTTAATCCAACTGATATATAACTATGTAAAATTCTACAGAAACCAGCTTGACTTTGGTTACCTGCCCATAGAGATTATATACCATTTTTAATATTTCTATTCATACACATTTAAGAATTTCCACACATTCCTAAAAATGCCTGGATGCATCTTGTATGCTCTCTTCTCTAATGACATTTCCCACCCATCTCTTTCTAAAGATTGCAGATTGTTTTCATCATAATCCTCGTCTACCTTCTACCAACATTCTGATTCTCAAAATTTAATATACATAAGAATCACATGGACTTATTTAAAGCAGATTCCCATGCTATGTCTACAGACATTCAGTGTTAGTTCATCTGGTTTGGAGCTCAGGAATGTAATAAAGATGCACTCAGATTAGACCACAGGCTTCTAAAGGGAAAGAAAACATTTTATGAATATGTGTATTTCTGGTACTTGGTGCCATGTGTATCCAAGAGACACAATAATTACCTGTTGAACTCAATTAAGAGGATCAAACAAAAAAATAGCTTTGGATTATTTGTTAATACTCCCTTTTAGAAAACTATTATCTCAGTTAGAATGTGTCATACTTTTGAGGCTGGAACTGGTGAACAAGTGCATTGAGGGAGTATTCTCCTTGGCTCTTTTCACATCTTATTAATTCATCTAATATCTATTGCATACCCATCTAACTCCTAAACTCTATGCTAGATGCTATGATATCAAATTGCATAAATTTAATTTGTCACCCTCAAGGAATGTATGTATGTATGTATGTACTTATATTATGTTACTCACCATACAGTATCAAGGAATTTACTCATTAGAAAAGAGACAGACTGGGGAACCTGGGTGACTCAGGTGGCTAGGCATCTGCCTTTGGCTCAGGTTATGATCCCAGGTCCTGGGATCCAACCCCAAGTCAGGCTTCCTGCTCAGTGGGGAGATTGCTTCTCCCTCTCCCACTGCTGCTCCCTCTGCTTATGTTCTCTCTCCCTCTTTTTCTCTCTCTCAAATAAATAAATAAAATCTTTAAAAGGAAAAGAAAATAGGCATCCTAAGCAGTCCTAAAATAATGTAATGATTTTTTTTAAAGTAATGTAATGATTTATCACAAAGGATAAACAAAGCAGTATGGAAACATTGAGAAATGAAGGCCAAGTGCACTTAAAGACTATATATATTAAAACCTCAAGAATCAGCATACTGTCATATTGTTGATGCTAATACAAATCACCCTCTATGCCAATTCTTCAAAAAAATCTGATGGCATTAGAAATTGTCAGTGTTCTAACATTCTTTGTCATTAGAAATGAAAGCAGTAAATGTACACTGTGTGCCACTGTCTCTTTCCCATTTACATTCTCATGTATATGCACTCATAAAAATTGTACCTTTGGTTTTAGCTTGCTCTAACTTTTCTTGTAAGGATTCACGATTTCAGTTATTTACATATGTACTGGGTCATCAATTCTTTACACCAGTCTTCCTTTGATTAACCTCTCAGCTTCACTTCCTTCCTCCCTATCCTGCCCACTGGAACATTCCCTTTAAAACCAAGCTAATGTATATTTTGGTTAAAATGTGAATCTTCTTCCTGATCTCCTCCGTGCCTCTCCCATGGATGTCTTCTTTCTCCAGTACTGTCGTCTTTACATCATCTCAACAATAAGGAAATGTTTCCAACGGCCCTTCTTGCTAACATGTCTGACCCTAATTCCCTCCTTTGATGAAGCTTCATGGTACCTAGTTTTGTGGAAGGCAGTCATCTGCCTCCTGTGGTAGAAGCCAAAGAACAAATCCTCCCTGTTTCATCTTTTGATAGCTAAGGGACAAGCTTGTGACCTGGATTCTTCCACTTTAGAACTCAATCTCCAGTAAGTGATGCAAAGATAAAGGGAGTTTATGGACATGTTGCCACATGGCAGCATCTTGACCAGATGACCCATTGAGCAGGAACTTCCGGGGCATGGTCTACTGTTCCTGCTTGTTTCAATGTTATGAGATCAGCCTCAGAAATTACTATTTTGCTTACAACAGCAAGATTAGATCGTATTATTGCACATAAGAGCCTAAGTTGATTTCTAGCTAGTGAAAGTAAGAATGAAAGCTTCCAGATATTTTTGAAATATATTGGATATTTCTTGGTAAAATGTGCAATTTCATTGAAACTTAGCAATGGTTTCATAGTGCAACAAATGTGGATTTTTTTGTTGTTGTTGCACTATGCTAAGGTTTTGAAATAATTATATATTATTATGTCAAATATGTTAGAATAGATAAAAATATAAGTAGACATATATTGGTAATGTAGGGCTAAAGATGTACACAAACTCAGCATTTGCCTATGCCAAATAATATATATTTAAAATCACTTGTATCAATGTCAATTTTAAAGGAATTTTATTTTGATTGCCATATAACAGTGTGGTTTATTTGCTGGTCAGTATTTATGTCTCCCATTGCTTTAAGTTGTGTTTTAGTGTGCCCTTATACTGCTTTATTTATTTAAATGATAATGTTATTATCATATCATTAAAATAGCCAGGCTATTTTCAGAGACCAATTTTCCCATAAAATTATTGCATTTGATGAAGAAGGCTCTGATCCAATGAAATAATTATCTACAGTCATTAGAAATTCCACAAGTTATTAAATACTAAGGGGTCCATTCAGGAGTATAGTTTACGTCCTTTAGGTAGGCCATTGTAGCAATTTTCTTTCTATTACACTCTTCATATTGCTGTGCCCTGAGAACTACACATAGATTTTTGTGAACTATACCTCTGTAGAGTTCAGTACAGCTCTAAGACTGCATCCAAGCCCCAAATGGTTAGTCCACATACATTTAACATTTATAAATCTTTTTTATGTTCTGATATGAAAGAGTCACACTAAAGATAGAATTAGGAGAAAAATATGTATATCCTGTTTCTTTTTATATTTTCCAGGGCTTATCATCTTTATAAATTTTTCATTTGTTTCATATTTTTCTATCAATTCTTTACCTTCTGCTTCCACGCATCAGGTGGAGGGTTTTCTTATTTCTACGGAGTATTCTGGGCTGGTTGTTGGGAATAGTTATATAGTAGGGCCTAAAAATATTTTATGGGTTGAAAGGAGGAAGTTATAGTTGTTATTCTCCTATCTACAACTGTAAAACAATATCAACCTTGAAAGAATTGTATTCATACTTTTCTGGGCAGAGAACCTTGTACATAGTCCCTACTCATGAAAGGTTAATTCCCTTTCACAAATTTATATTAAAAGAAAGATAAATAACATAATAAAATATGTTTGTGATTTGAAACTGTTCGCAAGGAATAGGATTAAATTTCAAACGTTGGGTTACTAATCAAATATCCACATATTTACTATATGAAGCCACTCTCTTATTTGTTGTAGCAAAGTTTATGTGCTGCTCTTGATTCTTTGTTATTTCAATTTTCTGTATTTAGAGAGTAGAGTAACAGTCTTTGTAAGTGAATGGAATAAATTCACTAATGTATGTCTGTTCAAATCTGGTAACTTATTTTTTAAAAGATTTTATTTATTTATTTATGTGACAAGAAGAAACACAGCAAGAGAGGAAACACAAGCAGGGGAGTGGGAGAGGGAGAGCTGAGCAGGGAGCCCTATGCCAGCTCAATCCCAGGACCCTGGGATAATAAGGTAGATGCTTAACGACTGAGTCACCCGACACCCCTAAATCTGATAACTTAAAGATAAGAAAAAGATAAAGATACAAGATATAGATTATATATGTAATATATAAAGACAGATATAAGATATAAAGATAAAGAATAAGAGTAAACAAGCATTTTCTTCTACTGTTTAATAATGGTTTGTGTTAAATTTGACAAATTGTCCATGCCTATAAAAATTAAATGCTATATTTATTTGAAATAAACATATGAAAATAAGACACATAAGTTTGAAAATATCTCAAGCATCATTTTCAAAACATACTATATTAAGTAAAAATCAATTCTCTTTCTAATGTTTCCTGGAAAGATCTTAGAAATCTGAGATTACTGAGTATTTGAAGGACCACAGATCATACAGTAATATACAGAATTACATATAATGGACTCAGTATAATATTTTCGCTTGCACATAAATGGATGATATATCAGTACACATATGGATGGATATATTAGTACACTTTCATTTAGCATGTCAGGTTTAAGGAAACTGTAGCATTCCAGAAAGACATAATGGGGAATAATCTTGTTTCATTTTTTTCCCCTTTAGATGTGTTGAGCATTATTTTTGAACAGGACATTGTGCTAATTACTACAGATAAAAAGACAAACAGAACATGATCTTCACCTTTAACAGCTTTAAAATGTATTGAGGATGAGGAAATAAAGCCAACAAAGGCAGGTAAATTGGAGTATTCATCAGCAGCAAGTGACACGAGTGGAGGTGATGAGGAAAAAGCAAAGGATTTTGCTTTACAAGGGATCGAGTACATTTTCATCACTAAGCAGGAACAGTTGGCAGAGGTTTTCGTAAAATAGAGAAGGAAACAAAGTACACTTGAGAATGACTGAAAATCCTGAGCTAATTCAGAGGGCTTTGGGGACACGCCTAGTAGAAATACAAGAAGACAGAGTGGGAAGAGAGATGACATGAGCGAGGAGGAACTGTCTTCAAAAGAGCCAAACTTTGAAGGGCATTTTAGGGAGTTATTTTTGTCTTCGTTAGGCAATGGGGAGTCTTTGCAGGTTCTTGAGGATGGGATGACGGATCAGTAGATGTTTTAGAAAAGTAACACTGCTATGAACGATGAGAAAGAGAGAGCCAGGAAATTTTAGAGGATTGGTAGTGGGGATAAAATGGAGTCAGTTGTGGATATACTGGTCACTAGATGTTTTTTATCTGCTGAGTGCCCCTTCTGGACTAAATTATGTCTTCTCAGCAAAAAACACATGGTGATCTTCTTCATTGCTGTGCTGGCAAGCTCTATGAGATACCATCACCAAGATGATACAAAATTTTAATGATAGAATGCTATAACGGCATTTGTCAGAGGTCAGTCTCTTTAAGAGCAGGACACATTTACAATATTTATAAAACTCATTGATTTGGGGCATAAATATCAGAAGATGACAAATCATATCTTTAGGAGAGGATGATGTCATGATGTAGAGTATAGGAAAGTAGAATTAAGAGTAATTATTAGTGAGTAGCAAAAAGAGAGTGAATGTTTTCTCCTTGCCCTATGGTGCTCTGTGGCACCTTTTATTCACGTAGCTCTCTTAGCCACTTTCCAGACAGCAGAGCACATTAAATGCATTCATGATTTGTAATTTAAAACTACAGTTGTGCGAAATTGCAGTTTAAGCTTGTATGGATCCATACCCATTGAGTTTGAATTAAGATTTACAAATATGTATTAGGCTTGATAGGACAGTCATTGAATGAAAAATACAATTTGTGGCACCAAAATGCAGCAAAAATATGAAAATTTAAAATATGTATGAAATCTTTCTCAACAATATGCTGATTAGATCTTAGGCAATGCATATAACACATCTCAGTAATCAATCAGGGTGTATATTCTGAATGCTATGATTCTCAGTTTCTTAATTTAAAAATAAATTGCAGGAACTTATTCTGGAAGTAATTATTTCAGAAAATTATCATGTCCTATAAAACTCATTCACAGTCATGAGTCTAATAAAACAAATCAACCTTTTAAATTGTTGGTCTTAAGTGGGTATGGCTGAAAACCCAAGGTTAAAGCAATACATTTTTGTCATACTTCTCTATCTCTTCCAGCAGAAGATAGTTCTAGAATTATTCTAGCATTCATATAAACAAGTGGGTGAGGAGCAAGGTAAAGAGTTGAAAAAAAGTATTGCCATCATGACCAATAATATTAAAATCATATTTATTATCCTACCATGGGAAGAGTAATGAAAAGCTGGTCCAAACCCACCATCAGTACAGGAATTAGCTCAGCAACATTGCTTCTCAGATTGTACATTACAATAGATGTGCACAGTCATCAACTCTAGATGACCTTATTTAGTAAGTCTATTTCTTTACAACATCACCAGGTCATTTTAATGTGCCATCATGGTTGAGTACCATTGCTCTCCCATAAAATATTCACTAAGATGAAACACATGATTTCCCAATTTGGGGATAATTTTGATTCTAATAAACATCTTTAATGAAGATGTGATCTGGGTTCTTAAGCTTTCATCTGTTGAAATTACATCAACACTTTTTACTTCTTAAAAAATATTTCCCTATTTTTACTTATTTCATTCTTAATAACGTATAGGTTATAGAGCTAATATGCTATTCAAATTGCTTTTATCACCATCAATAATGGCTGATATTTAATATTCATTTACTATGAAGCTGACACAGACTTCGGCCTTTATACACAATACTTTTAATCTTTTTTCAATTCTAGAGAGTAAATATTACGATCATTTTTATTGTAGATATAAGATACGTTAAGATATATTAAAGATATATTAAACATATATATATGTATATATATATATACACATACAGATATATTAAACAGAGCAGATTTCAAAATACTAGAAAGTACTGCAAAGGAGAATCCGTCTCCAACATGTATGTTCACAGCCTCTACTCTGTAGGAGAAGGCTCTTTGCAGATCTTCTGAGTTAACCAAATTACATCTGAATCATTTTAACATTTATAGAAAGCTGTTGTTCCTCCCCAACGTTTTCAACAGACCAAGAACTTTCACTTACTTCTGTATAACCTTGTTGTCTGCTAGGGTTCACTTGTCAGTAGGAAATCGCGTAGACTTGGCTTAAGCCCCAATACTAACTTGCCAATACCATCGCCTGTGAAATTTAAAATCATATCCCATGACCTTTAAGAATTCCTGGGGGCTTAGGCCTTCATGGTTTCCATCAACTGAATTGCCATTAAAAGTTTTCATTTTACTCTGAACATAAAACCCCTCTTTTCATAGGTTTATATGCACATACCAAGGCAAAAAATCCACTCATACTATGCATTTCATAAATTCTGTCTTGTTTATTAAAGATTCTTGAGTCAAAGAAAACTTACTCCAAGTGGAGCAAAGCCTTCTGATATCTTCTGAGCTCCACTCTATCTGCTTCCTCTTTTTACCTCTGCATGTCATCCTTTGCTCATAACTTAAGCGCCCAAATCCATCAAATAGCTCTGTAGAAAAAAGCAAACAAATGGCCTGTCATAAGGAAGATCCGTGACCTGAGAGTGCAATCGGGATTATAAATACTATCTTTTATCTTGTTAATTAAGTATCAGCTTATTGTTTCATCTCTCACTGTCCTAATAACAATTTACCAAACTTCTTTCCATCGAATGTCTAATTTATTTTTTAATTGGCTTGCTAACTTGTCAATAGTCTATGTTTCCCAACAAATAAAAAAAAATACTTAATCTTCCTTTTTCTGTAACTGTTTAAGTGATAGTCATAATAGAGAACAGTCCATTAATGTGCTACAGTGCTCATACTTGGAAACTATTCCAAATTCTTGCAAGTGTCTATGTACCACAGATTTTATAGCAAAATACAAGCCCTCCCCCAAAAATGGATAACCTGGCTTGAAAAAGTGGTCTCGAATTTGACTCTTTGGAGGAACAATAGTTTCAAGATTTTGTTAAGTTTTGTTGTTTTTTGTTTTTATATATTATGTTGGAAGGGCAGTCACCTTCTAGAAAAATAATTACAGGAATTTCTGGAGTTCAGTGGATAAAATATCTAAATTATGCAACAGAATAGCAAAGATCTTATGGTAAAAGACAGAGTTTAAGCAAGGTGGACCAAATGAGCTAAGCTGCTGTGCATAGTGTTAAACAGTGGGTGAGTTATATATGCAGTTCGTGTCTTCTTTAAAAAATGTTTCTTAAAAATATTTAATCACGTTCTTAATTTTTCCCTTGGTCAAGATGTGTGTGGGCATGTGTGTGCCTGTATGCATAAGTGCAACGCATGTAGTTTCTTCAAGCAGTTACCCAAAGTGTTATCAATGTCTGCTTTTGTGTCTTGCTTATATGTCTTGGCTTATACAATGATCCACAAGACTGCTGGCTACTCCTGTTGGTCCTATCACTTATAAAATTTTCAACCTTGGGGAAGAGGGAGACCATTATAAGTTACTCTGGGAGGTATCAAAAAGACATTGAGTAAACTGGGCAGGGAGTGTTGTCAGAGAAGTTTCTGTGGGTTTCTTGTCTGGATTTTCACTTACTTCACTTCTTGCCAGTGTCCAGTACTCCCCACCTGTGCCAAACTACCCTCTATTACATATTCTAACCTTGGAATGATTCAGAGCTAAGTCTTAGGAAGCTATTCTTTGTTTTCTACACTTTTGTCCCTTAGGAAATTCATCCAATCCTGTGACATTAAATCTACTTGCAATCTTTATGCTATCAATAATTCTAAAATATCTATCCTTGGCTTTAAACTTTCCTTTGAACTCAAGACTAGGGGATCCAAATACAGAGATCCTAATATCTGTAATATCCATAATATCTTCTGCAGGTTTCTGCAGAAGACAGATGGAATGTTACAATTAGATAATTTGAGGAAAGTTCAACCAATGGACAATTTCAAAGGCCTGAGTAATGTCTAAGGACACCATGAGGGAGATTGCAGGGTACTCTGCAAGACTTGAAAGAGAGAGAAGTTCCTGGAACCTGGAGTCAGAGAGGCTAGGTGCAGAGGGCTACTTTACAGGAATCATGACCTTAGTTCACAGGAGGTCAAACGAGGGAGCCAACCCACGGGAATGCTGCAGAGAAGGAGCCCAGGGAAAACATATTCCAGCTTCACTCTCCTCCCTTCAAACTTTTGTCTGAGCTTCCTATTGGCTGAATGCTATTAGAAGTCAGAGAGTAAAACATATAGAGATGTTGTTCTCAAAATTGGTCCTCAGAGTACAAAGCAAGATGGAGAAGGTAAGTGTTAGTGGTAAAGAGTCCTGTGTGTGTATGTGTGTGTGTGAGAGATATATATATATGAATGAAAGCTACAAGAAGAAATGTCTCAGACCAGTGAATAGTTCAATATATCTGGGACAAAGAAGTCAGAATGACAATTTCTAAGGTGGAAGAGATAAGCAGCAGCCAGATTATAAAAGTCTTCTCAACTAAATCAAAGACTTTGGACTTAAACTTTTAAAGTAGAAGAGTGTCATGCTAATATTTATGTTGTAGAAGCCACATTATAGCAGCTCTCTTGAGTCTGGATCAGACAGGGAGCAGGATCTGAGGCAGAACTGTGGTTAAAGGGTTGGTGGTGGGAAGGCGGGGGATGGACCAGGGGAGTGATAGGTCAGAAATAAAAAGACAGATTGCTGAGAGACGTAAAAGGCAGAATTGATAGGATTTGGTGATTTTTTAGATGCTGTGGATCAAGTCAGGGGGAAAGAGAAGTCTAGGATGTTGTGCGCATTTCTGACATGTATTACTAAGGGGATGGCAGTACCATTTCCAATGACAGGAGAGGGAGTAGAAAGAAAGGGAAGAAAATGATGAGTGAGGTTTTGCACATATTTTTAGACATTAAGTTCAGGTTGCTGATAGAACATTTTAGTAGAAATGTCCAATAGAGAGGCAGACATATAGATTAGAAGCCCAGGGAAGAGAACAGAAGCATAGACGTTTGGGATATCATTGTCATAATAAATTATTAAGGAAGTGGGATGAATGAGGAAATTACGTGACTCAGTAGAGCATCAGAGTTAGGTATGACTGACCTAAGGCTTGCATGCTTTTCAATACACCCAGCTAATGACAATGGTAAAATTTTTGTTAAAAAATAAGTATTTAATGCCAATAGATATTTAATGCTATTAATAATAGCCAGTTTCTGAAGCCCACCTTCTCAATTCTAATTCTCTACCATAGAGGCTTCCTTACTTTTGTTTACTGACTGAATGCCTTACGGACTAAAACCTTTTTAAAGAAGCTGTAGAGAAAACATTCCTTCAATATTATCGAGACAGAAAATTGCAGGTATCCAAATGACACAATAGACTTTGAGTTTCAGAATTAGAAGGCACGTACTAGGTCATTGAGTGGTCCCAGAATCCTCACATTTTAGAAGAAAAAGCAAAAGGCCAGAGAGATATATGAATTTGGGTGGCTCACTCCAAAATTATAAAGCAAGTGAAATACTTAGATCAGGTAAATACTGCTAAGTATAGGTATGCGCTAATTGAGCTTCCCCCGTAGAACTGTGTCCATGGTGTAAGACTAATTGGGATGAGGGGAGGGGCAAGAAGTTAAACAGTAGTGAGGTTACATTATACATTATAGAGATTAGACTCTACTTAATATCATACTGATGATCTGAGCCTCAAAAGATCCATCTCCAGTGCTCCCAAGAAACTGCATAAAATACAAACGTATTTATATTTAAAGACTGAAATATGGGAAGCTGCTAAAAACATGGATGCTGAAATTGCTAACATTTCATGAAAGACAAAAAAAAAAAAAAAAGCTCCCAGCCTTAATGGAAACTGAACCAAACCCATAGAGAAGCAGATGTTTCCCTTTAGCAAACTTTCAAAGCAGCAGGAACTCGAATTCAGTCAGGAAACTGGCAGAGCCGCTGGAGCCATTTCTAAGTGCCTATGAGAGTTGAGAGAATGTCCTTGAAGACTCCTGCTCTGGGTAAAATGGAAGTGGGGGTTTTGGCAGACTATGCTTTCGGCTGCCTGCCAGCGACTTTGAAAAGCATGACAGCTAATGTGGCTATGCGGATAGTTCTTTGGCTGCACCTCTGACTGGAAGACATGATTCTGAAAGAACTCCATACAGGAATTCCATTTGGCAAAGTCTTGCTTTTTGGCAAGGATATGGAAAGTCTTCCTGAATAAGCATTGAAGAATAAATTGTGTCTGCCCCAGGATAAAACTTCTGGGGACTAGGGAAAGAATTAGGAGGTAGATTATACAGAGGCAGAGAGTTTTCAGAATGGCAAGAGACACTAGAAATTTGCAATCAGTAAAAATGACCCTATTGCAAGGAAGAGATTGGAAGTTCTTCAAAGGATCCAGGAAGAAGGGAGCTGGCCCGGCTACTCAGTCCCTGCTCTGGGTAAGGGATCCAAATAATAAAGATCACATGTGAGTCAGAAATGAGAATATGTGCATTTAATTCAAGAAAGCATTTATCTAAAGTATTAAAAATGTTTTGAATTGTGTAAAAGACATTTCCTAGCATAGAAAGCTGGCACCAACCTAATCAGCAGTTCATACAATGCTGACCTAAATTTGCAAGCCTGTGTTCCTCTGTTACCTGCTGTCTGGGTTCTCTTGGGGGACCGGCCACATTGTGGTTATTAGTGTGAATCCAACATGTAACACATAGTGTGCAGCCTTCAGTGCTGGAATCCTCCCAGAGCCTATGTGTCCACATGTGTCCACGACACGGGAAATGTCATCAGATCTTTGACTCCATCACTTTACATACTGCTTCCGATGTGCGAAAAGCAGCATAGTGTTTTGTCACCGATTAACAATAAAAAGGTTACACTGACTTCTTTCTTTTTTCCCCTCTTCAAAATATGTAATCGTGACTGTTTGCATCTTGTGAGAGCCAGATTGTTTCCCTCTGGTTGCCAGGTAAAAATATAAGATGCTTAGTTTAATTTGAATTTCAGATAAATAGCAACTCATTTTTTTTTCAGTGTTTAAGTATCCAAATCTAACTAGATGTCCTATATTTTTATTTGCTAAATTGGGCAGCAAATTTTAGGGCCAGTTTTATGAGTGAGGGGGATCTCTTCATGTATTTCCATTGCTATTAAATAGATAAATTTGTTTAGGTTGAGTCCAATACTGGTGAACCTAACAGTACATTTTACTCTCTATAAATATTGATAGGGAAGCTCTTGGGTTTATGGGTTTATTGTGGGTTTATTTGTTTTTGAAGAAATGTGTTTCATGATGACCTCCAGTAGGGGTGCTAAAGAGATGGCCAGAAGATATGTTGAGTGGCAAGAAGAGGGCCAGGAAAAGGGAGAAGGGCAGAAAGAGATGCATGTACATGTTTGGTAATTAAGAGCTTATACCTTAGAGAAACCTATGAGGTTCAATCCCAGTTATGCTAGTTACCTATTCTTATAGCCTCCTCTGGTTTAAATAAAGTAAGACCTGCCAATTAAGGAGTAGGGGTTTTGGCACATAGTAGGTATACAAAAAGTATATTGTCTGTGTCCTGTTAATGATTTTACAATTATTGATATGGGAAACCTGAGAGTAAAATCCGTATCTTCTTGCCCCAAGAGCAATGCTCAAAATACACATGTATTAAACTAGTTATCGGGAAAGAGAGACATTTGATAACAATTCAATGGAAGAATCAAGGTGCAAAATGTAATTATAATTTAAAAATTAAATAGACTGCTGCTGTTCTGCCTTTTTAGAAAGTGCTTAATCAAAAGACAATTTTGCCCAGTAACTTGAGGATATTTGACTTCCATGGATAATTGCCTAATGTAAACTCAAAGGACACATATTTACAGTCAGCAATTTGGAGAAACAATACCACAGAGTATTAACATCTTCCTTGTGATATCCATCCTCTTCAAGTTTAGTGTAGTGAGTATAGAGGATCATTTGGCTCAGAAGATTAAATCTATGAGATTATCTATTAGAATATTTGATAGCAACAATATCATAAAGTGATGTGTTCACCATGAATTTCTGGGGGAAAAAAAGGTATTTTAAGCATCTTATTTTGGCTTAATCTAAAAATATTTTCTAAGTAAATGGTTCTTTTGTGCACACTGATCCTAACAGTTCGTGAACATCTCAAAGTCAGGGTCTTATCTATAGGTTACACAATGTAAAATGAACACACATTACAAAAATAGTGAATTGAGGAAAATACAAATAAACGAGTAAAACCATTAGGGAGGCAGTAAAGAAAAGTCAGTTTTCAGCAACTGGAATAAAACTTATGTTGTTCATAAAAAATGTGTGACTAGCTAGGCTGAAATTGCTGAGATATCTCTTCCACTTGCCTTGAAAACTACGAAGCACATTTTTTACCCCAAATTTGAGAGAAATTGACTATCTCCTCATCCTATCACTTCTCTGACAAAAAAAAAATGTATATTATGTATAGGAGATTAGAAATACTGAATAATTAAATACAGAAAAATTCAATTTCCAATTTGAGTAATTAATTTATATTTCAGTGTTGGGTTTAATAGCTGTCAGCTTTAGTTTATTTGTGACAGTCCCTGACCCATATTAGGTGCTCAGTAAATATTTGTTGATTGAGTAAATGAGTAAAAATACATATATATGTGTAAGTATACATATATATGTCAGTTTTTTCACATTAAACTTATAACAATGAAAATATATACTTTAAAGTGTTTGAAGAGCTTGCAGCATTTCTTAAATAGTTGAAATATTTATCTTCAAACTGTAAGTTTATGGGTAAGAGAGCATATTATTTTCCAACCTGTACAATGAGAATGATAGTAATACCTACTTCATGGAACAAAAGGAATTTATATTCAGAGCACTTAGAATAGATCTGCTGCATAGTAAGTACAGTTATTGTTTTATGTTGGCTTTTATTACCATGTTAAACAAGTCAAGATTTTAGACTGAATGTATGTGAAAAAGGAATAGTGTTGCAATCTGGAAAAAAATATCATCGAAGTTAGAGGATAGACATGAAAGAAAACTGCTACTGAGTTACATAACCATTAATTAATTAATTAATTAATAGGGTGCTTGTTTATTTGTTTCAAATCAAACATTTGTTAGGACAGTCTTGGAAAGGCAAAGAAAAACATCATAAAACAGGACGTTTGTTCTGTTTAAGCCATATTGAATGGAACCACCATGACGCATGCGGATCATTCCTTGTGACCGGATAATCTGCAGGTTCTCAGGTACACATGACTTTTACTAGCCTCCACTTTCCTACCTTTAGCAATATATTTAGTGTGAGCTCGAAGTAAGAGGCTAGTGGGACAGTAAAGAGACTGCAGGTTCCTCCCAATTCCATCTCCTAGAAGTAAAGGTGATGCAAATACGCCTGAAGTTCCCTGACTAGGTCAATCCTCTGTCTACTGTTCTGGTGCTGTCCAGTACAGGAATGACTAGCTACCTGTGGTTATGTAAATGTAAATAAGTTAAAACTTATACAGTTAAAAGTTAATTTCCTCATTTGCAGTAACCACATTTGAAGTGCTCAAAGGCTAAATGTTCTAGTGAGCAGTGCATAGATTTTAAAGGGGTCTGAGATCAGGTTCCTTCACCTTTTCCCACCAATATATAAAAGAAGGTTCCATAAATGTGGCCCAATTCTCCTCTATTCTGTTTCTCCTCTCTTTTAAAGAATATACCCTAAGCTAAAGTGATGCAGAACAAAACCTAAATTCTTCTCATTGCCTATAATCAAAGCTGGATCAAAAAAATGATTTGGACAGGCAAAAATGACCATGCATGCTGAGGGAAGAGGAAGCATTGTCAGTGCATCGCAATTTAGTATAATTCAATTATTTATACTATCTTGTGCCTAATTCACAGAAACCAAAATGCACATAACAATGAAATGGGAGTTGATATCGGTTGTGGTCAAGAAGAGAGGTGGGTTCGTTATGAAAAGAGAAGGAAGGTAAAAGAAGCCAATGAATATAATGGGAAATGGGAGAGGGAAGAGAAACAGCAGTGACTCTACAGTTTTGATAAAAGCAGGCACTTTGGCTAATAATAACAAGCAGGAGAAAAGCAGATTTTCAACAAAAGTGCTTTATGTGGACAAAATCTACTGAGCTAAGTGCACCTTAAATCCCCGAGCATAAAAGCTCAAAGAGCAAACATTTTTTAATACTGACTCCTTGAGTGTGTACAATACTTCCCTTCATGCAAAGCCAAGCACAATTGTAATAATTTAGCTCTTGTCAATCTGCTTCACTCTGCATCATTATGCCTAGAATAACAAGGCGAGACCTAGGCAAATTGGGTAGGGAACAGGAAGCTGGCTCTGAGAAAATGCATACTGAAATACAGACACTTGAAGGATATTATCTCAGGGTCTAACTGTGCCAAAATGTAGGTTTATGCGGGATTATTTTCCCCTCCTTGAAATTCGAAAACTGAGTGATAGAAGCAGTTGAGTAATTGGATGGTGTTACTTCGCAGGATGTGGTCATTCTATTTATCAGTGCCATTTGAAAATTAGAACTTCAGGAAATATGGAATGACTCAAGTTTGTAAATGCGGAAATGACACAATATTTTAGAAAGTTGAATTTGGTGTTGACAGTGGTGAAAAAAAATCAGTTGTCATGGAATGGAAGAGACCCACAACATAACATAAATACATAATGTATTTGAAGTAGAGATATTAAGCGCTATGTTGAAAAGTTAAAGAATGATGTCGACAGGTGTTCCATCTAGATGGGATAGAGAGGAAAGGTCTTTATCAGAGGGACATTTGAGAAAGGATCTAAATGGAGCAAAGGAGACTAAGCCATTAGACTTCCAGGAAGACCAGTTTCCAGAAAGAGAAGATCACTTGAAGAAGCTTGGAAAATTTACAGAACAAGGAGTCTGTTGGGGATGACTCAAATCAAGCAAGAAAAAGAATATGATAAAATGAAGTTAGGGTTGCAGCCAAGAAGCTTCTAATGTAGGGTATATTTTTAAAATATACAATTAAACACCAATCATTTCTCAACATCATCACTATTCCCACACTGGCTCGAGACACCACTCTTGCTTGGTTGGAGTATTTCAACAACCATCCAACTGCTCCTACCTCACTGCTTTAGAGTCTCACCAACCTGACCCTCAATCTGTCTGTATTCACTGGCCAAACCAAGTGATCCTTTACAAATGAACAAGACAATAGCACTATTTAAGACCTACATTAAGAAAAAAAAAAAGAAAAAAAAAGTTCTTATCCTAGATATTCTTACCATTTGCACAGATGTGACTATCATGTCTCTTTCTTTACCTCCTATTGAGCTGCTCTGCATTCACACTGGTCCAAACTCACGGACTTTGTTTTTGCCCTTCCAAAATACTAAGCACAGTCCCACCTCAACCTTGGCATTTAGCCTTAGAGCAAGCTTTCTGCAGATACTTCAAATAGCATGTTTCTCCTTTCCATTCAGTACTGTGCTCTCATTTCACCTCATCAGGGAGACCTTGTAGCAATTTCTCACCCCTTCCTGCCAGTTTCTAGGGTAACTATGTTACTTTTTTTCATAGGACTTATTAGCCCATGACCCACTATTAATAAGAGTGTTTTATTTGGTTACTATTTATTTTCTCTCTGTACGAGAATAGAGGCTTCCTTAGTGTAAGATTTTTATGTTATTCATGTTTTATTGCTAAAACCTAGATCTTTAATAGGCACATTGAAGTTGGCCAGTAACTTTTTTTTTTTTTTAATAAATGAATGAGAAACTGAGAATGGCAGCAATTCAACTTGCTGACGAATTGGAGGTCAAAATGAGAATAACAGAGGGGTACAGGAGGACTCCAAGACTTTACTCCTTAGTAACAGAGTCAGTGGGAGCTCCATTCGCTGAGATGTGGATGGAGGAGGGGAGGAGCTTGGAGGAAAGGTTAACTTTCATTGTTAGAATTTAGTTTAAGGGCATCTAAGGCAGAAGAGCAAAACATAACTACATTTCCTTGAAGGTGGTTTTAAAGAAGCTTAGTAGTAGGAGAGAACTGGGCTTAGTGATGTTCTAGAGCTGGTTCATAGCAGCCTAAGAGAGCTGATTTAGTAAATTATCAGTAATTTTGGAACACCTCCCTGTTAAACACAGGCCTATAAACTTATAATTAAATGACTACATCAGGTAAAAGTTAACACACTATCACTTTTTCCCCTACATTTTACTATTTTCTCTATTTTTGATTCTATTTCTGTCTATTGTGTCTTTTGGTATATATACTATGTAGTGATTTGCTTGCAAACCATGCTTGCAAATTCCGCATTCAATGACATTGTGACATGGTGGTGAAAGTATTTACAGCATGAAAATTGTCAAATGTCATAATTGGACCGCTCTCCTTCCCCAGTCCCTTTCCCCTCCACAGTCAGAAAGCTGCTGGTTAAGCGTATGCCAGTACATCGTTGCCTGAAAATGCTATTCCTTATCATTTCTGGAATTTGGGGTAAATCATTTAACTCCTGCCTTAACTTGGCCTGAAAAATACATATAATATCACCCTCATTTGGTGACTATAGTGAACAAATTAGATTATATATATATGAATATAAATAATAAAAGACTTCCCTATAGACAGAACTACTAGTACCCCATATGGCATATTTTTGAAAATTAGAAAAAAAAATTCTGGTATCCTTAAAATATTTGTTTTTCATAATATAATTGTAGTTACTGATTTTTATTACAATATAATACAACTTCAATCTACCAGAAATTGTAAAATTAATCCTCACATATCACTCTCTCAGAAAAATAATGTAAACTTTATATTTTCAAACAACATACAAGGCATTTATTTTTTTCCTTTACTTCAATCTGTAAAGCCTCTGCTTAAATGTTGACTCACTTCTTTCTTTCTTTCTTTTTCTTTCTTTCTTTCTTTTTTTTTTTGTTTTTATTTATTTATTTTTTTGTGTGTGAGAGAGCAAGCAAGCGTGCACACAAGTGGTGGGGAAGGGCAGAGGAAGAAGCAGACTTCACACTGAGAAGGGAGCCAGATGACAGACTAGATCCTAGGACTTGATTCCAGAACCCTGGGATCATAATTGGAGTCTAAGGCAGATGCTTAACTGACTGAGCCCCCCAGGTGCCCCTTCCTGTATAACTGTCTTCAAGCCCATTTTGGAGGTGGATGGGGCTGGACTGGGCAGGGTTGGAGAATGTCAAAGACATAACAAACAAAGAACTGTGCATCCTTTTATTTTCAATGAGGAAAGACTCCAGGCAAATCCTCTATCTGGGGCCTGATTCCCCAGCAACACCCAGGAATGACTTGCTTTTCTCAGGTGAAACAGAGGGAATTAATAGAATAACCTTTTTGTTCTTACATTATATTTCTGGTACCCTTCTGAAAGATTGTTGCATCATCTGCAGGGGTGAAGAAGGATATGTCACCCTTTGGGTCTCATGTTGAAAATCAGTTTTGTCTACAAATTGTCCTTGCTTGCTCTGGTATGATGTTTGTAAGAAAATTCAGGGAATGACTTGTCCATCAGTGTCCTGAATAAGATAAAAGAAGATGGGTTTGGGGGTCATCAATTGGCTTTAAAGTTGTGTTATAATATTTCCCTATCTCTGAAGAATCTCTGGTCACATTTGTAGGCTCCCAGCTGCATGAAATAGACAAATGTTCTGTTGGCTCTTCTCATTACCAAGAGAGCTCCATCTCTCCAGGTGGATCAGACAGTTAGCAAGAAAAAAAAAAAAAAATACACACACACACACACACACACACACATTTATTTATTTCTCCCTCTTTCATAAGAGGCTTGGAGTACATGCCAGTTATGCAGTTACATCAGGCATTGAAATCAATAGGAACTAAGCAGAGGGTGAATCACTTGATTGAACTAAGTTTGTTTGGTTTTCATTGTTCTCAAAAGCAATGGGGAATTGCAAACACAAAATTCTGGATGAATGTTAATTCTCAGACAGGGAACATAGGTAGCTGCTAAAATTTGGAAATGTTCTAGCTCTTGACCTGAGTGGTGGCCTCATTATATTATATTTTATAACATATATTTACATTAACTATAATCTTCTATGTGTAGAATATTATTTGACCATAGAAAAGAAAAGTAAGAGAATTAAATTATAGTCCTAATTTTTATAGACACTAGTTAGACAACATTCATGGTCTGTTGCTAAGATGAATCCTCATTGCACATATAATAGGGACATGTTGTCTCTGGCTCTAAGCTCTGCAAAAATTTTAACTCTGTGATTGCTGTGAGTGCATTTTATGTGATCATAATGCTGTAACAGTTAGGAAATAATCATAAAATTCATGTCTTTTCAAGAAAGCAAAAGTAAAGAATTTAAAACAAGCTTTATGTTAAACATGAATGGTTTATTTGAAATGAGCATATTGAACTTAGGTAGTAAGTGTTATTTCTTCCTTTTTTTGAGAGGTGTCCTTGGGTATTGAGTACCATAAACCATTGCACATATGGGGTGAATTTTTAGAGAGAAAATCACTAACACCTGGATTGCAGTAACATTCAAAATGTCTTTTGTGTGTTTCCAGCTGGCAATATTTCTGCTCACAGAGAATATAGGCTTATAAGTTAAAGTTCTTTTCCTTTATCCAGACCATCTTATCTCCCTTATCACCTTTCTCATCCTTATCTTATGCTTCTTAAATCATAATAAAATTGATTTTACTCTAAGTTCTTCACAAAGCCCCAGTGACCTATTTTTCCATTTTCTGTTTTAATTTATTTACTAAGCCTCATGCTATATACCTGAAGGTTCTCCTAACATTCCTTTTTATGTGATGCTGAATGATACTATACTTTTCAATATAAAAATTAATGGACCAAATTTGAACTCCTTTTAAAATTTTATAATCAGAATGACAAATGTCTTCTAGAATCCACCAAGTTTTCCAATTTTAAAACACTTTCAGGAGACTAAAATATTCTGGGTTTTCTTTATAAATTCTATAAACAAATAATACAGTGCATTGTTTTTGTCTTTTGGGGTTTTATTTGTTTTGCTTTCCCTCCAGGATTAATTCCCACAAAAGTAGGTGCATTCCTAGGGCCCAGTAGAGATCAGAACCCAATCTATTATTCCAGGAACATAAACACATTTCTGTTCTTTCCAGTATTGATCATTTCTATTTTAAATTTTCTTCATTAGGTTCCTCAACCTAATACATTTCTTCCATTTCCTTTCTTTCTTTCTCTCTTTTAAAAGATAAAAAGAATGATTTTATGTCTAGGAGGATTTTTTTCATGTCTCTAATTTATACTGTTTAACTATTTTTCTTGTGGTTTAGCTTTGTTATTACTGCCAGCTCCCTAAAAATGTATCTCAATGTCTTCGACTTAATAAGCAGATTAAGAATTTGTGTTTCCATAATCATTAAAAATAGTTGCATGGTGCTACACTTGACAGACCTGATTTCTTCAATAGCATGTATAAATTAGCAGCAACAACATCCGCTTCTGGTTCTGCAAAGGGCCTGTGTTAACACAGGCCCCCCCGGGAGCCAGAGGGAATAATGAAGGAGAAGTGCGGGAGCAGGGGACCAAATTCCTCTGTCTCTTCTCAAATCTTTCCATTAATAATGACTTCTTTGTGGTTCAAGAACAAAAAGATGGAGCAAAGCCAGCAGTATTCTAACTGTAATAGACCATGATAATTCAAATGTGTGATTCTAAAAAAGGGCAGAAGGAAAAGTTCACAGCACATCCTCAGGAGTGTGGTTTTGAAAAACCTGCCAGAAATCCTCGGGGCATGCATGACCTTTATGTGACTACCTTGTCTCACCAACACTGCAACCCACCAGTTAAAGTCAATGAGTGGTCAGAAACAAAACTTCTTTTCAAGCAACAACCTCACACTATTCCTCTCTTTTACCTATACAAGCCTTTTAAGGGCTTTCCTCCATGTTTGTCTTGCCTGATCTTTCTAGTTGTCAGAAGATGTTTTATATCTTAGAAGAAACTACAAAGTATACAGTGTCTCGGGTTAGGTGATACGCATTCAAAACTCATGCTATTAAATTTATGGCAATTATTTGAATCACTTTACATATAAATTATTCAGTAATTACAAAAACAATGCAGATCCCTTTCAGTGTAAGTCATCAGAGAACACTTAGAGTTTATTTTAAAGAAATATCTTTTGACTTCTTCCCCAAGGGAAAAAAAAATCTATCTGCTATTTTTTGAACTAAAAAAAAACAAAAACAAAAAGATGCAAAAAAAGTTAATAGCATTCTTTCTGACTCTCTACATAAAAGAGAATTTTTTGCCATGAAGCGATTTCTGTCCATTTGAGTTGCTTACCAGATGACTTAAGATCTTCTACACCAGCAGCTTCGTGGCTATTTGGAAAGCTTCACTGCCACCTGCAGCTGCACCTGCTGTGAGATTTTGCTTATAGATTCCTTGGTGAGTTCAAAATCTATTGCCTAGATTAGTAAAATGAGCCTAATCCTAAAAGCAATTTGCCAACATAGTTAAGGAGTTTCCCTGGGTAGAAATGGGCCATACAGATAGGTTTTTCCTTTGCAAATGTATTGAATTAATGGATACATAGACAATAAATTGTGCTCTGGGATACAATTTTCTTCATTAACTAACATTATTGTACTAAAATTGCCTAGGTCAGAGTTTAGCATACAGTTAGTCTTCAGATATGCAATGAGTTGAAGAAGGAGCATGAGAAGAAGGAGAAGAAGGGGAGGGGTGGAGGAAAGATAAGTGGAAAGAGAAGGAGAAAGAAGAAGGAAGAGAAAGTAACTGACTTTGGAATTTTCCCCTTATTTCTGTTTTATAATTTCATCTGCTTCTGGCAAAACTATTTGAAAGTGTTTGTGTTTTGTGATTTTATAACGTTGTCTTTGTCTCAAAATAGGTAATCTTTGATTTACCAAACCGGAAATGAAAAATCTGATCTTCTCAAAGGCACTGGGTGATGGGATCCCAAGCTACAGCTTTTGTCTCACCTCCTACCACTCTCCCCAGTTCATTTCCGCTCAAGCACTGTGGTCTCTTGAAGATCTTCCAACATACTAAGAATATTCTTGTCTCAGGACCTTTAACATGCTCTTCTCTAGGTCTGAAAGTCATTCCCTAACTATCTGCACAATGTCTGCTTCAATGTCATCCAAATGGAGAGGTCCACCCTAAATGCCCCTCAAATACAGCAGTGTCCCCTCCTCCATCATTCTCTAGAACACTACCCTGATTCCTTATTCTTCTATTCTTGCCAATACCAGATATGTTATAGATATATTTGCATGTCTGTTCCCAAAGAGCATAAGTTCCACAAGTACAAGGACTTTGGGTATTTTGTTTGTATGGGAAAGCCCCTTGTGCCCAGTGGCATTTCACAAATATTTGTTTAGTAAATTAATAAAAGAATGATACAATGGATTCTGATATAGTTTTCAAGACCATTTTTCTTTGCTTTCAAAATTAATAAAACATGATGCTTATGACAGGTTAAATAACCAAAGGAACTTTCTTTTGTTATGAAATTGACATTTTCAGAAATTATATAAAGTAGAAGCTAAGTTTTTACTTAATGATATTTTAATAGCTTGAAATTATGGTAAAGTAAGGGGACGTATTTTGATAAAGATTTATGGAGTCCCTATCTTATTCATGATCATATTTATATAGCCAGCATTAAAGCAGGACCTTGCCTCCAGTATTCAGAATTCTCTTTGCTGAAGTATCTAAAGAACCACTAAGTGAGAGGCTTTAAATAAGATAAAGAAAGTATCAAAATCACTTAAACTCAAATCAGCGTAACTTCCTTTCTTCCTTTTAAATGAGAATTTGACCACATAAATTTAAGGATATTTTCAAAGTAAGATGCCCGTGGTTCCTACATTGTCAATGAACTGAAAAAGTCTGTTTTTACTCAAGATGTCAGAAAATTTTAATTTATTGAAGAGTAAACTTTCTTTTACAAAAAAAAGAAAAAACATCATGTTTCTCAAAAATAAGCAAATATATAGAGATCATCTGAAGACTGAATGACCTAGTTTTCTTTATATAGATCACATTGAGTTTAAAAAAGGTTGTGTTATTTTTGTTGAGAATTTTCAGAGCATTGTTTTGAAACAAAATTTTTGTTTGGTAATCTCAGTTGGCAGAGTTTTAGTAATCTCAGATGAACACAATATTCTTTGCCAGAAGAGTTGAATGAATAAAACAATTTGAAAACCTTACATCATTTTCAATAGTTAATGCTACATTTTGAGAACAAATGAATTACCGTGTGAAAAACACCCATAGTATATCCTTAGTGGTTTATCTTTATTATTTCCCCCACAAAGTACTTATTGAGTCAGTAATGAAGCTAGCTTTAATATTTTAGATCTTAGTAAATAATAATAAAGAAAGATAAACTCCCATAACATTGAGAAATATAGGGTCAGAAAATGACATATATAGGATGATTAAAATATGCCACAGTTTTTTGGTGCTACTTAATCCATACACACGCTCATGCACAATTTTCTAGTATATGTGCATATGGTTGATCTGTTGTTCTCATTTCTGAATTTAGTAAGTACTAGATCCAATGCAGTTTTAATAGTTATTTTTGGCACCATTATTATGCTTTGGATGACCTTCAGCACATGTAATCTTTTTTTTTAATGTTGTTAGATACTCGATACCCCGATACCCTTTTATTTTTTTAGTTAAAAAAGTGTTATGCCATGCTAACTTTTTCAGATCTTATGTAGTATTAGCATGAATTTCACTTCTTTGTGTCATAAAGTAAATTATTCCCAGCATTTTATTCCCTTTTCTCAAAAATAAATAATTTATAAGAATCAATAGGAAAGTGAATAGAAATTATCAGAAAAATACAAGTCTATTTGCTTGGCAAAATATTAACAAACAAACAACAAATCAATCCAATTAAGAAAGTAGAACCAAGTTACTTTTTTTCAGTAGATTCTACACTTAACATGGGGCTCAAACTCATGACCCGATATCAAGGGTCACATAGCTCTACCAACTGAGTCAGCCAGGTACACCTAACCAAATTTTATGTCAATCAGTATTACCCTATCATGGTAATCAAAGAGAAAAAAAAAATTTTTCAGAATTCTTAAGGATAAAATAATACTATGTAATTTACCCTAAACAACATTGAAATTATGTAGAGCAAGTATAAAAATTCAGCATTCACTCATTTATACATTCAGTAAGCATTATTAAGAGTTCACTCAGTGATTCACAGTCAACAAGTTAAAGTCTAGAGACAAAAATATTATACATGATTAAGATACTGCATTGAATGTAAGAGAACAATGAATGTTTTAGCTGTAAACAACGGAAAAATCAAACTGAATGATAATAACAATCTGTTTCTCTTCTATAATAAGAATCTAGATGTGGGTGTGTGTTAGCGTGGGTTTCTTGAGTCAATAATGTCAGGATCAGAAAGAATATCTGGTATTTTCTTGGCCTTCCTGGTAATAAGAGCTACTGAATCTCTGGGCATCTTCTGTTTCAAAGCAGTACAAATAAAGAAAGAGTGGAAATCAGTTGGAAAGCATGACTTCCTAAGCCACCCCAAGAAATCCATTCACTTATATAATTCATAGGTGTTACCTTAAGCCTCTAACTGTAGGCAGGCTGAAAAAATAAGTGTTTAATGTTTCCAGCCTCTATGGTAATGGGAACAAAGGAAACAGAATTTATTGTGAACTCATGAATTATTGTGGATTTGATGTCTTTTAATACTCAACCTATATTATTGTTTTTTCTTATCTACTTCACAACTTGAGTGTGGGAACCCATTCCAGGTGATTCCCTCATGTTTTTGACATGAGTGCTTTGAAAAATGAAAGGCTTCCTGGTTTTCTGATATAAAAAGATATACCTAGGGTTACCATGTACCTTTCCTTCCCCCAAAATAAAGTTGGCCATTTCTACAAGATATTCTAGTTTCTTTCAACAGGGGATAGGATTAAAGAACACATTCTGTCAGGATGTCTATTTCTATAGGAGGTGATAAAACTGTCAGGCAATTTTTACTAAAGTAGCAAGAATATTTATATTTATTAAATCATGAGTTTATATTTTCAAATAAATTTTTACATGTTTTTATTTTATGTCTTTTATTTATAGTTTTATTTATTTTTATTTGTTTTATTTTATAAAAGTTTGGAATTTATTTAGTTGGTCAATTTACTTAGAAGATATTCCACTAATAAATTCATTCATTATGTTGTACTCTAACATACCTTGAAGCAAGTCTTTTCTGTGTCTGTTGTTGGGGAAAGGAAAAAATTTTCCTCCTATCTTTCTAGATTATTTGGCTGATCTAATAAACAAATTAACATAAAAACAGATTAACAAGAGAAAAAAATAATCACATGTATATGGGCTCCCTAAAAATAAGATATCCAAGGACAAACCTAGCAATTAAGGTTTATATGTCATCTTCAACTTCAAGCAATAGGACAGGGGCCTGGGTCTTCAAAGGGAAGGAGGGTGATTCACAGGGCAATAGGAAAAGCAGCTGTTTGGTAATTAGATATTTGTTCTTCCATACAGATAGGTCATTCAAATTAGAAAACAAAATGAAACAAAACAAAAAGATCTCTTAATAGTTTAACTTAATAGCTTACCTATCTCCATAATAGCTTTCTTTCTGAGCCAGCACCCCTCTCCACCATCAAAATTATTTTAGGTAGCTTAAGGAAGAGGCAAAAGTTTTTCTTGAGTCTGCTGGGTTTTTATTGTCTTTAGCTCAAAATAGTCAACATACCAAAGTGGCACATTTTGAGAAGACTTATTCTGAACCCCTTCACTACATACTGTTTGGTATATAATCATTTTCACTTGTTTCTTTTGTTTTTCACATATGGGATTAAAAATAATCAGAGGGGGTGCCTGGGTGGCTCAGTGAGTTAAGCCTCTGCCTTCGGCTCAGGTCATGGTCTCAGGGTCCTGGGATCGAGCCCCGCATTGGACTCTGCTTAGAGGAGAGCCTGCTTCCCTCTCTCTCTCTCTCTCTCTCTCTCTCTGACTGCTTCTGTGCCTACTTGTGATCTCTGTCTGTCAAATAAATAAATTAAAAATATTTGAAAAAATCACATGTGGACCCTTTTAAAAAAATAATCAGTTTATATACATGATTAAAAGTAAAACTGTACAAAGATATACATAGAAAACCTTGTTTTCATTGCTGTCCTTCTACCATATTTCTTCCCCTTCCCTAATTTTCATCAGATTATTTATGATCCTTATAAATGTGTATGTGAATGTTTTGCTAATTTAGACAAAAATATGCATTGTTTATTCTCCTCATTTATTCAAAAGTTAGTATATGATACATATTATTCTGTACTTTGCTTTCCTAACTTCTCAATATATCCTGGATTCTCTTCATATTAGTACATTATTTTTGAAGATTGCATGGTAGCGCATTGTGTAGATCTGACTTCATAAATCAGTCTTTCTGCTGGATAGGTGGGTCACTTCTAATGCTTTGAGAGTATAAAGAATGCCACATTAAATTACTTTGCACATATATCATTTCATATTTTTTAGTGTATATGCATCCTGTTAGATTCCTCAAATGGGCATTGCTATGTTAAGGAGTTTGTATAATTTTTTTTTTTTTAATTTTGAGATAGTGACAGTGCTCTTCCACATAGTTTTACAGCAACAACAACAATGTCTGGAAGTGTATTCTCAAGCTTTGCTAGCAAGTATTTGGACTTTTGCCAATAATTTGCTATGTCAAGAATGTTATCTCTGTGTAGTTTTAATTTGTATTTGTTTTATATGAGAAAGGTGGAGCATTTTTTCATTTGTTGGAAGGATATGTGTGTCTGCCTTTGTGCATTTTGCATGATACATACCTATCTTTTCTTATGAACTATTTGTATCTTTTACCATTTTTCTATTGAGTTTTTTTGTCTTGTTCTAAACAATTACTAGAAGGGTATTGTCTATTGAGGAAATTAACATTTGGTGACATAAGTGACAAATATCTTTTCTCAGTTGGTTATTTTCATTTTTATTTTCTTTATGGTATTATTTTTGTCATGCATTAATTTTCTTTCTTTTTAATGTGCTGAAATTTGGCAGTTTTTGTTTTTCACCCCAAAGTTTCTGAGATGAAAATCCGCTATGATGAATTTACATATGTGCCACAGCAAACACATTAAAGTAACTCCTGAGAATTAGAGAACCTGGAATGCTCTGCTGTCATGTCTCAGCTGTTGTCCCTGCAGGATCTCACCTCCTCCCAGGAATGTTTATAGGTTCTAACTCTCACTAACCTTTATCCACCGTTGCTACAACAGTGCCTGCAGATTCTGCTTTTCTTGCCGTGAAATCTCGCTTGAGCCCTTCTTCAAGTGGTAAACACTGTATTTAAAAAATTAAATGTCTTTTTATTTATTTTCCTAAGTGTTATTTGGATTTTTTTATATGTTTGCAACAAAATATTTCATGAAGTTTACTTATATGACGACTTATGTTCACTGCAATATAAAAATAAAGCATAATTTGTATAGAATACCATAGAAAATCACTATACACGGAACACAAAAATACCAACTAATAAGCTCACTTCTTGTGAAACTATTAGGTAATGGATGTTTCAAATGCTTTATGTTATGCAAATGTCCTTGGAGGACTGTTTTATTACTGTTTTAGAGTGTTTATTGACATTTAGGGAAATTAGCTGGAGGTTTTGGATAGGCTGATTGTGTTATTATTATTTCCACGTAATATAATGGAATATAGGCTCCCTCTATCTGAAAATCTGCCATTCAGCATGTTTTGCATCATGGATTCAATTCAGATAACAAGGTTATTTGTACTTGTATGATTTCTTTCTCTCTCTCTCTCTCTCTCTTTCTCTCTCTCTCTCTCTTTCATACATTTAGGATTTACCCTAGTATTTGGTATGATCTGTAGTTCCAATTTCTTTTTTTTCTCCATATGACTATCTATTTGTGCCATATCCATTTATTAATAGCCTCCATCTTGACTGAACTTCTTTGGTATTTTATAAGTTATATTCACCTATGCACTTGTGTCTGTCCATCTTTTGAGCATTCTTCTTCTTCTTTAGGCTCTGCTTATGCTTCCTTACCTTCTCATTCTTTTTACTATCCTTAGGAAATTTTAATCATCTTTAGAACCTTATCTTCTATGTGCTGGTGACTCTCAAGTATAAGCTTCCAGCCCAGTTTTCTCTCAACCATGATATCTGAATATCTAGTTGTATACTTGACTTTACTGTCCCAAAGGAATCTCAGCTCAAAATGTTCATAACAGGGGTGCCTGGGTGGCTCAGTGGGTTAAGCCTCTGCCTTCGGCTCAGGTCATGATCTCAGGGTCCTGGGATCGAGTCCCGCATCAGGCTCTCTGCTTGGCAGGGAGCCTGCTTACTCCTCTCTCTCTCTCTGCCTGCCTCTCTGCCTGCTTGGTCTCTCTCTGTCAAATAAATAAATAAAATCTTCAAAAAAAAAAAAAAAAAAAAAGAAGAAGTCCATAACAGTCAGATTTCTCCCTCATGCACGTCCCATATTCAGTGTCCTCTTCGTCAGTAAATGGTGTGCCTCCCATGACATTGGTCAAATATTTAGTTCCTCACTCCTTAACCACATCCACACCCAATCATTAGTTATGTTTCTTTGTTATTTCTGAAAAATTGTCAAAACTCTTCAGTTCTCTCCACTGTCATTGCTACTACCCTAGCCAAGAAATTGTGAAGTGGATTTTCTCTTCCTCCACTCATTTTTGCACCACTCTAGTTCATTCCTCACACCATTTCACACACAAAGATCATTTTAAGTAGAGATCTGATCGTGCCGTTTCCTGATCACAGTCCTTTAATGGCATCTACTTATCCGTATAATAAAGTCTGATGTATTTTATATGACTTTTAATGTTCTCCATGATATGTTAACCCCCTTCTCGCCCATGTTATTTAAACTTCAGACTTAACAGATTTCATTCAATCCAATGCTTTTCTACTTTAGAAACCTTGCATTTAATATCCTCATTTCTAGCAAAAGTTACTTATCCCTTGTTCATTTTCCCAGCTAACAGTCTTTTTTTTTTTCAAGTCTTAAATGGCATTTCTCAAGGAAGCAGTCACCATTTCATTCCTTCAATAAATTTGTGTTAAGATCTTACTATGTGGCAGACATCTTTTGAAGTATTGGGGATACAGCACTTTACAAAATCTTATGGAAACCATATTGTAGTGTGGGTGGAAGAAAACAAAAGATGTAAAAATAAGTAAATTTACAGAACAAAAGGAATAGAGAGTACTGATGCATATTCATTATGTACTGATAAGATGGTTGAAATATTCAGATCCTGTAGCAGCTGCCTTGAGCGTTCAAGTACTTTCTTATGAACTGATTGATCCAGTTCTTCCCACTTCACTCCCAGATCATCTAATAAACAAAAGGTTAATGATTGGCACAGCAAAGTTCTCCTACTCTGCCTCCTGCATGTATTTTGCTTAGCTGGTGCTAAAGCCATTTAATTCCCCAAATTCCCATGTGCTATTAATTGATCCTTTAGGAATTCTGAAGATCTCACACTTCTGACATGCATACCCTTGTGACTCTGGTAAACCACACTTAAGCAACATTGAGAAGGTTAACTAACTGTCCAGTCAACCAAGCCTTCTGTTGATTAATCTTCCTTCACTTCTGGGTTTCCCAGGAACCTACCCAGAATCCAACAGGAGAGATAACATCCCCTTGAGACAACACTGGTACAGGAGCAGGAATATGTATAGTACTGCTCTCCAAATCAAGGCTGTGACCAACCTGGATCACCCTCTTGTGGCTGGTTGCTGGTGGAAATTTCTGGATGAAAATAATCCAATAGATAGAGAAATAGTGATGATGGAAGAATTGCCAGAGGGATTCTTTGAGTAGATTTCAGGGAATGGAACTTTATACACAAGTGTATAATCTGGCTTACAAATGCAAGAGTGCTTCATACAAAGTAGCAAGATGAAGGCAGGGAATGTACAAGCAATAATTTCTACTTTTCAGTAAAATAGAAAATGTGTCATTAAGTGAGAATAAGTATGTAGAAAAGATTATAGACTCCTTAGTCTATACTACATTTTTTTAGAGAGGAGAGAGAGAAGGGAAGGGGGACAGAGAGAGAGGGAGAATGAGAATCTTAAGCAGGCTCCACGCCCAGCACAGAACCTGATGCGGAGCTTGATCTTACAACACTGAGATGGTGACCTGAACCAAAATCCAGAGTAGGATGCTTAAATGACTGAGCCACCCAGGCGACACTACACTAAATATTCTTGCTACATATTTTCTTACAGCTTTTTACTTACTGTTTCTTAACTCTTACATTTTTTAATTTCTTATTAAACATATGTCCGGACTATACATTCTACCGTCTTGTTTTCAGCTTTGTCAGACATAGTATGGCCATACAGTAAATATTGACTGAGATTAACTAAAATACATTTTAAGATATGAAATGAAATGGAAAACAATGGCATGAATCAGAGTGGGCAATATGGAATAATTTCCAGTTTGAATGACTCTGTGGTTATTTATGGAAAAAAGAATGCAGTAAGAGAAGAATGTTTATGAGGAATGATAAATTTGTTTTTGAGTATGTTGATTTTCTTGCATTTAGAATCCATCCAAATGGAACATATACATAAGAAGTAGGATTTACAAGTGGAGAGTTTAGGAGTGAGATCCATGCTACATACATAGTTTTGGTTATTATCAAGCTATAAGGGTATAAGTAGTACTTGAAACTATGTATTTATGTGTTTTGTCACCTAGACCAAGAATGCTTTGTAATTAGAAGCCAAGGAGGCAGAAATAAAGCCTGAGATAACACTGATACATAAGTTCATGAATTGGATTTTACACTTGCATTTCCTTTTCACGTTTGTCTTTAAATAATTAATTATTTGTAATCTCCTCTCCCTCATTTTTTTTTTTTTTTACTCTGCCAGTGCCAGAATAGATTGTAACCTCATAGAAGGTGAAGTTTAAGACTTTTATTTTCTGAACTCAAAGTGCTGATCACATTGAGTTTGATAACTGTCACTTCTCTAGCTATGTTGGTATTGCTAGAGGATACCCATATTAAGTTAAGGTCTAAACTTTGGAAAACTCCTTGAGAAAGCTAACTCAGGTGACATAAAGTAGTAGAAAACAAAGTGGTTTAAAAAATGGCAAGCAGGTATTGACAGCTTAATCAGTTTTCAAAAGTTTTGACTATTGCACAACTTCTCATTTCTTTCTCTTATCTATTATTGACCCTAACCCCTGCTCATTCAAACCCTATTATGTAAAAACACATTTCATTTTTCTTTTAAAGAACTCCCATACCCTTATTCTTTATAATATAAATATAGTCCACTTTGAGACACAGGACCTAACACTTAAAGTACTGTAAGCTCTTTTCCCTTACAAGCATCAAAACCAGGGTGAGACTAATGTTGCTAAACAAATAAGCAATAAGAAAAGATATTGAACCCTACTGAAGACCTTTTTCAATGAAAACAATCAAAAGCACATGTGTGAAAAAGAAAAACCAACACTTCAGGGTCCAAAGGGCAGTAGCTGGTGGCAATTTAGCAAGGCAATAAACAGCTTTTAATAAAACTAAATTTTATTAATGAGGTAAGAATTCTGATTTTCCCCATAGGAACTACATGTTCATCAAATGCTGGGAAATAGTCTGAGTGTTGGAGGACAGAAGATGCTAGTGAACTCAGAAAGCAGTTCTATTGTTTTTGCTTTTTAATTTAACAAATGTTCTGCTGAAATTGGAGTAAGAGAAATAATTATGACTTATTTTCCTGATAACATCAAGAAGAATTTTAGCCTGGACTATGATGAATTCTTATCCTTTCAGTCACATATTGAACCAGAGCTTCTAGAAATGATAAGAAGAATTCACACTGTTAGAATTTATTTGCAAACTGATTGATTTTTTAATTTTTTAATTTTTTTTAAGGACCACTGACATTTAAGCCTGTCCCTGGATAGATACTGTCCTCAAATCTTATTCTTATCCTGTCCTTCTAGCCATACCCATACTGTTGTGTTTCCCTTTGCATCTAAAATCCATTGCTTCTTGTAGTCTTGGAGCTGACTCAACAGATCCAAGGTCACTGTGTAGACACAGCCAGTGTTGTTTACTCCCCTATATACTGTATTAACCTACTGAGGTGGGAAGTGATAGAGTAAGCAGGCATGACTTCAAGGGGAGAAAATGGCATCCATATATCTGAGGGAAAACAATGCAATGCAAACTGATGATCAGAACAACAATGCTGTGCATAATGCACCCACAAAGTGAAAAAAATATAGACTCGGCAATTGCTACACACCCTATGCTTGATCTTGCATGCTGTTTAGCTACCTTTGAGCATTTTGAGGGACAAAACTAAGAACAAAAGATTTAGAACACTCCAATAGGCAAATCCTTGCCTGGCTTGTCAAATTGTACATACTTACTTGACAATTTACCACAGCTGGTATTCCTGACCTGACTCCAGGCTAAGAGATTCGAGAGCAGCATGCTTCTATACCTCAGCATACTCACCTATAGAGATATTTGATAGCTTCTTTGCAGAAGTGTATCATGCTCAAAGACAAAATAACTGGGAGGTTTTAACCTCACAAATGCTGAAATAGAATTTATTTTCTTTGTATTTATTTTTATTTTGATCATGTGTTTTGTTCCACGTGTACTTTCATGTATTGCTCGGCTTGATTATGAACTCCTGTAGTGTATGGACTTCACCTACTCTGTCTAGCAAGTACTAGGTTGCAGAAGCTACGCCATGCAACTGTGGCATGTTCAATATGTGAAAAGTGGGGCTCATTTGTTTGTGGATGACTTAAGTGTGGATTAGTCCCTAAATGCTAGAGCCGATACCAAATCCTCAAGAGGTAAATATGACAAAAAGGCCTCCAGGTTGTTAGAATTTATTTCTTCTTGTCTGTTTCTGCGTAAGTAATAATACATACAAGAGACTGGAGGTTAATTGGAGAATAAGACATTGTTCTTATACATTTGTGAAGCTTGTTTTCTAGTTGGGATGAAGGCAGCAACACATTGTAGATTTTTACTTTTTAAAAAGATTTTATTTATTTATTTGACAGACAGAGATCACAAGTAGGCAGAGAGGCAGGCAGGGAAGAGGGGGAAGCAGGTTCCCCGCTGAGCAGAGAGCCCGATGTGGGGCTCGATCCCAGGACCCTGGGATCATGACCTGAGCCAAAGGCAGAGGCTTTAATCCACTGAGCCATCCAGGTGCTCCTGGATTTTTACTTTTAATTATGATTTGATAATACTGCAATCAAATATGTGAGTGTATCAGGGAATAAGCCCTAACTAATCTGGAAGTTTGTATCATAATGTGTTTTTGTTTGTTTGTTATTTGTTTTAAAAAGTGACATTTCAGTTGAACTTTAAAGATTGGAAGTATAAATAGGTTTTAGGAAAGGGTATGGTTCATGAAAAGATCATGAAGTGGAAAGAAGAGAAACAGAAGAATCTTTAAAAACAACCTGATGAGGCTGAAAGACAGAACTTCAAGAAGAAGGTGGTTATAATGTCATAGCCATTAACAAGTATCTACAAAAATTTTGTGTTTTTTTAAACTCTCATTTAAATCAAATAAGCTACAAGTTCGTTTTAATCATGCTGCCAGCATAATTATGAGTCAGTGCTGTCAGATATTCTTGCATACCAGCTATTAGCATTCTGCCATTCTTATGAAAATATTTAGATTAAATCACGCAAGAATAGACAACATGCAAAATGAGAAAAGAACTCTTCAGAGTCACGCTGTAAATTCTCACATCTTAGACTAGGTCAACCTCACACAAACACACACCTTACTAACCCCAGTGTCACTTTTCACATTGTGTCTTCCTCAGGCCCACTGAAGTAGGTATCCCCGCGAACACCTCCTTGGCTTCCTTCAGCTGTCTTAACACTGTTTTATCAAAACCCTTTCGGTCCCTCTCTTAATAATGTCATAAATGTTTGGAACACTGTGACAATTGATAGCATTTGTAATAAAATTAAACCTTCATTCAAATTATTAACAGATTAGGTTAAAGAGTAGAGTGGTTGCAATAGACAGAGCTTGCTTTGATCTAAAGCTTAATGTGGTGGTCAAATCCAGCCCCCTGGAGCCCCCAGTCTACTTTTGGCAAGACACTGTTATTTAATTTTCTTTGCCTTAAATATTTCATATGGAGGTGGATGGCAAAGTCTGAGGGGGATCGCTGTTTCTCTCTTTTCACTGAACAAAATAACCAGTAGGTAGATTCTCTCAAAAATTACTTTCTTTTCCCCCTCACTTATTGAGAGAAATAGAAAGAGAATCTAAATTTCCTGACTTCCAATATGACTTTATTCTACTCTTATTTAGCAACCATTAGAGATTATATACTTTTTCTCATTATCTATATTTAGTGGACTGTTTCCATTTCATGCTTGGGTAAATTGATTTTTGATAATAACTTTTAATTAACCTTCCTTCCCTCCTCCCTAATGATTTTGTTATTTGGATTTTTATTCAGCAAAATTTGACCCTTTTGACTACTCCAACTATAATTAACTTTACATTTAGCATCCCTGCTACTGTATACTCTGAGGTTTATTATTATTATTATTATAAAAATTTGTTGTAAAAAACCTGTTTAACATTTATTTGTAGGTAGCACGAATTACGTGAATTCATACTATAACTTTTCACAGTGTACTAGAGTTGGTTCTTGTCTTCTTCTTATTCTCTCGCCTTTTACTGCTTTTTTTCTTAATACTCAGCTTATTTGCGAATTTTTCTTCCATAAGATGTGGTCTTCATCTATGAGTCATAAGTCATCTCTTTCATGTTTACCTTGGTGTCTTCAGCACTTAAAAATTCCTGAAATATAAAAGACACTCAACAGATATTTAATGGGGGCACCTGGAGGGCTCAGTGGGTTAAGCCTCTGCCTCAGCTCAGGTCATGATCTCTGGGTCCTGGGATCCAACCCTGCATTGGTCTCTCCGCTCAGCCAGGAGCCCATTTCCCTCTCTCTCTCTTCCTGCCTCTCTACCTACTTGTGATCTCTGTCTGCAAAATAAAAAAATAAAATCTTTAAAAAAAACAAATATTTAATGATTCAGGACACTTAAACATACTGAGCACGTACTATGTGCAAGCTGTCTCATGAGTGTTCTACATGTGGTATTTTACTTACTTATCAAAGTAATTCAGCTCCCATTATGTGTTATTTAAATTTTGCATTGTTTTTAGGAAATTGAGTTTTATTTTTTTATTTAAATGTGGAAACATTTTAAAACTAATCTATTCTGGATGAAAGAAAAGAAGTGAGGATAGGGGGCCTTGTTTATCTCTGTATCCCAAACCCTTAGCATTTGGCAGACCCCTAAAATAATTTATGGAACTCTACTTGCTCAACGCAATGTTTATTGATTCATCGGTTACTATACACCAGTTATTTTAAAATATCCACCTTCAGTTTTTATACTAGCTCACAGGAGTTTAATTGCTTGGAATTTTTTTTTTAAGTCTATTTTTACTTTTAGGGACGTCTTTGGTAGAAAAAGACAGGGGACTACTTTGTTGTTTTAGTATTTCACTCCAAGCAAAGAATAAACTCTGAAGACAGAGGACACGTGGAGGGAAGGCCGCATATGCTCTAAATCAGCATCCAGTACATGATGCTGTTTCTCTGATAGCCAGGATTGAGAGGAATCAAGGGGTGGAAATAGGAAAGGCACCACCTACTGTTAGCCTTAAAGACCCACTAGTAAAATTTTGCTCCTTGTTCCCACATTGTATGCTCTGCTGGTTTAGAGATCTAAGTTCCAGAAGGAGCAATGCTTCCACCAGAAGACACACCAATAATTCCTCTGAGCTGCAAATTAAGACTGCCACCTGGCTACTTTGAGCTTCTGGGTGCTTCTGAATCAACAGGCAAAAAAGGAAATTACTGGGTTGGCTATAGTGATTGATCCTGACTACAAAGAGGAAATTAGATTAGATTATGGAGGTGAGAGAAAGTATGTCTGAAAGATAGATCTCTTAGGGCATCCCTTAGTATCACTAAATAGGTTTTGGACCCAATTCCAAGGTGTTTGGGGGAGGAAGAGTTCCCCCCACCGCATGAAGCAATTCTCAGGACACCAGCTCAGTATCCTACAGTTCAACTCTAACACTTCCCAGAGATAGCATTAGATTTCACAAGTAAAAAGCTCAGTTCAACAGAACCACTGTCCACTTCAAATGTCAGTTGCAAGTTCAGGTAGTTAGTTCCCTGTGATGCTGACCTGCTAGCTATAAATTAGAGGTTCCCACTGTCCCCGTTTTGGGGTTGATTAGCTTGCTGGAGTGGCTCACAGAACTCAAAAAACCTGTTTACTTAATAGACTTTTGGTTTATTACAAAGGATTTTAAAGCCAGACCAACAGCCAGATGAAAAGATACATAGCGTGTGGTTCTGAACAAAAGAGGTTTGTCCTCGTGGAGTTTGGGGCCCAGTGTAGTGGCTTGTGGAAGTGCTCTGGTTCCCCAACCTAGAAGCTCTCCAATTGGTTGTCATTAACATAGACCCAGTTGTCTTGTAAAGGGGCTTGTTATGAATTCACCTTTGTGGCTCTGAAGCATTTTCCAGAAAGAAGGACAAGAGACAAAATATAACAAAAGATGCCCTCATTCCTCTTATCACTCAGGAAATCCCAAATGTTTTGAGAGTAAAAAACCAGGAACCATGGAAGAAGACCAAATATGTATGAGAAATATACATCGGTCATCTGAATGACCAAACACATATGTCTTATAAATCACAATGCCTCAGTTACCATGTGTGGTGATTAAGATTAGTGAAAAAAACCTACAATAATGCAATCCAGGCATGACTATCAATGAACCAGTTCTTGTGGGAATGAAGGTTTGCACCACACTGCAGGTAAGAACTGCCATCATGTGAGGTGCCTACGTAAGGCAAAAGGAATACAGATATTCAACATCTCTAATCATCAGGGAAACACAAATCCAAATCACAGTGCGATATATCACCTTACACCTGTCAAAATGGTTAATATAAAAAAGACAAGAAATAACAAGTGTTGGCAAAGTTGTGGAGAAAAGGAAGCCCTCCTGTACTATTTTTGGGAATGGAAATTGGTGCAGCCACTGTGGAAACAGTATAGAGGTTCCTCAAAAAATCATAAATGAAAAAAATCACATGATATAGTAATTCCACTACCCAAAGAAAATGAAAACACTATTTCAAAAAGGTCTATGTGCATCTCTATGTTTATTACAGCATCATTTATAATAGCCAGATTGAGAAACTATGTATCCATCGATGGATGAATGAATAAAGATTATGTGCTATATATAGTATTATATACATATAATATATATTATATATAATGTATATAATATAATATATATTATATGTATATAATACTATATATATAATACACTCAATGAAATATTGCTCAGCCCTAAAAACGTGATCTTGACATTTGTGAAAATCTAGATGGACCTAGAGGATATTATGATAAGTGAAATAAGTTAGAGAAAGAAAAGTATATGATGTCATGTGGATCTTATATGTGAAATCTTAAAAATTAAACAAATAGACAAAAACAAAAAAAAAACAGACCCATAAACAGACAACCAGATGATGGTTGTTGAGGGGAAGGGGGTAGGAAGACAGATAAAATGGGTGAAGTAGGTAGGATACAAGCTTCTGGTTATGGAATGTGTAAGTCATAGAGAAGAAAGGTAGAGAGCATAGGGAATGTCGTCAGGTGGTAGCTATACTTGTGAGCACAGTGTAATATGTAGAGATATCTAAATAACTATTTTGTATGCCAGAAACAAATGTAACACTGTGTGTCAACTATACTTCCATTAAAAAAAAATCACATTTAAAAAATCATAATTGCTGCAAAACCATGAAGAATTTTTAAATTGCTTTGTTTTTGAATCAAGTCTTCAGGTTAATTATTTATGTTTTCACCACTTGATTATTACATATAATTAAGAGTTAACGGTTTCGGGATGCCTGGGTGGCTCAGTCAGTTAAGCATCTGCCTTCAGCTCGGGTCATGATCCCAGGGTCCTGGGATAGAGTCCTGCATCAGGCTCCTTGCTCTGAGGGATGCCTGCTTCTCCCTCTGCCTGCTGTTCCCACTGCTTATGCACTCTCTCTCTCTGACAAATAGTAAATAAATTATTTTTAAAAAGAAGAGTTAACTCTTCTAGTTTCAATTCTAGTTCCCAAAACAAATAAAATTATAAAGAATTTAACCAATCAGTTTTACATAGCTTTAGAAATGTATATGTTTTTGTATAATCATGCTATTATTTCTCATGAAAAGTAACGAAATAGATTAAATACAGGAGTCGGCTGTTATTCTTAAATCAACTGAAAAATATTCTGAATCACTCATTAGGGGTATATAGTAAGTGATATTAAGGACTTGCTTTATTTTAAAATACTTTGTTCCTTAAAAAGTCTCCACAATATTTATTTTTATTTACATGTAAAATATTATTTGTTTCAGGGGTACAGGTCTGTGATTCATCAGTCTTACACAATTGACAGCACTTACCGTAGCACATACCCTCCCCAATGTCTACCACCCAGCCACTCCATCCCTCCTATCCCCCTCCCCTCCAGCAACCCTCAGTTTGTTTCCTGAGATTAAGCGTCTCTTATGGTGGGGTGCCTGGGTGGCTCAGTGGGTTAAAGCCTCTGCCTTAGGCTCAGGTCATGATCTCAGGGTCCTGGGATCAAGCCCTACATCAGGCCCTCTGCTCAGCAGGGAGCCTGCTTCCTCCTCTCTCTCTGCCTGCCTCTCTGCCTCCTTGTGGTCTCTGTCAAATAAATAAATAAAATCTTAAAAAATAAATAAATAAAAATAAAAATAATTTTTAAAACAAGAGTCTCTTATAGTTTGTTTCTCTCTGGTTTCATCTTGTTTCATTTTTCCCTCCCTTCCCCTATGATCCTCTGTTTTGTTTCTCAAATTCCTCATCAGTGATTCTCTAATGATAAGATATAAGAATGGTATTTTTATTAGTTAGTTATTTTAAAATGTTAAGAATTATTACCTGAAGACAATTATATAAAATGATTTATTATATAAAGCCAAATTCAGCACATTGTATCTTTTAAGAATATATTTGCTTTTAAATCATTTGTATATATAGTAGTCTTTTTTAATATATATAACTAGTAATCTAATAACCACTTTTGGCCTTTAGACACTTTGAAGCCAAAGCTCCCTGAGGATTTTTATTTCATTTACAAGTGTAATTTGTTTGAAAATATAATGGATTTCCCTTTCCTGAAATGGCTTGTGTTAAAAAAGGACATAAATGCTAATAGGAACACAGATGGAGGCTACAGCACTGGGAAAATCAACTCTGAATACATTCATTGACAAGAATATATTATGTGTGACTTTTAGACCATACAGTCACACAATTTTTTAAGGATAAAGGGGGGCTTGGGAGGGAAGGAAGCAGTTCACAAAGGAAAAAGCTTTATTTTTTAGATTAGTAACATTTTTCTATTTGTATGTATGTATGTTTATATTTTATGAGCTATTTGAGGTGACTAAATCAAAACATTTTGAAAATAGCCTCTTGAAGTTAAGAAAATAACCATTAAGTAGTAATCAATACCTAATTTTATTTTTTAAATTATTTCACCAGATTAGCCTTTGAAAACAAAATAACAACAGTAATTGTATTAATCAATCAGTCATTTTTATTCTACATGAAAATGTAAAGCTTGGGAAAAACATAACCATCATGAAGCAATAGAAATATAAGGATCACTGTAAAGCAGGAATTTTCAATATAGGTGATACTGACCCCAAGGTGATAGGATTGTCCTGGGAGGGTGAAAAAAATTAGATATTAAATAGTTTTGTGGCCCATAGTTCGAACCTATGTATTCCTAGGTATTTAATATATTTTGTTAAGTATCATGATAATTTTTTCTTAAAGACATCAATGAAAAACATTGAAAGTATGCTATAAAGAATGCTATATATATAAAGTATGGCAAATTTTTTTTTTTTTAAGATTTAACACAGGTTTTTTTTTGTTTTTTTTTTTTGTAAAGATTTTATTTATTTATTTGACAGAGAGAGATCACAAGTAGACAGAGAGGCAGGCAGAGAGAGAGAGAGAGAGGGAAGCAGGCTCCCTGTTGAGCAGAGAGCCCGATGCGGGACTCGATCCCAGGACCCTGAGATCATGACCTGAGCCGAAGGCAGCGGCCCAACCCACTGAGCCACCCAGGCTGTACAAAAAAGTAATATTTAAAAGCAATATATTTGCACATAAACATAAAACACATATGTATTAAAATTACTTTTGAGTAGTTTCCATGACATATCTCAGATGTTTTCTTTTGGCTAGTTTCAAATCTGCTCCCAGCCAACAAAAAAAAAAAGAAAGGAAGAAAAGTATCATGAAATGTAGTATAAGGGTAGATAGATAAATATTTAAAGGCATTATTAACTCCCCTCATCTTGTTTCAGTCTAATATGTGAATTAAAATATCTACAGAGAAAATATTTTTAAATCTTATTAATTCTTTAAGCCTCGGATGGATTGAACTAAACTAATTTTATTAATGAAAAAAAGAAAGCTAAATAAAATAAATAGACTGGATTAAAAACTCTTTTAATGAATCTTTAATCTTTTTATTTATAAATGCAAAATTCTAATATATTCTTTTTGTAAGGAATTTTGGAACCAAGCTTTTTTCTTTTTTCTTTTCTTTTTTTTTTTTAATAGTGGAGCAACACTGACGTCCAGTAGTTAAGTGAATCCCAGCAGCATTTTTAGTATTGATAGAAATATACAATCAGAACAGACATGCACACATACACTCACACACATACACACTCTGCATCAATTATATTGAATAGGGCTTCCAAAATATTATTTTGCACTTTACTTGTTCTGGTCTGAATAATTTTAGAACATAGTTTGAGTTGAAAGTTAATGCTGTCACTTGTATTACTCTAACTCTCCATATGATATTCTAAATTCCAGTGAATTACTCATCATTGGTCTACTGCCAGTCTATTCCCTAAAGTTTTGTTTCCAAAGTTCAACATTATAGTGCAAACAAATCACTTTTTTGGATTTTTTAGCTCTACTCCCTGGAGAAGGGAGAGAGGCAATAGATTAGAAAATGAAATTATGAAATAAAGACTAATGACATAAGGGAAATGTACTGTCATATTTGTCTTTGTATCTGTTCTTAGTCTTGGTAATAATATTCTTCAATCAAGCTATTTCCTTGAGTTATGTATACAGAAAAATGTACATCTTATTCAGACAATCAGTAGATTCAAAAGACATTCATCTGTGTCCTGAAGGTCATGAGTGATGCAAAAATAAACAGTATAAAATTAGGTGTTAATGCTAAGATATAAGTGCCAATTAAAACTCATGACCTGGAAAAAGTATAAGCACCCTGTGACTAAGACATATGAAAGATAAATATGAAAAAGTAAATAAATCGCCCTAACCACAAGTAGTTACGTTTTAGAAAGCACTGTGCCCTTTAGAGTCCCACTTTTTATTGGTACTTAGGATAAATAGTTCTATAATCTAAATGCTTGAGAACAAAGAAGGTTTGGTCCTTATGCAACCCTAATTTTCTGGTCTTCTTATACAATGCAATACACTGAAACAAATCATTTTATTCATAACCCTCTTCTTTACAGTTTGCCTTTCTATCATACATAGCTGAGAGCTGGCCACTTGGGCCCAGGAAAGAAAGAAAATGAGAGAACTTAATGAATCCATAAGTACATTTCAAAAAAGGTACAGAAAAGTTCTGTGCAAATGATGTATGCCTTTTTTTAAATGAATTTTTCCCTTAACTATAATTCATAAATGAAGTTCTGATTATTAACATTAGGTTTAATGTTCTGTGCATAACTAGAAAAATGTTTTATTTCTACCTGGAACTTGGGTCTTTTTGTAGCTAGCCATCCCTTTGAAAAAAATGGCTGCCATAATATCATATATCTGGAGCAGGCCATATTGTATTTTCCAAAGAAAATTATAAGCCGCTAAATTTGTTGCTTTGAGATCATTTTAGGGGCATAAATTCTTCAAAGACATTTGCTTGCTTTGGAAATTCTTTTCCTCTCTACATGCAATTGAATGTCTTAGAATAAGCTCTTCACCACACGGGCTGTAGCCAGGAACTTGCTGTGCTTCTAATAATTACTCACCTTGCTGCTGTTCAGCTTCAGAAGGGAAAACTGCTGTGGAGAAATAGCTCTAGTAGTCTGGAATAAAGAATAAAATACATTTTTCTGACAGAAATCCTTACCTCCTTGTAAATTTTCAGTTGGCTTTCATGAAGCTTACCATGAAAAAATAAAATGGAGAAGATATGTGTAATGCATTTTTTTTAAAAAAATTGTTACATGAAAGAAGATCAATAAAGTCTTCCAGTTTGGTGCATGAGTTGCCCAGAGTATCACTGGACTAAAAAAACCCAAGTTGGCACCAGCACTGTATAGGACAGCTGTTCCCATTTCTTCCTCCGAAGGGGTCCTGTGCATTCCTTTCCTGGCAAACAAAGGAAACTTGGACAGCCAAAAAAAAAAAAAAAAGTGTATGTTTACATGATGCCAAAATAACCAGAGAATTATGTCAAAAAATTTAATAATTCACAAAGGAAAACTGAGACCACAGAATAAAATAATATACATTAAGTGGTATTGATAGTTTGTAATATAGATCACCAAATAAGTCAATAGTGACAAATACATATTATGAATCTTGATACATTTCACACTCTATCAGGCTATTCTGACAACTGTCGATTGTAAAGACACTTTAAAATATGTTTTTTTTTTCTCATCCCACTGTATTCTTTAGGGCTTGATAGGAAATTAACCAGTTTGTTTACTTATTCAATGACTATTGACCTAGTGCTTATTATATTGCACACTATTGATAAGGGTGAAGAACTTAAACGTGAAAAGGATTAATTTCTACCCTAAAAGATTCTTATAATTAACTGTCATTAAATGTTCTGTGGAAGTATGATGCCCTATGTATATACCTTTTCTAGAACAATAACTCAAATTGTTTATTAACAAATCTGGTTTATTTACAATGATGGACAAGAAATCTGACATGAAGTTCAGACCTCCTTTATAGTGCATAGACTGACACTTGCTGTCTCCTAAAAATTCAATATTTATATAACAAATAAATCCTTTGTGGTGTCACCTCATCTGAACAAGACAGAAGAGGGTAATAAAGTAAACCCCAAAGAAACCATATCTTGGTTGATGATGGCCTAACATATTCTATCAATGTAGAGCAAGATACAAAATAATGTAAATAAAAAACAAGTGAAATTCACCCCCACTCATATATTTAGAACTAAAAACAGATAGGAGGAATAGAAAAATGCTGAGGTGGGCAGAATAATGCTCCCCTCTCTAAAGAAGTCTATCTTCCAATCTCCAGAATCTGTGAATATGTTAGGTTTTATGACAAAAGGGACTTCCAGTTGCAGATGTAATTAATCAGCTGACCTTAAAATAGTAAAATTATTCTGGATTATCTAAGTGGCCCATTGTGATCAGAAAGATCCCTAAAGGTAAAAGGGGGTCGGGAGCAGAAGAGGGAGAATGCAAGAGATGTCCCAGGGAGATCCCAATGTCACTGGCTACAAGGATGGAAGAAAGGGGCCAGGGCAGTCTCTAGAAGCTGGAAAAGACAAGGAAAAACTTTTACCCTGACAGAACATCCCTGCCAACACCATGATTTTGTCTGGCTCAGTGAGACCCATTTCAGACTACTGACTTCCAGTACTGTAAGATAATAAATGTCCTACTATAAACCATTAAGTTTTTGGAAACTCGCTATAGCAGGAATAGGAACCTAATATAGATAGATTCAACAGAGAAACACATTACTAAATTGGAGAAACATTTGAAAAATTCTCCTAAAAGCCAATAGGGAATATTAAAAAGAAAAAAAAAATTGTGAGATATAAACATGACAAAATCAAGACAAGAAACCTGGGGAGGGAGGGTGTGCTGCAGAGCAAAGGAACTCGTTACAGAGGAAGAAACTGAGGGTCCAAAAGGTTAAATATGAGCTCTAGGTGATGTGAGGTGAAGTCAACCTGAGTCACGGTGGGGGTGGGGGGGGTCTGACTCCCACCACCGGAGATCTCTTGTGACAGCTACCTCCCTAAGGTAAAGAGCTCATCAGAGAACCAGAGCTGATCACGTCTCAGACACCTCTCCTTCCTCCTGATAGTAATCAGATTATTGACTGTGTTGTGTAACCTTTTATGGAACTTACCTACACCTGACTTAGCTCTCTCAGACATTGTCTTCAATAATGTCTTCACCTCACCAAGAATGCAAACCCCTTTCATACAGAAACCTGACTCATTGCTGTATTTCCAGCACCTAAAACCATGACTGACCCACAACATTTTTTGAAAAATAATTTGTAGACTATTAACGCTGTCTAAGCCTGGGGACATTCTTCTTAGGTCACCCTCCCTGCTTATATAATGAGGATTAAAATAGACTTCAGGGAGTCCAGCTAGCAGTCAGTTTCTAAGGAAATCATGGCAGGAGCAGCTGGTAATGGGACAAAGGGAAGGCAAACACTTTGCTGGTGTAAAGTGAAAACAGCTGTTGAAATAAAATGCATTCTGGGTACTGGAGGTAAGGGACTAGGGATGTTTTTCTAGGTAGCGAGACAATTTAACTCACTTCTTTCCTAAATCTAGAGATGTGTAAAATATCTCCTAAATTCTGTTACTGTAAAAAATGAGTTAGGAGAGGGATATACCTTTAGCACTTGTGAGATCATGTGACAGAACAAACAGAAAACAATACTGCAGAATTGTAAAAATGTAATTAATAATGGCTGTATTTGACAGGTTGAAATTTAGATAGTCACAGAAACAGAGACATGAATTTACAACAGCTAATTAGTGTTCACTCTGAACGGAGTCAATATGTAACAGGTATGGGCATGGAATACAGAATTTGATCCTTGGAAATGAATCAGATTAGAAAAGAAGACAACCATATAGTATCAGGAAGGAGATAGTCTCCCTGTCTCATTTTGCTCTCAGTGCCCAAATGACAAGGCATTTATAGGTAATACTAGAATTGCACAGTAATCATGCCTATATACTGTATATACTAATTCTAGTACATATGCATGTATTCCACACATATACTGTGATTAAATTTATGAAATCCAATTATATAATCCAATATTTTTATATCAAATGTTATCATATGCATGAATAAGATAAAATTATATACAGTATATATGTGTATGTATGTGTGTATAGAGATTAATTTCAGTGGCCTTCTATTTTTAAATATGTGTATATATTTATTATTTATTATTATTTATCATTATTTATTTATTATATTATTTTAAAGATATATTTCTATATTTTGAATATAACTATAGGAATATATTTATATTTATATATTTAATATATAAATATATTTTTAGATATAATTTTTTCTCCTATTTTTTCAAACTTCTAATTTTGTATTATTTTATTTATTTTTTTCATTATGATGTGTACTTTTTTATCCCCATCACCTACTTCACCCATCCCTCTACTCATCTCCCCTCTGGTAATGGTCAGTTTGTTCTCTGTAGTTGAGAGTCTGTTTCTTGGTGTGTCTCTCCTGCTCTTTTTTTCCATTGCTTGTTTGTTTTGTTAAACTAATGAATTTGAAATAAAATAAGTAAGGCCATGATGAGTAACTAGCACTGTACTTTCTTTGCCAGCCTAAGTAATTATCAAACTAATCAAAGTGTATGAGGTAACTACTATCAGATAACGGTACAGCAGCACTGCAGTCTTTGAGGGAAGGGAAGCAAGCCCCAGTTTTCCCTGGTTCTTCGATAAGGCCAGTCTTCTAACCGTGGGCAGTGTTGGAAGCTAAAGCAAACATGGAAGTTTGCTGAGCTGAGAGGAGAGAGTCGTATACTTCAGAAGTGTCGTGATGTGTGTAGAGCCCGGAAGGCAGGGAGCTCCGTAGATGGGCAAGGCCCAGAAGTCTGTGTCGGGGCTCCTATGAGTTGTTGGCTGAAGATAGGCTACATATGCCCAGGGCAAGATCTGAGAGACATACATATTTCCCGAGACTGGCTGAGGCTGAGACCAGCTGGAGATTACATGGGTGCGAGGGAAATTCCTTGTCAGCCAGAATAAGGAAACCTTGCTTAGCACCTCGCACATTCAGTTGAGATGCTCAGAGAGGCCAGACTTTAGAACAAGAATTACCTTCTGGTGTAAAGGCCATGCCTTGGGAAAATTACAAAAACAAGATTGACCTACCTTAGCAAAGAATAAAATCAAGCCTGAAAGAATTAAGACTCTCTCCCAGTAATTTAATTGTCTGCCAGGACACAATTCAATGTCCTTTAAGAGAATACAACAGAATCAAAACCCAGTAAATTGTATCATGCAAAGTATTTTACATAAAATCAAGATTACTTATATGAATAAGCAAACAAGTATGACCTCTAATTTAAAAACAAAGCAGCTAATTCAGGACATTAGTAACCCAAGTGATGGAATCAATAGTAAAGACCTTTAAAATAATCATACATATGGCTGAAAACTTAAAAGATTAACATCGTCAATTAACAGCTCAATTAACGTCCTGCTCTCTTGTTTCCTATATGGCTTCCTTAAAGAAATGATGTTTGGTTGGAATCATCAAAGGTAAGTAGAAATTATTAGTTCTGATTCCTCATGAACAGTTAATTTACTCATCTCTGAGCTCCAAGTGTCACATTCATGAATGTGTCTCTTGTTTGCTAATATAGTTACAGTGCGTGGCCCATAGTTTGTGCCCAATCAATGAGCCTTTCATTCAGCTGGCCGTAATGTAGAGAAGGGTTTTCATAAGGAGTATGTAAGAACAGAATTAGCTATAGAGGAACTGTGAAGGAATGATTCTGAGGTTTACATTTCACATGTGGCTGACAAAGCATAGTTAGAGTCATGATAAATAATCAAATATATTCACTAAATAGCCAGCACAGAATACGATCTAAAATGGTTTTCTGTTAATAGAGAATAAAGCCCATAAGTTATTCTTTCATAAAAAATATCATTTTTTATTATTATGCCCAAGGAATATTATTTTGGAAAGGTACATATATTCCTGAATATTGTTATATATATATGAATTATATGTGTGCGTGTATGTATATATGTATATAGTGTCCTGATAGGGAGAAAATTTGTCCATTTTTTTCAAAGATTTATTCATTTATTTGAGAAAGAGAGTGTGGAGAGGGGCAGAGGGAAAGAAACTCAAGCATACTCACCACTGACTTAGGGCTTGATTTCTCATTCAATGAGACCATGACCTGAGTCAAAACCAAGAGTAGATACTCAACTGACTGAACCTCTCAGGTACCCTGAATTTTATCCATTTTCAAGGAGATTTTTGGAGATGAACTTTTCCTTCAGTGTTTCCTAAAAATATTTCTAAGGGTTTTTTTGTTGTTGTTTGGGGTTTTGTTGTTTTGTTGTTTTGTTTTGTTTTTCTGATATTATTTAGCTTATTTAGCTTTATTTTAGGCAAGTTTATTATTGGTAATTACAGCTAGAAATAGCCAAGCTTTTGTGTTTGCGACAACATGTAGATTATTGCTGATATAATATAACTTTGACTTTTAATGAATCTGGCAAATCTTACAAACAAGTATGCCAGGAACATCTTTTCATTACTGCTTAAGACTCTTTAATGTGATTTTTTTGTCAAGCATCTTGACTGACAAGTTAAATATTTCTGCCACACTCATGTAAATTTTAAGAACATAACAGTGAAGGGGGAAGTTCTCCTTCTTTGATTCTAATTAAATAGGATATTATCTTACCATTGTTGTTTTCCAGACACTACATGCTTTTCAGGTTCCATAAAGCAAATGGGCAATTGAAAAATAACATGTTTCACTCCCTGGTTAAGATCTATGGAAGGTTATCTCCTTAGGATATGCACTATCTCTTCAGCCACAGCCATATTTTAGTCAATCATATGTTTCAGAGATCTAAAGCTATATTCTTGTAAATAAACAGTCTCTGGTGTGCTGTGGTGGAGATGGCAGATAGCAACATAGTTCCAGTAAAAAGAAAATGAAGATTTAGCATTGGTCAATAGAAAAATATCTATCAAATTATGGTCTACAAAAAAAGTACCATTTAAGACCACTGTATATTATACAGTGTAGATGGAAGGACCCCTTTGGAGGGATTATCAATTCTTTCATAACCAGTATAATAATGCATATTGTTAACATTGTTTCTTCACTTAGAATTCATAAGAAAATCTACCTATTTAATTAGCTTCTTTGTTAAATATAAAATTGTTCACATAATACAGTGAGTGGTGTGAATTACATACAGATGTGTGTAGGAGCTGAGTAGAATGAGCCTCAGTGATAGGTCTGTGCATTCGTGTCACTTCACAGTGGGAAACTGAGCAGAAGCAGATGAAATGACTTAACAAGATCACCCAAAAAATCCTTCATAGAATGGGAACTGAAAGTTGCTTCTTTTTACACTTTCTTGCCATTTCTCTTTCCATTTTAGTAACAAATAAATATTGAAAGATTATTATAAAATAAAAGTGTATAGTTTTGCTTAGTATTCAGAAGCATGAACTTGTACAATAAAATGTAAACCAAGGCCCGCTAAGTTTTACGCTATCTGCGCCAGCAGAGGTCCTGTGGGGCTTCGGCCTCCATCACTAGCAGCCCTAATCAGGCTCTGTGACACAAGGGTTGTGTTTCCTGTGCAAACAGTCCAAAACAATTCACCTCCGGCTCCCTCAGCCCTACCACACACCCATTCCCACTGCATTTCCTGTGGGAAAGCCTTGAAATGTAGCTGTTGTTTGTTGAAGGAAAATGGCCTAATCAAATGTGGCTCTGAAGGCAAAAGGGTGTTGAATCTGTGCATTCCTTAGAACTCATCCCCTTCAGCGTGCCCTATTTGCTGATGAAGAAGCCTGCCTCTTGAAGTTCCCCCATCTCCTCATGTATATCATATGGCCCATGTAAGCTCTCTTTGGTTACAAATTAGAATTTTATTGGACTCATTCCTTTTAACAAGGTTAGTTTTATCAGTTTTGACCTCAAGAAACCAAAATAAGACAAAACAAACAAAATGGCAACTAAGTTTATATTTCTCCATCTCAGAGTGTGGGCAGAATAAATACAAAGCTCTGAAATAGGTCTAAAACAAACACCATGATAGATTTGGTTTGTGTGCTTGAAATGTATCATGTAATTAAGGCCGTGCTGTTAATCACATTCCATTACCACAATAATAGCTGATTTTATTGTCAGGTACTGGTCCAAGCATTATATGTTGTTAGTGTTGTTTAATCATTGCAAGGACCCTATGAAATTGTTTCACAATAGTATCATGACCCTGTCAAATGTTGTGTTTATTTAGTGTAAATAATGGTTAGTTCTTACCTATCAGTAAGAACCTCTTCTTATATTAACTGTACATACGTGGGGGTGCCTGGGTGGCTCAGTGGGTTAAAGCCTCTGCCTTCAGCTCAGGTCATGATCCCAGGGTCCTGGGATCAAGCCCCGCATTGGGCTCTCTGCTCAGTGGGGAGCCTGCTTCCTCCTCTCTCTCTGCCTGCTTCTCTGCCTACTTGTGATCTCTGTCTGTCAAATAAATAAATAAAATCTTTAAAAAACAAAACAAAACAAAACTGTACATATGTGAAAGAAATTAATTATCAGAGAATGTTTGGAGGTAAATACTATCCCTAATTTTAACAGAGGAATCTGAGGCACAGAAGTTTATGTGGTTTGTCCAAACTCATCTAGCAAGAAAGTAGTTGAGTCAAATTGGGCTTCAAATTCCAGTATGGTAATTAGGTAATTACTCAGGAACACAGCATTAGTAAAGTACCCTAGAATGCCGTAGTCAGCCATAATCCACTACCCAGCTACAATCTAGTGAAAGAGCCTAGAACTACTGCTACGGAGACTGGTAAACTTTCAATGCAGTCACGTTATAGTTGGATCACGTTCAATTAGTCACTTTCCCCACATAAAACATGGAGATCATTTTGATGAATGAATGAGATTTTCTTTTATGGGAACGAGCCGAGCACAGTGTCAAGCACACAGTTTCTGCTTAACAATGATTATCAATAACATATGTTATGTTAATCGATAATATACATTTCTGCAGAAGGAAATTAAGCTATTTGGATGGACATACACATCTGTTTAGAAGAGAAGATGTTGAAGTGAGAGAGATCGTGCACACAGGAATATAAACATTAGAGGCTACATTATAAAAAGCTGAATGTCTTTTTTTTAAAGATTTTATTTTTTTTATTTTACTTATTTTTATTTATTTTTATTTGCTATTTATTTATTTATTTTTAAGATTTTATTTATTTATTTGAGAGAGTGAGAGAGAGCATGAGAGGGGAGAAGGTCAGAGGGAGAAGCAGACTCCCAGCAGAGCTGGGAGCCTGGTGCAGGACTTGATCCTGGGACCTGAACCGAAGGGAGGGGCTTAACCAACTCAGCCACCCAGGTGCCCCAAGAGGTCATGTCTTCTTCCTTTTAGACTGCTGCTTAGACTCCTTCTAGCAGATTAAGAGATGTCCAATAAGTCATTCTTGAAATAATAGTATCTTGCATGTAGGGTTTTTTGTATATAAAATCTATCTATTTAAACAAATACATAAATACATGTACACATGAGAACAGGCTGTTAGTCAAGGAGACTTAATGTACCTATATTGAATTCATTTTTCTCTCCTTAGAGCAGTCAGAAATATTCCTCAGTCCTCATAGAAAACTGGATTCTGGACCTACGCAGAACTCGAACAGTAGGGCCACCAGGGTATATGGAGAGAGGTCTCCCTGTTATCCTTCAGTGCACGATGCCAGTGTTGTCACTGCATTGTCAGGATCAACTAACTTCTCCATAATACTTATACTTCCTTAAGAAATATCTTTCTCCCAATGCCAGGCAGAAGCTAGATATTTGTGGTCATTCAGGGAGGAGAGAGAAGAAAGATTTCCCTTTCCTTTCTCAGTGGCCAGTTTTTTTTCTCCATCTTTATGTCATTTCATTTCACAGAACTAGAAAGGAATAAATGAGCAAGTGAATTTTAAATTACTAGTTACCTTTTCCTTACACTTAACCTTTAAGAAGTTGCTTAGAACCAGTTAATTAACCCAATTCGTGATTGCAACGGTCATGCTGAGCATCCATGTAAGTACATTTTAATCTATGATTCTCTCAATAGAGGACCAATTTGTTGTTCTTGTTCAACAACTTGGAAACTAAACTACGTTTAAATATGTGGAATTTACACTTTAAAACACCTTCATTTTTTTTTTTCTTTAATGTTTTGTTCTTTGGAACTTTTCTCCTTTAAAATTTTGCAAAAAAAAAAAAATTAAAAAAGAACAACATATTCTCCTTGTCAAATACATTTTCACTTCTTTATATCTCGCTTATTAACATTTTATTTCTCAGTGGTTGCCCTAATAAATATTTATTATTATGATTACCAAAAATATCAGCTGGATCTAGTCCTTCCATTTTCTAGATACTTATGGCAGTGGAGTATAAGTGATAATCGTATGCTCTGCAGGTGAGTTGTCTAGTTCAATGTTTGGGTGAATAATGGCAGATCTATGATCCGACTTCACACAGCCTAACTCCTATTTCTTTCTTGAATAAAATTTATAAATAAAATGTATCAAAATAATCACTAAATTACTATACTTTAAATCATGGAATATATGTGTATTTAAAATATATGTATAGAATTCAGCATTTAAGATTTGCTGTGTGTTCATCATATTTTTAATTATCTCAAAAAGAGCAAATTGTAATTATCAAGAGACAGGAGCAAAATATGTTCTTTGTAATTAACTCTGTATCATATTATGTAATTTTACCGAGTACTTCTAAGAAAATATATCCTATGTGACTTGATGGAAATTACATTTATACACACACACACACACACACACATACATATACACACACATATATTATATGAATCCACATAAATAAATTGTTTGATGATATTGCATTAACAACATTACACATGGTATGCATGTGTATACAAGTATCGATATCTACATCCATATCTCTCTACCTTCCAAAATTAAGCAAATAAGAATTGACAAAATTATTTTATGAGTGGTTCTGTCAAAATGTATCCAAGCATCTCCTTAATCTTGGAGAGCATAAGCTCTTAGAAAATTAAGAGCTTCTTAGAAAATTATCTGACATCTCACAAATAGTCTCATTCAACATCTATGGTGAAATATTTTAGAGGAAAATCTTGGAAGAAGAGAAATGAAGATGGAAAGAAGATTCATAAAATGTCAACCATAATTTTTTATTGAAAGCAGTAGTTGTTTTATGTCTAAAAGGATTAACATCCAAAAACATTTGCTGAGATGAATGGTAAGAAGAAAGCTCAAGTCCTTCCAATAGGGTGTGTGTTATTCTTTTAAAGAGGCTAATTGGCGCTCCTGGGTGGCTCAGTTGGTTAAGCCTCCTACTCTTGATATCTGCTCAGGTCAGGATCTCATGGTTGTGAGATTGAGACCCACCTTTGGCTCCCTGCTCAGCAGGAAGTCTGCTTGGGATTCTGTCTTCCCCTTACCCTCTGCCCCTCCCCTTTCTAAAATAAATAAATCTTTAGGAAAAAAAAAAAAAGGATAATCAGGTGGGGTGATTTATTAGCATTATCGTCAGAATATTTACAGAAAAGGCAACAGGCAAACCACACTATTGGACACAACTTTTCTACTTGAAAAGAGCATATAATCCAGTTGAACTGAATGCTGTAGAGGACTTGAGTCATCTGTTCTTGTGGGGAACCTGAGGGATGTTTATTTACTTTTTTAAAAAGATTTTATTTATTTATTTGACAGACAGAGATCACAAGCAGGCAGCGAAGCAGGCAGAGAGAGAGGAGGAAGCAGGCTCCCCGCAGAGCAGAGAGCCCAATGCAGGGCTGGATCCCAGGACCCTGGGATCATGACCTGAGCTGAAGGCAGAGACTTTAACCCACTGAGCTACCCAGACACCCTCCTGAGGGATGTTTAAAATGGCCTTTAAATAAGCTGGAAATGGCTACTATGTACTCATTTGGAAAAGATGGTACAGAACATCTTTGATCAGTGCATAAGTTTAGCCACAGGTGTACAAATAAACATCATCCCAAATAAAAAAAATGCAATACAATTTATTTAGTTTTGGAATTTTAGAGACTATGTTCGGTATTTGTCATTTTATATTCATTTTAACTAAATAGAGAAAGGTCCACAATTATAATTTTATAGCATGAAATACTCCAGGTGATCACTGTGTTTATTTTGCCAACACACAATTGTTTTCTCTAGATCACTTTACCTTATGTTGTAGTTCCCACCTGGAAGTGTGAATAAAGTGTTCAGTGAAGAAGCAGCTAAAGCCCCTTAAAACCACATGTATTTACCTAATAACATAGCTTGAACATTTATAAAGTAAAAGTTGATGGGGACAGATAGATACACAAACATTATTAGACATTTTACTGTACTTCTCTAAATATCATATAGAATGAAAAGAAAAAAATAATAAGGATATTGATAAATTGATAAAATTGATAAATTGATAAAATTGATAAATTGATAAAAGGATCAAATAATTAATAAGGATATTGATAAACACAACTCACTAACTTTAGTTGATTGGCCTGTATAAATGCACGTTCTTTTTAAGTATTCATGGACATTTATCAAAATAAACTATATCGTAGGCAAAAACATGTTAATCATTAATCTATGGTGACAAAAATCATAATAGTGGCTATTCTTAGGGGAAGTTGAAAGGGAAGGGCAAAGAAAAGCCTCTGGAATGGTATAAGTGGATAGTGTTTACACAATAGTACACAAATGTAAAAATCCATGAATTTGTATAACTTTGGGTGATTATATGTATGTCATTTATACCACAATAAAAAATAAACAAACTAGTCTCCAAAAAATTCAGTGAGAATCTAGATTTCTACCCACATTAAAATAACTTCTGTGTGCTAGATACTGAAGGTTCTCCATCTTTCCCTCATCCTTAAATATCTAAGAAATAAATAAATGAAAAATAATATAAGCTATTTTATTAATTGAAATAATTAAAATTGATTAAATTGACATATATATATATTTAATACACCATCTCCTGACCAACACTTAGCTATAGGTAGTTGTCTTTTGCACTGGCAATCCCAAATAAACCACACCTCTATGTACTCCCTTTGATTTGGTCTGAGGCTGTGATTTGCTTTAACCAACAGAAAGTGATGTAGGAGACACTGAGCTAAGTGAAAGTTCTTGCCTTATGCCTTATGAAGGCCTGGTAGCTTCTAGCTCTACGTGCTTGAGAACCCTGATAAACCAAGAAGGCTAGCTGTTCTACTGGGGAGAACACATAGAGCAGGCGTGTATGGGGTCCTACAAAGCAGGGGAGGTCCAAAACCACGTGGAGAGAAAGATAGAAGCCCAACTCTTCCAGGATCCTAACTAAGCCCAGTCTCTAACCAACCCACTACCTGAATACGTTCCTTCAATAAACCGCCAACAAGCTGGTCAGCAAAACAGCCACTCAGGTAAATCTAGCCCTTCTAGATTATAGAATCTAAAATTTAGATTGTAGTATTTTATGCAAATAAAATACTCAGTTTTTAAACCGCTAAAATTTAGGGTAGTTTACTGTGCAGGAATAGATAACCAAAACACTGTATCATTAACTTAGCTTGGGGTTTGATGTCAAGTATGATAATTAGCCAGAAGTGAAATGGAATGGGCATTGGGGTTGCCATGAGACAGAAAGACTTTAATGTTCACCTCAAGTAAGAGTATTGAAGCATATCATGGATTTTGAGTCTTTTAAAATCTAGCCTGAATTTATATCAAAAGAATTCTCTTTATCTTAATTGGAGTTGAGTTAGTATTATGTTTGCAAAATAGCCATAGGGAGGCCTACTGACCTAGCTTTTGTATAGGAAATCAAAGTGTGAATCTTAATTTCACAGGCATTGAAGAAATTCCCAGCTTGTGTGTTTGAATCCAGAGGCTGGCATATTTAAAGATCTTTTTTTATTTTCTTATTAGGATTATTTTAAAAGAAAGTAAAAATATGTGTGTTCCAAAAAGGAGAATGTTTACTTGCTTGGATAGCTCAAGGAAGAAAAAACTTCAAATTGCATAAACAGGAAATAGTATAAATAGTCCAGATAAAGTACGAGGCACCCAGTTAACTATGAACTGCAGACAAACAATGAAAAAATTGTATTATAAGTATGCCCTATGCAATATTTAGAACAGAACATACTTATACTAAACATTATTTCTTATTTTATATAAAATGCAAATTTAACTAGCCTCTGGTTTTTTTTTTTTTTTTTTTTTTTTTTTTGCTAAATCTGGCAGCACTAAATAATAGTAAAATCAACAAGTCAGGTGACAGAAGGCAGAATGGGATGGGAGGGTGATAACTGCTAGAGAAAGAATCAGAGAAGTAGGCAGGGGAAGAATGGAGTAAGGAAATCAGAGAAAAGAGGTAATAATGTAGAGTTATTGTTTTGGAAGTGGAAAAATAATCATGTTAGCAAAACATAACAGTATTTCAGGAAAGTATAAAATGTGTGGTCAAGAAAGTATAAAAATACCATTCCATTATTTTCTATAACTAATCTCAACTTCCTCTTGTGTTGCCCAGGTGATGGGGAACAGAAATTTAACAACTATGTGGTGTCTTGCTTTTTCCTTGTAGTTTAACTTGTCTTTTTGGATGACTCAACCTATTGAGAAAGTGCTTACTCTTTCAGGTTCTACCCTGAGACAGTCAGGGCTTAGTGGGGATGAGGATCTGACAGTGATGGGGGAGAGGAGAACCCACGAACTGACTTTGAATTGAAACACCTATTTCCACCTGTGTTTGCAGCTGCACTTTCATCTCTTTTCTCACCAGACTTGCTAATGATGTAAGGAGATCTACCTGGAGAAAACATGGTCCCACTGTCGCTGAGGGCAGACGCTGCTATTATTGCCTTCACCTCCTGCTTACTCCTTCACACTGTGGGCTTCTCTAAGATACCATCCCCAGTAAGAAAGAGCAGGGACCAGCATGTATACACTCTCACATTTCAAAGGAAAAATTTACCAAGAAATTTATGAAAAATATTTTTTTAAAAGTACTTCTACTTTTACAAAATAATCTAGACTTTGAGTGGAATTATTTTGTATTCTTTATTTGAAAGCATAATAGTTTTAAGAAATAGGCACAGATCAAATATTTATAAAAATGCAGGTAATTTTTTAATATCTCCTGACAGATGGCCTCTGTAGATTCTGTATTTACTATCTGTGCTTTGCTCTTACCAATCTTCTTCATTCCATATAAACTTAGTGTTTACCTGGGGGTATATCAATAGTTTATGAGTTTGATTTTAAATAAGAATCCCTGTGTTGCAGCATAGTGAAACTTATTTTTCTGCTTTTTAAAATGTAATCAGTACCCCAAATCAATATCGCTATTCTTTTTAAAGGCTAAGTTTTTATGTTCAGAGAAGGTTGATGCTTTATTACTCTAGGAAAAAAAAAATGTTCCTTTTAAAACATTAAAAGACATAAACATCTTAAATATGCATTAGAAACTATTAATGCTGAAGGGAGATCTGGCTGCCATAAATATTCTATACAGAGCCTGTTACATCTTTTGAAAGGTAAAGTTAATTTTTCCATGACAAATTTTTAAAAGAAAAAAATGGCTAAATATGTATTTTGAATTTAGTAATGCTTTGTGAGTCTACACGAAATATTGCAGAATTTTAACTCTGAAACCTGAATTTTTTTTTTTCAGATTCTAAGTCATTAAAATGTATTTTTTATTTGGTAGTGAACTTGTATTCTAGCCAAGCAGCTGCATCTATGGGCTGCCAGACTTACTCTTCACACTTTCAGGTTATTTGATTAAATTACTATATACATAAAAGGCTTTCCACAGAGTGATTAAAAAGTGGACAGGGTAATGTTAATTACATTACTCTCAGAAGAGAAATTACAAAAAGAAAAATTTTTGAGATTTTAATATATTGTTATTTTTACAACATTTGGCTCAAGGAACAAAATGAAAAGTTATAACAAAACAATAGATTATTTAAGAATGACATTACTACTTTTTAGTTGATTTCAAAGAACTTTTTGATTAATTGTATCATTGACCCTCACAGCAGCCATAAACTAGGAAAATGACAAGTGTTTCCCCTCTTTCCTCCATGAGGTGATTGAGCCTCAGAGAAATCAACTTTATAAGTAAATGTCAAACGTAAGTGACAACACGGGCCCCTGTTTTACCCTGTTCTCTGTAGTACTCTAGAAGCTACTTTCATTTTTTTTAATTGTTGTGGGTTTAAAGTGTTTAATGAATATTCTGGTTTTTAAATTGAAGTATAGTTGACACACAATGTTCCATTAGTTTCAGGTGTACAACATAGTGCTATTACAAGTCTGTATGTTGTGCTGTGTTCACCACAAGTATAGCTGCCATCCGTCCCCTTACAGTGCTCTTAACATACCATTGACAACATTCCCAATGCTTTACCTTTTCTTCTCATGACTTATCCATCCCAGAATCCGAAGCCTGTGCCCTCCACTCCTCTTCACCCATTTTGCCCATCCCGCACCCCCTCCTGTCTGGCAGCCATCAGTTTGTTCTCTGTACTTATGAGTATGTTTCTGCTAACTTTATTTTCTTTGTTTTTTAAAAGTTTTACCTGTAGTGTGTTGAAAGCAAGAACTATACCTAATAAATCAGTTCTAATCGCCAGCACTACACCTTTGGTGAATCAGAGTTTCAACTTTAAGGCCAAGATTGAAATGGCCTCATTATAGAAATTGAAAATGAAAGTTAGAACCCTTCTTCTGTCTCCTCTTTAACTGGAGTAAGAAAGAACGACATAAGTTTAGCAGAGTATTCTTTTCAAATATAATAGTGGTCACACTAGATATTACACATAAAACATCAACACAGGCAGAACCAACAGCCAAAAGTCACATCTGCCGAACTTGGTGAAACAACAGCTTTGTCTTTCAAATCAAAACTAAACTCTGTAGGGGGGAAACTTATTTTATGATAAATAGAGTCCTAAAGTATTATGCAATTGGCAAAATTTACTATGCATTTATGGTATTATGAGTTTACTGTATTTGGTTTTGTTCAAATAATTTCACATATCTAGTAGAAATTGTATCTTATGTGATGATTTAATCTAACCACAGCTGCGGCAATATAAATTACACTTAAGACTATGCTGATTGATTATAATCAGTTGTAATCATATCTTATAATTACATTGCATTCTAGAGGCAGAGGCTGTTTAAGCCTACTCAGCACTGAGCTATATAAAGAAGATTATTTGTTACTTCTGACAGTCTCAGTCAACATTCAAAATTGCCTGCAAACAATAAGTTTTATTAAATTTATTGTCCAGACGTCAAATAAGTTTCTTGATTTATCTGCAGAAGCTAAAATGGAATTGTAAGCTAGTCTAAAGCTTATTAACTACTATTTATACCAAAAATATCTTCATAAAAACATTCATAATTCATGGCATGGGTTATATCGATGTATCACTTTTAGGTACAGAGGATTTCAAAGTATATACATTTTACCTAAAAAGCAATCAAGTGAGTAGGAGGGGGTATAGATGAAACAAAATTGTCAGAATATTGATAATTTATTATAGCAGGGTCATGAGTAATAACGGTTTTTTATACTCTTCTGTTTAGTGTGTATATGCTTAAATTTTCCATAATTAAAAGTTATATATGTGCAATTTATATATATATATATAATTTCCCCATAATAAAACTGAACCAACATTATATAAACATATAGTAATATGCACATTATATCCATATGCAGTAATGACAAAAGTATTCTTCAACATTTAAATATCTAAGTTGTTGTGTTTATTTCTCAGAAAAATACTTTGCCTTTAAATTCTCAAAATCCTAAGTCACTACTTTGGAATACTTTTGATATTATGTCACCCAAAACTAAAGTCCCTGTTCTCTCTTTGTGGCCTAACCTTCCTAGTTGGCTCACATTGTGAGGCACACTAGCCATCAATCTCAGTCACACAGAAAACACTGTGCTACTCCATCATCGATGCCTTATTATTAAAGACAATTATGTTTCATACAATTAACTATAGCTCCCACAAGTAACATATTAATATTATGATCAGGTTGCACGGAATTGTTAGGCAAGGCTCATTCTGATTAAAATTCTACCTATATTAGAGTAGAATAAAGTTACAAAGGAAGATTTTTGATTTAGATTTTAGATTATTTACCAAAGAAATTTCTTTAGATTTTGGCAACTTATTTAGCGATCTTAGACTAATGTTTTCATCTTTGTGTGACTGGATAAAGTGAATGTAAACCCATGGGTGTTACAGGTTTGATCGAGAGAATTAACATGGATCAAATATTTGTTGTCTCTCATTTTCCAATTATACTTCTTATCTTTTTTTTAAAAATACTTATCCAATTCTTTATACACGTGAATGAGGATTCGATTATGATTTGCCAATTCATATCTGGAATCACAAATGTAGTGTTGATCTAGAACACACTCATTAACATTAACATTAACATTTTTACACTTCTTTGGACTTCCTTTTATTGCTTGTATGACAGGATGCCAAACAGGTCTTTTTCTTGATTTGACATTTTAGCTCAGGTCTCAAAACTGAAGACAGTTTCAAATGCCTGCATTTTCAAAAAGGAAAAAAAGTGAAAAAAAAAAAAAAAAACAATGCCTATGATGCCCTATGATGTTAAGAAAGAGCCCAAACTAATTTGTCACCATAGTGTCTTATGCCCTTTCCCCTTACGAAAAGAAGGCCAGATTTATCAGAGAAAGAGGATTGAAAGTGAGGAGAATCAACAAAGAGCTGCATGAAACTCCATACTCTTCTGTGGTAAGAAAAGAGAGACTCCTCCACTTCCCACTTTGAGTCACAGGAGGAGAACTTCAAGATTTGGGCCATCACAGAAACCAGTGATTGACACAGGACTGCCAAAAGCAAAGGGAGGGAAGATCGTGATATTTACCAGTGATGACAGATGGTTGGTGGTGAAAGCCGACTGAACAAGTAAAAAAAGGGTACAATTTCCTAGGATACTATAGAAAGCAAGGAAGATAGGCACAAGTGAGGAATCTTGAAAAGCCCCAGCCAACAAGACTGTCCTCAGCATAAGGAGTTTGTGTGATACATATAGTTAGAGAAAAGGCTGATGAAGTCATGTATAGCAAGGGACTATGTCACTTAGCTGAGCAGGCACTGAGAAGCCCTCCAAAGAAGAAAAGTGGGGCTGATTCCTGAAAAACAAAAACAAACAAACAAAAAACACAAAAGCACAAACAGAAACAAAAACTATGAATCAAAGTTTCCATAGAAGAAAACACTAACATTTGGGAATTGGCCACTCCAAACATCACATTTCCAGGTTACAGCAACACCCAGTACAAAAGATCACCCTTGTTGGACCAAGAAAATGCTCAATCAGGTGAGACAGGAGAGAAGGAATAAAGCAATTCCCTTCTCCACTGTTTTTCTTAATCTGGGTGAGCCCTGAGCTGTAAAAATAGGGGGCCTGGGTGAGGGTTGAGGATTGAGCTGAGGAAGAATGAATAATTTAAACCTGAAGTGAGTCTGGTGATTCATGACCATTCTGTAAGGCAGGGCTTCCTTTATTGCAAAATATCAATGGGTACCTGGAACTATGAGTGTACCGACCTAAAAAATGTGGAAAAACTAATCAGTTTTCCTTCATTTTTTCCCTACAATGATTTTCTTTTTCTCTCAAAGAACTGTGATATTTTGAGACTTTTGAAAGAATACATAATCATGTCAAGAAAAGAGATTTGGAAGAACAAAGCATGGAAATAGAAGGGAGACCCAACTCAAATGTTTACAATAATGACCATAATGAGTTGTTTCCTCATTTCTTCTCATCATAGTTTCAATGGCTGGGAAGAATAATCTCCCAAATTAACTTAAATTAGAAAAACAAAAAGAGAGAGAGAGAGAAGAAAAGAAAGTCACGAGCTTACAAAACAAACTCAATCACTGAAGAGTTCTTCTTCATATTCCATCTGCTCCAGATATCTGATTCTCAGAAATTCTTTAGAGACAAACTAAAGATATAAGTAATAATTTTGAGGTATAACTCTACTGTTATTGCAGTTATAGAAATATGGAAGGTATATGCTGAATTGTTAGAGCTAGTAAACAAGGCTTCTTCTGTAGAATACATTTTTTGAAAAAATTAAACCAAAAGAGCCAAGAAAGGTAAGAGCAATGGTAGTAGAATATTGAAAATAAAATATGAAATATTAGGTTATATATAGCATGTTTCAATATATTTTAACTGAATTGATCAATCATTACCCTATCACATGTCAGTCATTAAAGTGAATATCAAACTTCTTCTTTAATAAATTTCTTGACTAGCTAAACCACTAAAAATAGAAATCACCATCAAGCCATGGTGGGGTGGGGGGTGGGGAGATGAGAGACTGAAGTTTTGACATTAAACTAGATTGGATTATCTAAAGACTGAAAATGGGACTGTCTGGTAATAGATTAAATTTATATGCAAAGTTGGGCATCTGCTGTAGATGTCATTAGTGGGGAAGGTCAGGCTCAGGGGGTTTTAGTTGCTATTGATGCTAGCTCATTTGTAAGCCAGATGTGCACACATGTTTATTCAGATCTCACCAAAGAACTTTATAGAAAATAAAACACTTTAAAACTGATCAGGAATATGTTAATGATTAGAGAACCCATTATTCAATTATTTTAATCATTAATTATAAATGATAACATGTAAAAGAGGACAATTATGAAGAACGTGGTATCTGCCTTCAAGAGACTTGCAATTTGCAATCTAAGATGAGCAAACAGAAAATCCTAATTCAAAGCAGACATTTGCAAATGTTCATATATGATCAAATTTAATTGCACAGCTATCCTACCCAGGGACAAATATATGGCTGAGTTCTCATGAGAAACCTGGACTTACAGTTTTTCAAAAAGTGAAATGCTAAGAGCCTTACAGCTTCAAGCAATTACTCATTTGCTGGTATTATTAAAGCCTAGACTTTTTTTTTTTCTTTGCCATATCTAACTATGTTATTTCTATTTTGTAATATAAAGGAATGAGAAGTAGGGCCCAAGTCACATTCCAATTATAGTTGATTAGTAATACTGGCCTGCAGAGCTGGCCCACATGATCTGAATTTCATCAGGAAATAATGTCGGATCCATCAGAAATCCCCAAGACAGAAGAGCAGAGGCACAAACCACAATCTCCCATCTTTGCCTGAATTACTGGACACACAGCACTTCCTTGAGGTTGTTTGTTGTTTTTTGTTTGTTTGTTTTTTGTTTTTTTTCATTTTATTTTATTTCTTTTCAGTGTTCCAGCATTCATTGTTTATGCACCACACCCAGTGCTCCATGCAATATGTACCCTCCATAATACCCACCACCAGGCACACCCAACTCCCCACCCCGCCCCTCCAAAATCCTCAGTTTGTTTCTCAGAGTCCACAATCTCTCATGGTTTGTCTCCCCCTCCAATTTCCCCCAACTCACTTCTCTGCTCCATATCCCAGTCCTCCATGTTATTCTTTATGCTCTACAAGTAAGTGAAACCATATGATACTTGACTCTCTCTGCTTGACTTATTTCACTCTGCATAATCTGTTCCAATCCCATCCATGTTGATACAAAAGTTGGGTATTCATCCTTTCTGATGGAGGCAAAGTGGCTGACCAACTTGCATTCCCACCAACAATGTAAGAGGGTTCCCCTTTCTCCACATCCTCTCCAACACACGTTGTTTACTCTCTTGTTAATTTTGGTCATTCTAACTGGTGTAAGGTGGTATCTCAATGTGGTTTTGATTTCAATCTCCCTGATGGCTAATGATAATGGACATTTTTTCATGTGTCTTTTAGCCATTTGTATGTCTTCTTTGGAGAAGTGTCTGTTCATGTCTTCTGCCCATTGTTTGACGTGATTATCTATTTTGTGTGTGTTGAGTTTGAGGAATTCTTTATAGATCTTAAATATCAGCCCTTTGGCTGTAGTGTCATTTGCAAATATCATCTCCCATTCCATGGGTTGCCTCTTTGTTTTGTTGACTGTTTGCTTTGTCATGCAGAAACTTGTGATCTTAATGAAGTCCCAAGAGTTCATTTTCACTTTTGTTTCCTTTGTCTTCAGAGACATATCCTTAAAGAAGTTGCTGTGGCCAATGTCGAAGAGGTTACTGCCTATGTTCTCCTCAAGGATTTTGATAGATTCCTGCCTCACATTAAGGTCTTTTATCCATTTCAAGTTTATCTTTGTGTATGGTGTAAGAGAATGGCGAGTTTCATTCTTCTATACATACCTGTCCAATTTTCCCAGCACCATTTATTGAAGGCACTGTCTTTTTTCCACTGTATATTTTTTCCTGCTTTGTCAAAGATTATTTGACCATAGAGCAGAGGGTCCATATCTGGGCTCTCTACTTTGTTCCACCGGTCTGTGTGTCTGTTTCAGTACCATGCTGTCTTGGTGATCACAGCTTTGTAGTAAAGCTTAAAATCAGGCAACGTGATGCCGCCAGTTTTGTTTTTCTTTTTCAACATTTCCTAAGCAATGTGGGGTCTCTTCTGTTTCCATACAAATTTTAGGATTGTTTGTTCCAGCTCTTTGAAAAATGCTGGTAGAATTTTGATCAGGATGACATTGAAAGTATGGATTGCTCTAGGCAGTATAGACATTTTCACAATGTTTATTCTTCCAATTCATCAGCATGGAATGCTCTTCCATCTTTTTGTGTCTTCTTCAATTTCTTTCATAAGTGTTTTGTAGTTCCTTGAGTGCAGATCCTTTCCCTCTAGTTTGTTTTATTCCCAGGTAGCTTATGGTTCTTAGTGCTATAGTAAATGGAATTGATTTTCTAATTTCCCTTTCTATATTTTCATTGTTAGTGTATAAGAAAGCAACTGATTTCTATACATTGATTTTGTATCCTGCCACGTTACTGAATTGCTGTATGACTTCCCTGAGTTTTTGGAAATAGAGATCACATTCAGATATGAAACAGGTAATTACAACCACAGCATTTCCAAATTAATGGCTTAGGGAGTTAGGGTTGCTGGAGTCCACACTTTAGAAAGAAAAAAAAAAAAAATATATATATATATATATAAAACAAAACAAAAACAAAAAGAACAACTTTTTTTGGTAACTGATCTATGGATATCTGAAAATTTGAAAACCATCATTAGGTGCTAGAAATTATTGTTAACCTTACCACAGATTTACTAAGTGACTGACTGAAACTATCTTTCTGCCGCCAGACAAATACCTTCATGGAAGGTCTGGGGCCAGGGTGTAGGTGGTCTGTCATGCATGGATAACACAGTCTAAGACTGCGATTTACAATTTTTTTTCAATTTTTTTTTTTTTTTGCATCATCTAGTGACTGAATTTAGATGCTATATGTAAACTTCTTTAAATATATTCCTTAAACATACATAAATATGAATACCATTATGGTCAAATGTTTATTAAAAGTCATTTCATTTTAATAAATGATATAACTTGGATTCTCTCATATTTTTCAGAAGTTAAAAAAAAATCACTTGTAACTGAAATTAGACAAAATTAACTCTTGTCTTTTCCTTTTCCCTAAAGCTCATTTGGAAACTAAAATTCCATAAGAAGTGGACAATGAAGACTAAGTTCAAAGGATAAATGTAAGTTTCTCTAATTACATTTTAATAATACCACGTAAAACTCTTAATTGATATACATGCAGCCAGATTATCTGAGTTCCAGGCCTGGTTCTGCCATTTCCTAGGTGAGGGACCTTGGGCATGTTACTTATCCTCTAGCTTCATTTCCTTGGCTGCAAAATGTGGATATTAATACCTCATAGAGTTGTATGGGGGAATACATGGTTATTATATCCTAGGTGTTCAGACTCAGTGCCTGGCATTTAACAGGGGTTTTACTGAGGTCAACTATCATTATTAAAATCTATACTCAGAAAATAATACACGTACACAAAAGTACATACACACACTTGATAATGAGGTGAAAAATCACCCAATCTCCAGCAAGTATAAAAGTCTTGAGAAAAGGGAAGAAAAAAACTAGTTTAATATTTTACCACTTAAATATACACATTGCTATTACACTTTGCTGGTGCCAAAATAGTTATAACCCCAAAGCATCTATTTGAGAGGTGTTGGCAAGTATAAGCCACAGTGAGAGGGGCATGCGTGAATATGGCTGTTGGCTAGACAGTCCATGTAGAATGCAAATAGAAGGTAATGCAGTTATGTTTCAGAGACATTTTTATATCATTGATTTTGTCTAATAATTTAATTATGGGTACTTTTTATTGAAAGCGTTTGCATCTTGTTCTAGACATCTGTCTCTTTTGGGCACTTCATTATACTGCTGTGACACATTGCACTAATTACAACTAACTGATTATGACATTTTCAGGCCGATTCTGTTCCTGAAGATGGTGGTAAAAGCTCTGTTCTGGGTTCTGTGCTTAGATCACACTATAACTGGAGAACATGCCTTTGCTGCAATCATAGACCAGTGGAGCCATGGAATCTTATGATCTTAAGCCATCTCAACTTTCTTGCTTCCCTAGCATTGGTCCTAAAAGCAATATAAGGTCTTCATGGGATCATGGGCTCTGGGATCAGGAGGCCTTAGGTTAGAATTCCAGGCTCCCCTCTGTCATCCTAATAGGGTGAAGTATTGAACCCAAGTAAGACGCCTTTTCCTTATCTGACTGATGGTCAAGGGGGATTCAGTACAGTGATGTGCTAAGAACTGAGAAAAGAATTACCTGATTTCCTTCTTTCATGACAGTCCTAGGAAATGATTCCCGCTCGGATAGATCATTCAACATGATCAAATGGGCTCAGACTGCTTCACTTAAACTGAAGTGGAGAACAAAAGTAATCCTTGTAATTCAAGCAGAGAAAACACTTAGTCTCAACTATTTAAATATTTCAGGCAAAAGAGTGTCTTGGGCCTGAATTATGTGTGGCTGCCCTGTGCTCCACTTTACTCACATGGGTAAACACAGCCCAAGTGTGCAGCAGCGATTTTTAATGAGCTCACTCAGGCTAAACCCTAATGTAACAGTTGCAAGATGAAAAGCCAATAGCATTTTATCTCCAAGCCAGTGCATTGAGGGTACTGAAAAATCACCTGGGAAAGATCAGTAGAACAATTATATGGACAGAGAAATGCTACTAATTGCTAATGATCAGCAAAAATATATGTAGATACCTGGGATGTTACTGTACAGGTGTGGGATTCCATTTGACATTTGTCTTAGATTTAATGTCTGACATTTGTGTAACTTCCAATTAGAACAGAATAATGATAATTAGATAAGAAAGAATGTGTTGGTTAAGCTCTGAAATTTTACTACATTCCTACATACAAAAAACTTCACTACTTTGACATTTAACTTTTTCTTCTGACTCTATGAAACATGTATCAACAGAAATTAATGAACTTCATTACATTCCTAATATTTTTGAGAATGAGAGTCTAGACAAAATATGAATACATATATTAGTGGCCCTATTTCTTTTTAAATACATTGACAGGGCTGATGTGCAACCAGCATGTGCTAATGTGCTTCTACTGGATTTCCAACCCTGTCCATTCCACACCATTCTTTGCACCAGCCACATTCTGTACCACTGTCTCATTGGTGGGTGTCCACGTGGTACCAACTGGTAAAATTTCAAGTGTTGCTCTGTTTCATGAGTATCATAAAAAAATCTCTGTGGTGGTATGTATACCCTGGATTAAGAATTTGGGAATAGTTTAAAATATGATGATCAAAAACTCTTCTTATATGAAAAAAATAATTTGTGAGTGATAATATGATGAACTCTTACTCAACTGAGAATTTCTAAGTATTATTGACTAATTACTATTTTTGGCTTTGTTTTCTATACATTTAATTTAATTAATAATCTAAACATTTTAAACCAAAGAAACTCTCACAATATCCACACAATGTGATTAAGTGGTGAAGTTATTTAAAGTTGATTTCTCAATTATCCCATTTAGATTGTATGAATACAACTGCAATGCAAACGTACACATTTCCATTTCTCTGGGTCACTTTTATTTATAATTAACATATGTTCTTCTCATACATTTCATTTTTTCTGATTTTTATTATATATGTTCATGTATATTTTATTATGTATGTATGCATGATTTTTATTATGTATGTTACATTCAGGAAATCTTACTTATTCAAACTGAAAAAAAAATAGAAAGTAGGTACTAATTTGATCTGTTAACGCTGAAACACATTTTAGATGGTAAGCATGTCTTTCTGGAAACTGTATTTGAAAAAGCAATGTATCTAATATTTTAATGGAAATACCATTCGTTTCCCATTTGGGGGTAATTTATTCCCAATCTGAGTTTATGTATATTTATCAGTCAAAATGCTTCTAAAACACATCAGAGAATTTTACTGATTCATACTAGAAAAATGGTTGAGAAAGAAGAAGATACAATTTGATGGTGTTTTGAAGTGAGAATCTGTGTCACTTTAGCAGAAAGGAAGCTACTTTTAGATTTAGAACTGAGAGAGAAGCATTCAAGTGTGGGACAGAAGGTATACAAGTACACTTAACCCATAGTGTCCATTGGCAACTGCTTAATTATGGCTATACTTATTTAAGGATGAGTAAATATGTCTATGGGATGGTGGTGGGGAGGGGTGTATTATAAGTACACATGTAAATACATTAAAATTTAAAAATTCATTTGTTGGGTGCTTATGTTCTAAACAATATGTAATACATTTTATATTACCTATGTGATCGTATAAAGTGGATATTATTAGTCCCATTTTATAGATAGGAAGAAGGTAAATTGCTTCCCAAAGTCAAATGGCAAGAACAATATTTTTTTAGGTCTGTCTGGCTTCAGAGCACATGCTTACTGGCTGTTAGGGGAAAAACCCTGTAGATAGCATCAGATACCACAAATTAAAAGCTCAGTCCCATAAAACTGCCTCCCACATCAAATACCAATCGAAAGTACTAGATTCCCAGGTTACCCACAATTCTGTCTGATTTGGCTACAAATTGCAGTTCCCATGCTTGCCTTTTTGGGTTCTATTAATTTGCTAAAGAGGCTCACAGAACTCAGAGGAACACTTATATTTATCAGTTTATTACACAATATGAAAAATATATATATACAGAATGACCAGATTAAAAGATACTCAGGGTAAGGTCTGGAGGTCCCAAAAGTAGGAGCTTCTGTCCCTGGGAATTTGGGGTTAAGTCACCTTCCTGGTATGTGGATGTGTTCATCAACCTGGAAGTTTTCCAAACTGCAAACTATTGGGATTTTTCTGGAAGTTTTCTTACATAGGAACAATCAATTATTTACTCCATTTCTAACCCTCCCCATTCTCTGCAGAATGGGGAGTGGGAGTAGAGATTCCAAGCTTCTAATCATGGCTTAAGATTTCTGGTGACCAGCTCCATCCAGGAACCAACCAGGAGCCCACCCAGAGTCATTTCATTAGAACAAAAGATGTCCCTAGTGCTCCACTTAGGAAACCACAGGTTTTTTAGGAGTTTTGTGCTAAGAACCAGGAGCAGAAATTAAGACATCTATTTTCTTTCCCTCCCACTGGTCTAATGCTTTGAACACTCTGAGAATGTCACTTACTGTCATTTCTCTATAAGTAATACTAATTCAGAAACATTTTGTGTTTTTTTCTGGAGGGGTATATGAAATATATGATACATTTTCCTATAAGGAAATTAAAGAAGGAAAGAGATTAATGTGGAGACATTAATCTAAAGAATCTGTGATGTAAAGAATCTAAAGAAATTCAAATGCAATAAGATAATTAAAATTTCCATTGCAGATAATAAGGAGTAGGATGTATTCTACAGAAAATGAAATCAATATATTGATTTCATTTTATATGTATCTGAAAATGTTCCCAGATCTGATTTTAGCTATTTTTTCCTGGATCCAATTTAATTTCCTCCTTCTTTCCTCCTGCAGATTAAATCAGGTTTGACTAAATCAGGTTTCTTAAACTTGGCACTACTGACATTTTGAACCAATTAATTTTTTCGATGTGGGGGCCACATCTCTAGCATCTACCAATTTGATACCAATATCATTGCCCAACCCCTCTGCCAGTTGTGACCAAAAAAAAAAAAAAAAAAAAATCCAGAATTGACAGATGTCCCCTAGGGGCCAAACTTGTTGACATTGAGAACCACTGGATTAGTCAACAAAGAAAAATTTAACATTCTTTCATTTTGAGTCACTTTGCTTGAATGAAAAAAATTTATGGAATTAAACTTTGCTTCACCATGATGAACTGTAAAATACATAGAAGACACAAAATATACTTTTTAACACACTCAAGAGTTACTCCCAAGGTTTTGTGTTTTTTATGGCTTTCCTGTCTGAAAATTCAAGTACCTGAAGAATAGAGAAATGGGAAAATTTTGCATAAGCAAACAGAGCGGGATATAACAAGTAGGCTAATATGCAAATCTTATGATAACCAATTATGGTAAAATGCACCCAATGTATACTTCTTATTCAAAATCATTTGTTTTACTGGAGTCTGACAAGTGTAGAAAACTGAATATAGAGGCATTTCTAAAATCATCAACAGATTACTAATTATACGATAAGAGTCTACCTTTTATAGAGTTAGAATGGTATTTTCCCCATTCTTTGTGTTTAAAAAACAGATATACTTGGGACAATGTGACATTATCATGTGACAATCTTTATGTTAAATTACTTTATATTAAACTATTATTTGCTCAGAATGAGAGGTACCTCGGGTAATAAACATCAAACAATAACAGCAACAACAACAAACAACCCTCACATCTACCCTTCTCCTCTCTGCCTTGTTAAAACATGTTTATTCCTCCACATCTCAACACATTCATCTCTTGCTCTGATTTTCCTGGGATAACAATGAGTTTAACTCAACTATTGTAAGTTGTGAATATATGGTATTCAGAGGTATTTGAGGACCTGAGTTTTTGTCTATGCTTTCTACTCTATTGTTCACACTTTTTACCTGGGAAGGTGGATTTTCATTCGGAATTAATCCCAAATTAAAGAAAATGAACTTAGAGGTTTAAAAAAAATCATGAGGAAACACTGAATCTTCTTAAAGCCAAAAGAGAGGGGAAAATATTAACAGAGATTAATTTTTGTATTATTTTTTCTGAGTATTCAAAGCAATGGTTTTAAATTAATATGTGCCCTGTACTATGATGTATGTGTAAATGGTCTACTTATTCTGCCTCCCTCAAGTGAAGCAAAAAAGCCTTTTAGAGTGATGCTGTAGACTAATTCTGAAGCATACATTTATTGGAATTAGCTTTATTCTAAATATGATTTAGAGCAAAATGTCACTATTATTCCCAATGTTTGTAAAATATTACCAGTTCTTATTACAAAGACCAAAGATTCACATAATTTTTCATACATTCACATTTATACAACATAATCAGAAAGAAACTATTTCCTAGTAGTATTGATCATTCCCATCTCTATTCCAAAAGAGGTCATTCTCAGTAGATCACTAATATTTCTGTCTTTAAATGAATTCCTTCTTTTTAAATTACATTTTAAACTACATTTTAACTTAATGTATTTTGCAGAGAAGAATCCAAAGCAATCCAATTATTTCTATAAAATCATAGTGGAAAAAGCACAGTGTACCTAAGTGTGTGTGTGTGTGTGTGTGTGTGTGTGTGAGAGAGAGAGAGAGAGAGAGAGAGACTGGGTGCGTATGAAAGAGGAGAAATATAGACAGGGAATATAGAAAGGGAAACCCCTTTTACTTTGCTAATAGGTGGTTTTTAAAGATGTCACATCAAAGCAAGTTGATCTTTTTGGTTGGCACTCCAAGCTCACGTCTAGAATCTATGAGGGTCCAACTCTATGAGGGTAGTGAGTTATCCCTGAAGTTGTGATAAACACTGAGGGTATACCATGGAAGCAACAACTACCATTTAGATAAGAAAAAAAAAAAAATCATTTCAAGTCTGATTTAACACCTGAGCCTGCTCCATTGTAGTCCTAGGGATTTGTATATTTAACTAGACCTTCCTAGACTTGGACAGTTGAAACATTCAGGGGATAACTGAATTTTACCTGAAGAATCTATGTGGGGTATAACAGCTACCATATATTCACAACTTACTACATGTACTCAGAGCAGCATGCACTCTTTCCCACAATCCAGTTAATTACAGATACATATTTTCATTTTATATACAAAAAACCCCTGAAGTTCAGAGAAGACAATAATCTACCCAAGATCACTCACCTAGTGAGTAACAGAGGTGGGACACTAGCCCAGGTTCTTCTGAGTCCAAGATTTGTACCAGAAAAATGAATGGTATGTAGAAATGCATAAAGGAGATATCAGTAACTATTCAGGATATTTTCTTAAAGAACTTTTCGTTTATCTGTAACTTTGGGAATTGGTTTGAGGAAACAACAGCAACAACAATACCTAAATATACCATGTGCCAGACTTTTCCAAGTGATCTATATACATAAACTTACTGAATTCTCCCCAAAACCTTTTGAAGTAGGTCCCCTTTTGATCCCCATTTTAAAGATGAGAATACTGAAAAAAAGAAAAATATCAACATTCAAATAGTAGGAATTTCTAACCTTCAAGAAAGAAGCAGAAATTTGCATTGATGTGATCAAGGTGCTATGTTTGAGTAAGATTTGGCTAAAATATTATCATGAAACAGAACATAACTATATAGCCAGTAGAATAACTGGGTCTACCTTAGGAAGACAAAGTAGTAATTAGAGCCAATAATGAAATCCCCTTGCTGTATTAGAACCTCGGTAAGAAATTAAGCTAATACAAAATAGGAGACTCTATTCCAGTTCTAATCTGATAGCAGTGTGAGCAGGTTTTCTTTGGTGGATAGAAAGTGGGAATGGAGGAGAGGAGGAGAAAAACATAAAAAGTCTGAATTTTGTGGCTTCATTTCCATTTGTCATGTTAAATTCATGTCCTGTGGCATAGACCTACAAGAATGCCTCTCCCTGAGACAAGAAAGGTGAAGATCTGAGGAGCTCCAGGGTCAACCACTGCAGGTCCACATGACCTTGAGCAGAATAACCCTATGATCATAAGGATCTTAATGCTCATATCAAAGAAGGGAACGTGGACAATGCTGGGTAATTGAAGCTATTTCTGTCTTTCATTTTTTCCTGGTAACCAAGGAATGGCTCTCTTTACATTGCACATGTGCCAGGTGCTAAAAAGCACTGGATTACTTGACTAATGTGAACAAATTAGGCAGATGTGAGATATAAGTCACAAAAGTTATCCTAGAAATCATTCTCCACTAGAATATAAATGTCAGGACTAAAACTAGAGAAAATAGCACATGCTCTTCAGTCCAATGATTTTAAAAGGGTAGGTAAATATTGGTAGGGCCCAGCGGCTAGTCATTGAGACAGAGCAGTGATGTCTTTTCCTTTTCTTTTCTTTTCTTTCTTTCTTTGTTTTTTTTAATTTTAAATAAGGATCTAGAAGTCATGACTAGTTAGCCAAAAAGTAACTAGAGCCATCATCAGTTAGCAAAATAACTTACCAAGTTCTAATTTACAAAGCAGTTCTTGGCACGTGAAAGGAGAATAAGGAAAAAAAGAAAAAGGCCAGAAGTGAAATACAGACAAGAATCCCAAAGGTGTGAATTTCAGAGGGATCTACCTTCAGAACAAGGTAGATTATTCCACATGCAAACAAACAAACAACAACAACAACAACAACAACAACAACAACAACAACATCCCTACCTCACATACGTGAATTATTCTCAGCATCTTGGGTCCTCTCTTCCAGGAAAAATTTACTCATAGTCTTCAGGGCCCCTTCTGGCCACACTAAACCCCAGGGCCAGCCACAGGCACTAGGTGTTATAAAACAGAGCAGAGATCAAACATCCATGCGAGAGAACCAGAACTCATCTAACTCATGCTTTAAAATGCCCGCCCCCCCTTTCCTCTGACTTCTCTGGAGTCTAAACTTGCGTGTTCGTACCAGAACTGTTTTCACAACTCAAATCTGCTTAGAGCAGTGGTACCTGTTCTCCCCTGGGTCCTCCATCAACCTCCTACCCATGTGTTTTTCTATGTAATAAGACATGATTTCCATGAAGACAGAGGCTTCTTCAAGGTGTTCAACAAATATTCATATTGATGGAACATATTCAGTCATATATATGGGAAATACTTTTGGCACACTTAAACCCTTTGTGCTTTACTTCTTTTCCTCCATATAAAAAGGGATATAATTGAGGTGACCCAGGGTTGTTGTGAAAATTAATTGAAATTAAATAAAGCGCTTAACACAGGTTAATCATTACGGAACTTTGCCATCCTACAATTATCACGTGAGTTAATCAATCAAATGGGTACTGAAACCCCAAACGCAGCCCGCCATCTTGTTACAGTCCCATCTGTCACCCTCACTGATCTGTCATGCAGACTTGTAGGAAATGAGGGAAGTTGGTTGAGTAAGGGGGCTGATATCCAGTCACTTCTTAAGAAAGCACCTTTATCACTGAGACAGGATTTTGTCTGTTTGCTTGACTTTCTTTTTGGCCACAAGCTCAGAGGTTGAACATAGTGTCTGTGAATGCAAGAAGCAATCCCAGCGTGCTCTGCCTGGCAGAACTGGTAATTAAGAACACCTGACTCAGGTGGAAGGCAGAAATATGTGCAGAGGAAAGCAGCTGTTTCCAGCAGGCAGCCCCCAATGTTGGTAACATGAAATTGGGCCTGGTCGAACTAGTCCTAAAGCTATTCTTGTAATGTGCCCAATTCTCCTTCCCACTTCATGTCGCCCTGCATTCCAGCTGTTATTTTCTACTGAATTCTTTTTGGTTTCGACTGTGTGTATGCCTAGAACAAGAGAGGAGAATTCTCACTTGACAAAATTCATTGCTTCAGTGCTGATAACTGAGACACAAGACATCATGTTTTTGTTTTTGTTTTTGTTTTCTAGTCTGGCTCAGAGAACCCTACAGGATTTTGGCTTAAGAGCACATTCCTGAAACCACGAGCAATTCTTTTGCTTGTCCTGATTTCAGTTAACTCAGCTCTGCTTCACTTCCCTGTTGGGTCCAAGCCCCTGCTCTGGTTCATTCCTGTAATGCTGAGCTGGAGCAACTCACCTGCTCCATCTCGGGCTGCTCAGACAAAAATCTCAAACATTACCTTGTAGTGACACCTGCACGATCATATACAAGAATTGAGGATGAATAATTTAATTAATGGGCAAACCAAGAAATCATAGAAAGGATGTAGGGGAAGAAAGTGAGCATAAGCAATACAAATGATTTAGACATTTACAAGACAAAAAAAAATTGTATTGGTAGTTACTATGTATTTTTAATTACATAACAGTATAATTACATAGGAATTCAATTTTTGCTTGGTGGAGATATTGGTATTTAGAAATGTCACTAAAAACCCCCAGAAATCTATTAAAGTAAGAAAACAAAAGAAGAAGGAGATACATTTCTTACCATCTAAGCTATGGGAAATTCTAAAAAGAGCGAAGCAAAAAGGAGTGACCTTCAACTAGCCTCTTTTAGGAGTTCTTAAGTGTGAAAATAACTTCTGCATCTCCTAAATGCTTTCATATTGAGGATGAGGTGCCTCTGAGTGGAGAGAGAGTTTAAAGTCTCAGGTCTCTGATAGAGAAAGCTTTCCCCCATCTTGAGAGCTTAACCTTAGGAGGAGAATGTTATAACCCTGTGCCTCATAAAACATAAGCACTAAATGTAGTGCTAGCTGGGTTTGGACAGACTCACATCCCTCCCCATCCAAGGATTTAGTCTAAAATGGAGTCCAAATTATATCTGCAGCAATTGTAGGAAATGGAAGGGAGAAAGGTTATTTGACCTGATCCTTTGAGTGAGATAGAAACAAATCTCTTCTTTCCAACTGCATTAACTCATGTCAAGTACCCAGAATCCGTTTAATAAATTGCTTTTTTTCTAGCGACCAGAAAGAGTTAAGATACTTCTAAATGGCAAGCAGTTCTTGACCTTTTGGGCAGCAGGATGTGAGATGCGTTATTAAAAGAAATATGAAGTCAGGGGTTAATAAAGAAAGGGGGTGATTATACAACAAATTCCAGTTATGAATACCACTTCCTAAGACATACTTATTAAAATAATAATGGACACACAAAAGGATCTGGAAACATAAAACAAGAGTGAGAGTACTTATGAAAAATAAAGTGAGATCGTGAGAAGAGCTCTAACAAAATCCACACGTACATTTCCATTACAGTACAGTTGGAATTTATGCACACTCATTTCTTTGATCTCCCTCGTGATGCCCCTTCCACTCCTTTGAGATCTTATCGAGGTCAAAGGAGACCTGGAGACTGATCCTGTCTTAGGAGGAATAGAGGAAGAGAGGTCACTAATGGTCAACTCTGTGGACACAACCTAGATAGTGATTCTTCCCTTTGGTGATCTTCCTCTTTCCTAATATACCTGAAATGATTAACTGTGATGACATTCAATTACATTTTGAATATATCAAGTCCTTTCTATAAACCTATCTTCTTCATAAAAAAAAAAAAACTAAACCTCTGTCAAAAGCAATCTACAAAATAGCAATAAACTATTTTATAATATATGTTCATCATATTCATTTTCATCCCAATTAACTAACCTAGGTAAATTTTATGTAATATGTAAACCAGATTAAAGAGAGTAAACATTATTGTATTCAGCTAAGTTAGGTTTTTGTGGTATCCTTTATATCTCAAAACAGGAAATTTACATTGTGATTAAAATATTTTTTGATTAAATTATTTTTAACAATAATCATTATTTAATATTGTTACTTTAACATATTTATGCATTGATACAAATATTTATTGAGAAAATTTATAAAGGATTTCACAAAGTGCTAAATATGGAATTGTATCTTCAACTGTATTATTAATGCACCATTTTTAGCAAATGAGACTAATGGATGCTATTGAACACCTACTGCCTAGTTTCTGGCATAAAGTACATGTTCAATAATCATAGCTCTTTCATAGACATTTATTGGTAAGAATTATTCTTTTATTCCCTTATAGTACATCATATAGTTTTATCATATTAGTCAATTTTACACAGGTCTTTACTATTCTAAAATTTGGATGACCCTTGAGGGCAAGTGCCACTTGTATCATTCTAAAGAATCTTTCAAATCAGGGTGCCTGGGTGGCTCAGTGGGTTAAAGCCTCTGACTCCGGCTCAGGTCATAATCTCAGGGTCCTGGGATGGAGCCCTGCATTGGACTCTCTGCTCAGCAGCCAGCCTGCTTCTCCCTCTCTCTCTGCCTCCCTCTCTGCCTAATTGTGATCTCTGTCTGTCAAATAAATAAAATCTTAAAAAAAAAAAAAAAGAACTGCATTTAAAAAAAAGCATCTTTCAAATCTTTGGAAAAATAGTCATGCACAGGTTAAGATTTTTAACAAGTGATACTTGAATTGAGTAAAGGACTCATTGAGCAGATTTCAAATGCCTAACGTTCCAGCATCATTAGCCATCATATACCCAGAAGATATCTACTGGCCCAATATTAACTAACTGATTAATTAGAAAATATTTGTAGTCTCATAAGAGATATTGGAGTAAAAAATGTGTCAAATGATTAACCATAATCCAAAAGTATAGTTTTATTTCTGAGTAAAATTTGCAAACAAAAATACAGCTCCTTTTCCTTTGGAGTTGTATTTCACAGAAATGTCGTATCTGATATCTTTTTAAATGTACCTTTAGTTAATCTTTAAAATGTGTTTTAAATATTCACATTGTCCCAGAGATGAAACTCTGTATCAGTGTTTGACTTGAAGAAGTAGGGGGAAAAAATGAAGAGCTTAGAGAATTATCATTATTATTACAACTGTTATTATTATTTTTTCTGAACAGGAAGAAGGAAATAGCTTGCATTTCCACCCAGGTGGTTATCAAAAGTTCATTCTAAAATTGGGGAGTATGAAGGAGCTACACTATGGAGGGCTGCGTTAGGTCTTTTGTTTTTTATATCTTCATATGATGATCTAAAGATGTTAATTACTATGTTTGTATGTTAATCCACCTATCCTCTAATTCCCTTTAAAAAATTGTCACCATGTTGTATAGTAGTATTAGTGAGGTATATTTCACTGTGGTGTTGTTCTGAGCTCTCCAGTAAATACTGTGGATTATTTAAGCAGTTTTTATATATTACACAGATTTGTACATTTTTATGGTGGCTATACATATTTATGTTTTTAAAAGAATCATTTTGTTTACTTGTACGGTTCAAGTTTATTGGGAAATATATACTTATGAATGTTTTAAAGCGTGTTATAGATTATATGAATACTCATTTAGTTACTTAGCCCCAAACTCTTGAAAATTTCTTTGCCCCCAATCATTGTACATTTTATTTATGATAACTACTTTGCAGAGATCACTTTGAACATTTTCCCTTTTCAAATAACAATAATAAGAATCGCTAGGGGATAATTATATTTTGTTTTTAGAAATCATTTGGGAACTTTCTAAAAAAAGCACATAAGATGGTGATAAAATAATTTCTAATGAGAAGTAATTCAAAACTACTGGAAGGCAAGAACTTCCAAGATATTCTATCTACTCTTTAAAACATAAGCAGAATACTGAGTTCATTTGGTCACACGAATATTTATTTCGTGCCTACTTTGCTGCAGCTAACTGTGCTGGACAAAATGGGGATACAAAACTGAAAATAATATTTACCATTCTCTTATTGTTTACATTTAAATATCATTGAAATTACCTATTAAAATCATTCTTATCAGTTACATCATAACATATGTTAAGTTATGACATCTATAAACACTCTATTATTTACAATATTTCATTATGATTTGGCAAGGTCTAGAGGAATGTGCCCCTCCAGCTAACATTCTATTTTTTCTCTTCTTCATAGCCAAAATTTTAAATGGGTTCTCATTACTCACTATTTTCATTGCCTCACCTCCCATTTATAAGTCAATATACTATTATCTGAGTTCTACTTAACACTTCATCAAAACAACTTCAACTAAAGTTTCCAAGAAATAGGTTACTTAACCCAATGGACATTTACCATGTCCTATCCGCCTCAGCGTATCAGCAGCCTTTGATACAACTTGCTGAAACATTATCTTCCCCTGGCTTCTATCACATCACCCCATCCACTTTTTCTTCCCTTTCCTTTAAATGATAGTACATGTTTGCTTTGCATTTTGCATACCATGTTCTCCCAACCGCTAAAATAGCTGTGTTCCTCAAGGCTCAGTCAGAGGTAGGTCCTTTTCATCTTTTCATCAACATCATTGTCTCTTTCATTTTTATGACTCACTGGCAAATCAATCTGTAGATCAAGAACTGTGTATTACCCCCACCTCATTCTACTCCAAAACCGGTCATCTTCCTGTGTTTTTTGTTGTTGTTGTTGTTGTTGGTTTTACCCTCGGAAATGGCACTGTCATCCATCCAGTTGCCTTTTACTTAGAAATCTATGAGCCAACAGACACATGAAAAGATGCTCAATGTTACTTATCATCAGGAAAGTACAAATCCAAACTACGATGAAATACCACCTCACACCAGCATGGATGCAGAGAGAGGGGAACACTCTTAGGCTGTTGGTGGAAATGCAAACTAGTGCAGCCACTCTGAGAAACAGTATGGAGGTTCTTCAAAAAGGTAAAAATAGCGTGATGCCTTATGATCTAGCAATTACACTACTAGGTATTTACCCAAAGGACACAAAGATACTAATTCACAGGGATACATGCATCTCAGTGTTTATAGCAGTATTATCAACGATAGCCAAATTATGGAAGCAGTTCAAATGCCCATTGAGAGATGAATGGATAAAAAAGATGAATGTGTACACACACACACACACACACAGGACTATTACTTAGCCATAGAAGAATTAAATATTGCCATTTGCATCAAAATGGGTGGAGCTAGAGAGTGTTATTCTAAGGAAAAAAAGTCAGCCAGAGGAATAGGAATACCATATTATATCATTCATATGTAGAATTTAAGAAACAAAACTAATGAGCATATGAGGAAAAAAAGAAAGAAAGAGAGGCAAAACAGAAAACAGACTCTTAACTGTAGAGAACACACTGTTGGTCACCAGAGGTGAGTTGGGTGGGAGAACAGGTGAAATTGGTGATGGGGATTAAGGAGTACACTTGTGGTGAGAACAGGGTGATGTATAAAAGTGTTGAATCTCTACTGCATACCAGAATCTAATATTACACTATACATTAACTAATTGGAAGTAAGATAAAAACTTTAAAAAAAAGAAATATTGAGCCTTTCTTATCACCTAACTCTCCCTCACTCTCATTTCTAACTCATCTTCAAATCCTAAAATGGAATATCACTAAATATTAGAACATCTCTAAACTGACCACTTCCCCCCATCTTCAGCATGACCACCTTAATAAACACTGACATTATCTCTCATCGTAACTACTATAATGCTCTACCATGTGATTTCTCCATATCACATTTTCTGAACCCTCTCCCATTTTAGACAAAATAATCTTTCTAAAAAGCATTCTGAACATATGTCATTTCCTTGTATTTACACTGTCCCTCACTCTCCACAGAGAATTAAAACTTGTCAGTTACTTTCTGATGATCTTTGGATAAAGACCAAAATCTTTAACCCAACCCCCAAAGCAGAGCTTGGTCGTATTTCTGTCTTCAGTGTCATCTAGAAACACACTCCCCTTCCTTATCTGCTATCTCTGAGTTATCTATCACCCTGTAGGTGCGGCCTTATTTCTTCTCACTGCAGGGCCTTCAAATCTACCACTCACTGTGTTCTGAATGCCTTTCACAATTTCTTTCTCCTGTTAAATTTTTCCTACAGATGACTCTTCCTTAAGGCACACTCTAGAATAGTTTCTTTGTTAAATATTCTCAGAGAGCTATGTTCCTTTTCCTTAGGCCATTATTTCAGTTTGTCTGATTGTATTGGATCCTGGCTCTGTCCCTGATTTACGGTGTGATCATGAGCAAGTTACTTAACCTCTTTTCCCTATGTTTTCTCTGTTCTAAAATAGATAATGATGATAACATCTTTTTCACCACCATGTTTTAGAGATCAAACAAGATAATATATTTAAAAACGCTTAAGAAAGTTCCTGACACACAAGAGTTTAATATATTTGTAATAGTTCTTATTTGCTTTCATATTCATTATTGTGATTATTGGATCAACATCTCACTCTCTATATAGGTATGTAAGGTATATAGGTATATAGGTATATGAGATAAGAATCATATTATATCCCTTAAAAATGACTGTGATTTTTGACAGATAAGAATCACTCAATATAGAGTTGTTGAATGAATGGATTAAAAGAGCTGCTAATGATAGTAATAGAGTAAACAGATTCAAAATGCAGAAATGAAATGGTCATGCAAGAACATGCATATACTACATTTAAATATGCACATATATATGTTGCATACCTATATGCATATACATAAACACATGTGTTTGATGTATATACATGCATACACTAAGAAACTATATCAAATCTAAGAGAAAATCTTAGATACGTTTTCACAAAATTCAGAAACAAGACTACCAGCTATCAATTAGATCACTTAACATGTTTTTGGAAGTTCTTGATGATGTACTTTGCAAATAAAATTGGAAAAAAATGAAGAAAGAGGATAAAATATTTGCTGATGATATCTTCTTAAAACTAACCATGAAATGCCCCTTGAAAAAATTATAATATACAGAATTGTCCTCAATTCCAAGATGCAAAGTTTCTTTTTATACATTGATGCTTTCAAAACTGGAAATATTCCAAATGATTCCATAATTGCAATGTGCCTTCAAATTTATGTGTAATTATGATTCAATAGATTTTTTTTCTTCATGTTTAAATGTTTCTCATAAAAGTAGTTATCAAACCAATAGTGCACCGTAAGAGGTATAACTTTACTTTAAAACAACTGTACTTTAAAAGGTATAATGTCTTAAATATAGGATATATGATTGTTTTGTAAGATAACTGATTACAAAACAAATCATATTCAATAGTTTTCATCTATATCAAGAAAAACCAACTAACAAATATAGCAAAACCCCCCAAAATCCAATTTCCATAATTCAATTATATAAAACAAATTAGAACAAAATTAATAAAAAATGGTATATGACAAGTATAATGGAAATCACATATCTTTACACAAGAGTAAAAATATTGTAGTAAATGAGGAGATGTCTTATAAAAATCCTGGTTAAAGTAAAAAGAAATTTTAAAAATTCAGAATATCTCAAATAAACCAGTTAATACAATGGCTTCAGGAAGAAACGCAACAGGAATCTTCTCTCAATTTCATATCCCATTTTATATTCCTAGATATAATCATCCTTTAGAATTATAGCTTGTGCTTAGTTTCTTAATTTCTTTGAGTTTCTCAAATAAAGATTATGTGCTATATTACAATTTAAAATACATATATTCAGAGAGAAAAAGTAAGAGAGTGAAGGAATGAGTTAAGGAATGAGAATGAGAATTCACTGTAACTTTTAAAAGGTCACTTGATGTATGTGGCAAATGCACATTCTTAGGCCTTGTCCCAGCATCCTACACATCTTAAGTTTTTCTGTTTTTGTTTTGTTTTGTTTTGTTTTGTTTTAATTTAATTATCTTATATCTAGTGAATCTGCTCTCTGGGAAGCTAACAAAAAGTTTCAGGAAATTAGCCTAGATGGATATATAGATTTGTGTTCCCTCATTTTAAAGTTAATTTAATGCATCATGTGAGCCTAAAGGGATTTCTAGCAGGATCTAAACATATCATTATTCTATAAACTTATAGATGTTCATGTAAGCTATGCTAATTAAAGTCATTTGGTATTGATGAGATTTTTTTAATTGGCCATCTTAATGAAAAAATTTTAGATAATCTAAAATCATATTACTCAGTTCCTATTAGCTGGATGAGAAAATCTTGAATATTATAATATAATTCATTTCATAAAAGGATGAGAGTAGAGTATTTCAGAAGTCTTAGGATACCATTGGTTCTGCCTGATTTCCTGTTTAAAGTGGGCACAGAACAGTGATGCTTAAGAAAAAAATGTGTAATCGTTTTGTTATGAAACCTGGACTGGGTTACCCGATGGAAGAAGCAAGCAGCACTCGGAGACCTTGGAGGATCGGAGGTTGAACACTGGTAGGCTCAGGAGAGAGTGATCTCCAACGGTCTGGGCTCTGAGCACAAGCAAGCGGGGGTAATTTATACACTTCTGTTTCTGCATACTTGTCACTTTTGGCACATGTGGGAAGCAGAGCATGGAGAAGAACCTGGAAAATCCCTGCAGCAGGGACTGGGGCTCCCCTGTTAGCTTGGTCAGTCATCTTAGGACACAGATTTTTCCTCTTCAGTTTATTTGGGGTTTGGGGGGAAATGGCCATTAAACCTTCTCCCTTTTACTTGCTGCTACCTCTAATGACTTTAAAAATTGCAAAATAAAAGGCAGAAAACACAAAATTAAGTATGTGGCTTAATGAATTATTATTATACCTTTTTATTTACTATCCAGATCAAGAAATAGAATTTTGCCAATCATTCCAAAAGTGTCTTGCAAGTAGTACCTGGTTCCAATTGCAAAGTGCCTTAATCTCCCCTCTCCCTAAGTGATCACCATTTATAACAATGACCTTCTTACATTACTTTATAGCTTTATTGCCCAAAATTTCTTGCTTGAAAACCATTGCTTAACCTTTATCATAAAACAAAAACAAAAAAAACCAAACCCAAAACGTATAAATTAATGTATTTTAGGTCCATTTCTACAAATTCCCTTTTTCTCCCTTTCTTGAGCATACAGTAGCAAGCTAAACATTTAACTTTTTTTTTTTTAAGATTTTATTTATTTATTTGAGAGAGAGAGATTAACAGAGAGAACAGAGAGAGTATGAGAAAGGGGAGAGTCAGAGGGAGAAGCAAACTCCCTACTGAATAGGAAGCCGGATGTGGGACTCAATCCAGGGACTCCAGGATCATGACCCAAACGGAAGGCAGTTGCCCAACCAACTGAGCCACTCAGGTGCCCCAACATTTAACTTTTTATCAATTGATGGACTCAAGTCATTTGACCTTCTGGATTCTATGGATTCTTTTACTCTGTGTTCATCTGCCCTGATCATTTTTCTCGAATTGGCAGCTGAATCCAGAGTCTTGATAGAACTAATATTCTCACCATTTGGCAAGATTCTAGATGGCATTGTGTTCTTTCAACAGAAAGCGTATAGTAAGCACTACTTGTTTTTGTGCACTAGTGTTTTTGTGATGTTTACCGGTACTGATGGTTAATACCAAGATCCATTATTTTATTGGGGATTATAAAATGGTGATATTTTAATTCTGTATTTCTTTTTCATTTATTAGCTGGAATCTTTTATAAGCATTTATTTTTCTCATTTACTATCTTGTTACCAAAGGCTAGAGTTGATACAAAAGAACAGTAGTATAAAGCCTGATTCTTTCCTGCAATTGCCAATTTTCAAGATAATGATTTAGCTCCCTATCCCTACCAAGCACATTTCAACCCATTTTTATGAACTCAAAAATTTAAATATAGTTGATGTGTCTCCATGCATTGCAATTGTTGTTATTCTTGAAGTTCAAATTGTCCTATCATTGGCCAGTGAAGCCTCAAGATGTTTTGAATCCTTCTGACATGACCCTAATAACATTTGAAACCTTCCTTACTATCTAGCAGCACATGACCTTCTCCAAGATTAGCATATCTCCTGCCCCAGATCTAGAACCAACAATTTCTCTAAGAAGCTGTAATTACTTTTAGTGCAATATGATATTTTAAGATCACAATCTGCTCACTATGGGTGTTCCCCATTACTAAGCTGGTCATTGTGTCTAGACTTTTTCAGTAAGTAGAACAAGGGTTGATATACATCCAAAATGGAATCCCTTATGAGCTCCTACTGACACCTTCATTTCAAATAGAGTTTTTACTTAGCCTATTTATTCTTTAACATATCTGTAACTCCTTCTTCCAACGGGAGAATAAAATAGTTTCAAAATAACCCTGTAAACTCTACCACTGATACTATTACTGGAAATGTTTAAAAAAAATGCCTGTTTTCTCCATTCTCACTCACATTTTTTATACTGTACTCTCTATATAGTTAGAGTATAATCATTATGCACTTTACTAGTACATGGTAAGTATGCTCTGTACTATTTCTCTCTTAACACTTGCTTATTTATATTCTACAGGGAACTACATAGTTAATGCTCACCACCTGTCCTCTTGTATACGTCTGTAGTCATTTCGCTTTTATGAATACCATTCTCTAGTAGATTTTTCAGGAAGGAAATAAAATATTCTGAATTCTTGTATGTTGTAGCAGTTTATCTCTTCCCTTTTTAAACCTTGCTTACAGATTCTTTCCTTAGAATTTTTAATGTGCTACTCATTTTATTTCAGTGATGTCTTGTCATGTTATAATCATGTGATTTGTTTAGTTTTGAGATCTATTTTTTTTTTCCTTTAAGGTGCACTGACTCTATCATAATATGTCTTGGTTTTGTTTATCTGGGGTCACATTCTTGGGTTTGTAGCATAATCTTTCAATTTGTAGGTTTTTTTTTTTTAAGTATATTTTAGGTATAGTTTTTAGAATTTTTTTTTACTTTGTTGATTTTATTTTCTTTCTCAGGGACTCCCTTTATCAGTATTTTGGATCTTTTTTAGCCTGTCTTTAGCATTTGCCACTTTCAAGCTTGCAAATTTTTCCTTCAGTTTTTTCATTCTATTAATTTTTCCCTCATTTGAAATTTTTATCTGATATACCTCATAAGGTATAATCTACATTGTTTATTCCTTTTGTTTTTCCTTCTAATTTGTTTTTCATTTCCAGATTAATTTCTCTTTATTTCTAATTATTTCCTGAATTACAGTTATGATAATTATATTATTATCTCCATTCACTCATGTCTTATACCCCTGTTTTGGTTTGAATTGTATCTACTCAAGATATTTTGAATCCTAACCCCTGACACTTATGAATAGGATCTTTTTTTTTTTAAGATTTTTATTTATTTATTTGACAGACAGATCACAAGTGGTCAGAGAGGCAAGCAGAGAGAGAGAGGAGGAAGCAGGCTCTCCGCTGAGAGAGACTGATGCAGGGCTTGATCCTAGGACCCTGAGACCATGACCTGAGCCAAAGGCAGAGGCTTTAACCCACTGAGCCACCCAGGCACCCCTATGAATAGGATCTTAACTGGGGATAGTATCTTTGAAGATATATTCAAGTTAAGATAAGGTTACACTGGATTTGAGTGGGCCCAAATCCAATGACTGGTGTCCTTATAAGGAGAGAATTAGGACAAAGACTTATATAGAGCAGAGAACACCATGTGAAGACACAGAAATAGAGACACACAGAGAAAATGCAAAAGGAAGATCAGGGGAGAGATTACAGTGATGGGCCTACAAGCCAAAGATAGTGAGCAACCATCAGAACCTAGAAGAGGCAAGGAAGAATTCTTCCTTAGAGCTTTTAGAGTCATAAAACTGCTAATACCTTGACATTACATTTACTAGTCTTCAAAATGGTGAGAATAAATTTGGGTTGTTTTAAGCCACCTGTTTGTGGTATTTAGTTATATCAGCCCCACTAGGTTATAGTTTTGATTATTTTGTGGGTATATCTTATGGGGGGTATTTTTATTGTTATAGTTGTGTTATTCTGTTTTATGTCATTTTAATTTACTTTTTCTTGAATTTTTGGAGTTGATATTCAAGATTTTTTATGCCCCCCCCCCCTTTTCACAGCATTCTCATCTATTGTTTTGAACAGTGTTCCAATATATGGTAGACTTTTCTCCTGGATTTTCTGAGTTCTCCTCTCCCATCTTAGTCTGGAGCTCCCTTTTCTTCATCTTTGTTGCCCCTATCATCTACAATTTTGATTCCACTCTCAGAGTTTCTCCTCAGATATGGAGACTTGAAACATCATCAGTTTGGATGGTGCTTCAGCTACTTCGGACTTTCTTACTCTCTGCCCTTTGCACTCATCTGCTACTTAGCACAGGGAAAACTCCTCTGAGTTTTGATGCCTTTTCATGTAAACCTACTGTGATCTCCAGCAAATATGTATTAGCTCTTTGGGACTCTCCCCTTGCCAGGACAGTCAGTTATCACCTGGTGCTTTCTTCTTTTTCCTCCTGAGTAGACATCAATAATACGTAGGTCATATAATGATGGGTGATTTATCCTCACTCTCTTGTGTTTTAAGATCCACTGGCACACACTGCCACCTTGTTTTGTTGTTAATGCTGTCTAAGAGCATTGGCTTTAAAATTCCAAGGATGAGAATCCATGCTGCCACCATTATCTTCCTAGAATCTGTACCTAGTACCTTTCTCAATAGTCACTGACTAATATTTACTGTGCAGTTTCTATATGTCTATCACCTGGCTAAGCTATTTACCTACATTTTCTCATTTAGTTCTCACAGTGGCCTTTTCAAACCAGTACCATTACCAGCTGAATTTTACTGATCATTATACAAACATGCCAGCAATAAATACTTTACCAAATGTCACACAACTACAGGTATCTAAAGCTGATTTCTAACTTGGAAAGTCTGATCCCAGGCTTCATACTCCTAGCAACTGTAATATGGAAATGAATAAACATATAAAAATAAAATAAAAGGATAAACCCTTGAAGCTAAAGAAATGAAAAAGTCAAGACAACTGCTCAAAATAGCATACAAGTGGAAGTGCCTAATACAAAAAAAAAAAAAAAAAAAAGACTCCTGTGGACTCCTGTGGGATCTGATTTAATGGCCTAGAAGAGCATTAAGACACAGAGCACAGGAAAAATACAAATGAGGAAGAAACAGTGAATGCCAAGTAAGTTCACTTCTTCCTTTTGCGACAGATACATCCGGTCCCTATCCTACAAGACCTTGTAACAGAGATAGAGAACCAAAACTTCAACAAAGAAAGCACAAAGTATACTGCAAATATAAATTCTACCAGTCAACCTTTCAGGAACAGTTGTGCTGACTAGAAGAGTCACTGTGTCCTGTGCTATACAAGGAGGGATCACTCATTTGGCATATTTCCTTCTCTCAGAGATGTTTCAATTTAGTAAGGAAGATAAGACGGGTTCATGAATAATTTAAGATAGTAAAAACTAAGAACCATTTATTGCTACAAATAATAAAAGCTTTAGGAGTTTAGAAGAAGGACAGAGCACATGCGACTCGGGTAGTAATGGGCATGTAAATCAGAGCTCAGAGGTTAAGTGAGACCTAAAAAGAAAATTAGAACCAGGATGAGAGGCATAAATAGAACAGGGTTGGAACTATGAAATGATAATAGTGATTGGATGTCTTGGGGTGCCTGGGTGGCTCAGTGGGTTAAAGCCTCTGCCTTCAGCTCAGGTCATGATCTCAGGGTCCTGGGATCGAGCCCCACATTGGGCTCTCTGCTCAGTAGGGAGCCTGCTTCCTCCTCTCTCTCTGACTGCCTCTCTGCCTACTTGTGATTTGTCTGTCAAATAAATAAATAAAAATCTTAAAAAAAAAAAAAAGGAGATAGTAGTGATTGGATGTCTTCAGGAATTAAAAAAAAAAAAAAAAGAAAAGAAAGAAGAAAAAAAAAGATCCTACAGGACTTGCTAAGTATTTTTAACAGGTTATCCTGATTTCATAGATCAGGAAACAGAAGATGTTCTGAGAGGGGGGAAAAAAAAAAGGTAAAGGCTGTTACATTTAGGAGTGGAGAAGTCTGAGGAGGAAAAGGGAAAAAAAAATTAAAAAAGACAAAAAGATTAGTAGAATACTGTGGACAATAGCTGCCCGGAGGCTGGGATGCTGAATAGTCATAGTCATATGGTACATAGAAGCTCGGGAGGGTATACCCAGAGGCTGGATAGATTATACCCATTTACATATTCATAGGAATTATGAAAAGAGATGAATTAGATTTCCAGACATTCACAGTGACCTAAGTGTTCCTTTAGCTTCCCCATAGTACAAGATTTCCAGTGTCCTTTAGCAAACTCTTCTTTACTAATCATCTGCCACCGATTATATCTGAGGCCAAGCTGCCCTGGGGGTTACTCTTTGAGGTATATTAATCAAGGCTGGTATCAGAGAAGAGGGCTTGACAGTTCTGAATCTCAGAAATGGCCTCAGTAATAGAGACATAAAGCTCCATTTTAATGCTAATAAACACAATTCTGTTGTCATAAATCTCGGAAAACTTATAAAAGAAAGGATTCAGGTTACTCAAAGAATGAAGGATATCAGATCCAGGAAGGTAACCCTAGACCCCATTTTAATATCATTTTGCACAGGAAACAATTCTACAAGGTAGAAAAGTCATAATGTTGCCTTCAAGTGAAAGAAAAGGGGGAAAAATGATGCTTGTGCTCTTATTTCAACTGGAAGCTTGAGCTATTTTGACCATAGATGCTAACCACAGAAAACACGTCCTCAGTCTCTCTAATCTAATGAATGGTTCAGTCTCTGGAAAGTTAAAATGAATTACTTTTTAAAAAGGTATTTTAAAGTTTACATTTTCATAAAAAGCAGTTACAGTGTTCCAAGAATGACCATTTATATAGATTTTTGCACATTTCATTGTGTATTTGCTGAAATGCATGAATGGGTACACATTTTATATACTCTTTAAATACAATTAAAGCAAATGTAGAAACTACTCAGAACCTTAAAATTCATTTTATATTCAGTAACTGACCAAAAAAGCAAAATGTCAATCATGTTTTCTAGCTGTATGCTATAATTCCAATCAAAAGAAATTGCTGTTTCACAATTTGATTTTAGGAGAGTGCTAGATCAATGTTATTGACTTAAGAGATTCATTCATTATTTATTTTAAACTTTGTTTATTACCCAAGTTTCATATAGAGACTAATTATTTAGATGGCAAACTGCAACTGTCTAAATTAATATTAAGAAAATTGAACATTTACCCTGAGGCAGCAAAATTGGACTTTGTCAGGAAGCCGATCTGAGGAGGTAGTATGCTACAAAATGTTTAAAATTGGCCATTAAAGGGAAAGAGTCTATGCCATTATTTCTCACTAGAGCATAATTAAATGCAAATAATAAGGGTTGTATTGTCTCTTAAGTTTCACATTTTCCATTTGCAGAAAATGGATCCATAAATGGCAGCTGTCAGAGGGGTTTGGCTTACTAAGACCAACCACTGGAAGGGTTCTAATTGTGTAGTCCTAAAGAAATGGCACCTTTTATGATGGGATCACCTTTGATGAAAGCACAGGATTCTGTGACCACGGCCCGTGGTAACTTAACAAAAATGCAGCTTTGAAATGGAACTAGATAAACAAAGACTCTGGACAAAAAATGTCATATTAAGAACAAGATCTCTTTTCATTCATTCTCAGTACTGCTAAAGCAAACTCAGCAGAGAGTTCATACCCATCCCTTTGATAATTAGCTTGGAGGGCTGGTGGGTCACGTAAGGATAATCACTCAAAAAATTTGACAGCACCTCTCATTAGTAAAATCTTTTCCTATTATTATGCTGACATTTACGAATTCATCTAATGCTCCAAAAAATCTTCCAGGTTTGTTTTTTTTTTTTTCACATCCTATTCAAAGCATGGGAGCAGATAGATACGAGCCCAAAGTTGAAATAACAATGTGGTACAGATTCAGTTGAGCTGGCTAATAACTCTAATACATGTAAACCCATTCTTTTACTCCATGTGAAAATATATTATTTGGGATGTATTCTACATCCCAGATATTGTATTAGGTGTTGCATATAGTATATGTTATACAAATATAATACCAATTTTACCCCTATATTCGTGGTCTTCAAAAGAATCAAATGGATACATATTCCCTACTGAATACTTAACTGCACTTTTGTGAATCCTATGAATGGGGTATGGCTAGGCTTCTCTATAACCCTACACAGCCATGGAATTGAGAAAAAATAATAAAGGATAGGCATTATGAATTATAGAATATCAGGAGTAAACATCAATATCAAAAATTTATGTAATTATAACAAATGAATAGTTACATAGAGAGTTTATGTATTGCTCATCATTAAAAATATAATAGTTGGGACCAAAATTTATATACCAGAATGGAATGCTGTCATGATAGACTTCATCTTTTTCATCCCTCCCTTCCTGCCTCCCTGCCTCCCTCTTTACATTTCCTTCCATCTCCATCTTTTGGTAGGATTGGTAAGATGGCTTTCACTAAATCTTACATGAGACTTAGTTTTATTCACATATCACATATTATTTCATAAATTTTTTGGTTTCTAGAAATAAATTTAAAATAACAGAACTTTTAACAAATGCAATATAAATATGTCAAAATATTTTAGAGAGGCATAATGCAATTAATATGCATTCATGAAGATATTCTTTATGTCATAAGAAATATTTTAAGTATGTTAATTTAAAGAGAAAACTATCATTGAAGATGCTCTTATCCACTGGGATACATCTGATTTCATACCATGTATATGAATATACAGGCCAATGGCACAACTAGATTGGAAACAGATGACCTATATATTTTCTATATACATTTAAACTGTTTTCTCCCTCCCAGGAGGTATGTAGTCCTTGCCACATGATAGCATCAAAGAGCTGCTCTACCATAATGCACATTCCAGCTGTTGTTCACACTTTAGTTTTCTTCCTCATTTTATCCCTCGTTGCTCTTGTTGCCCCTGCTGACCCTACATCCCCTTTTCTGTACACATAAAAAATATTACTATGTGAAAAACTAAATACATATATTATGAAATGATCTGAAATGTTTCTCAGGTCAGGATTCTTAAAACCATGTAAAGCATATCATTATGTAACCCGTTCGCTCTCTAAGACATTTGGATCTTAAAATTTGATTTATTCCTTCTAAAGAAGGTTTCCTTGAATGGGTTTCTTACAATTGTAAAGAGGCCCATTCTATTTTTGGCAAATTCCTCCTTTTTCTTAATGTGAATGCCATTTCCTCTAGAGATGAACTGTAAATTCAACACGGGCATAAAAAATTTAAGGTCACGTTTAGTAGAAAATTCTGGTTTCACAGGTGCCAGGTGTAGGGGCTCACCAACATCCACACATTAATGCTCACTAACCTATCTAGACTTAGACAGAAACCCCCCTTTGCTCTTGCCCGCATGCCTAGCAGCAGCTGAGAGGCTCTGTAAAACACAGAAATAGCATTCCAACCTGAGATGACCAAGGTAGAGGAAGATCTGACATCATTAGACAGGATTTTGTAAAGCCTTGTCAACTTATTTTAATAATCAGTCCCAAATCTATAGAGCACTCTGAAAGAATTAACATGGTATAACAGATATAGTAAAAGCCGGAGGGTGACCTTCTCTTAACAAAATCTGTCTTGGATACGTCTTATGCCCAGGGTGCAATGGTATTGGGTCCCGAGCTCACATTAAGCAAATAAACAAAATATTCAACCTTTATCTTTCATTTCACAAGCATACAAACCTAAAAGCTTACCAAAATCAAGGCATATATGAGAATGGCCATGTGAACAATGAGGCAAAGAGTACCATAGGTTGGAGCAGTCAGAGAAGGTATGAGCAGAGTACTGGTTTTCTGTTACAAGTGATCTTTAAGGAAAAACAAGGTGGACTTTTAACAGAATTATACATTGTTCTATAACCTAATAATTCTCACCATCAGATGTACTTTAATAAATGTTCTAACAAGTTGATCAGTGATTGACAGAAAATATTTAAAAACCTCAAAACAATGAAAGGATTGTAAATCATTTTTAACGTGTCAGATATCTGAAATGGATTTCCAAGATCTTACAACAGATTTTCAACTGTCTATATTGGGTTTTTAAAAAATAGGGCAAATTGGAAAAAATAAAAACAAAAACATATTAAAAAAAAAGCTCTTTCCAGTAGTTTTTAGGTCAATGGAATGTAGATTTCAACTAAATAGGCTCCGTTCTCCCAGTAGAAAATGATAGATTCTTTGACGGCTGAATGATAACAAATAGCGTATCTAATTACTCTTTGCCTTCTTTGGAATTTTAATGAAGAATTCTAGTAAATGATTATAAGTTAAAGGAATTTGGAAGGCAAGTTGATCAATGTGATTGGCCAATGTATTTGACATTCATTCTCTACAAATATTCTGCAGTAACAATTAAAATGGCATCAGCCATAAAAACAAATCCATAATTTTGAAATAAATCCAAAAGCAGGCATTTTTCTGAATAGCAGTAATGACTTCAGTGAAGGACATTTCCTGGGGATTACTGACTGCTACAGCTTTATTGGATTCCGCTTTTGCAAAACCCTCAGATTTTCCCAAGCAGTCATTATAACCTGAAATTGCCCTCTGTATTCATTATTTTTGCTTAATTAAGTTTCTATACTGGGGGAAAATCATAAACAGTAAGGATGTAATATTATATAGAATAGAGTTAATTTTTCATGTTGTTCTTTCTTCCTTGAAGTTATCAAATGATACACAATAGAAATTATTTTCCTAATAATTCTGAAGCAGGAGAGAGGAAACTAGTATCCTTTAGAAACTGATATGATAGTATTTAAACGATTATGCCTACTGCTTCTCAAAAATCGCCAGAAATGGGGCGCCTGGATGGCTCAGTGGGTTAAAGCCTCTGTCTTCGGCTCCAGTCATGATCCCAGGGTCCTGGGATCCAGCCCACATGGGGCTTTCTGCTCAGCAGGGAGCCTGCTTCCTCCTCTCTCTCTCTCTCTCTCTGCCTGCCTCTCTGCCTGCTTGTGATCTCTGTCAAATAAATAAAAATTCTTTACAAAAAAAAAAAAAAATTGCCAGAAACTTCGGCTTGGCATTTTATAATGTTTACTTCTTATATAAGGTATTTAGCCTCCATATACACTGAAAAAATGACCGTCCTCTATCCCATGTGATTGAAAATGGAAAGACTGCCAAATCACAAAATATATGTAAAAATTCCCAACAATGTTCCGAGGTATGCCAAAGTGACTACCTGATACTTTAAAACACACACACACACACACACACACTTTTAATTTTAATTTTAAATATATATGATAAATATATATGCTATCACGTACATAGCTCTCAAATAACGTATTCTTTCAAAAGTTTGTGCTTTGTTGGCTATTTTTGGTAGGAGCCCTCAGCAAGTACTTAGCCAACCTGTTCAGTAGACCTTCAGTAAAGAAAGATAATGTAGAATGAGCAACCCAAAGAGACGCATACATGTCATATGTTTCCCATCACCTTTTCATTGTCAATATAACAGCTGTGATTTTCTTACCAGTAGCCAGTTTTCAATTACAAAGAGTGACACTAAGGTATAGTGGTTAAGACTGCAAGCTTGATAGATGAAAAGAAAACGTACAACTTTGTTCCTCAATTTACTAGCTGCACAACCTTGTGCCTTATTCAATTTTTTCATCTGGAAAATGGGAATAGTAATCTACCTACTTTAGAGGGTGTCTTATGGTTACATGAATCATGCATGCGAAGGATTTGGAACACTCTGATATAGAGAAAGTGCTCCAAGGATGCTAGGCATTATAATGACAACAACCAAACATATATTCTGCAAAGCCAGAAAATTCCTGTCACCACTGCTCCTGACGATTTAGTGAATTCAAATGAAGCACAGGATAAACTACAGTAATACCCAAATTTCGGAGAAACTTCCACTCTGCTCCAGAGAGGGACTCCTATTTAGCAGCTGATGTCATCTCAGTAATGATGGGTAAGGCAAACAGAGGTTGTCACAGCCACAGGATCAGAGGAAAATACATATTTGATCATGATGTGGGTCTGCTTTCCGTTGCCATCTTCCACTGCAGCAGCCACCTTGTCTTGTGGGGTGAGTAATATCGAGAAAGCTACTTTTGAGCCCAAGGCCGACAAAGGCAAGCTTCTCCCAAGGGTTTTGTAGCTGAGTCGATAGCCTCAAGTGTTGCAGCTGCACACATTACAGCTAACTCCTGGGCCTCCCAACCTGAGGGGACGGCTGCAGCTGGGGCCGCTCTGTTCTAGGCCCCCACCAGACTTTGGGCCTCCGGGCCCATTGATCACCGGTCCTTTTGGCACCATGCTTGAAACAGCCTGGGAGGAAGTGGAATGACTAATCATTTCTTTTGCTGACAAAAGTCTTATTTCATCTTAAAACGGTTGTGCTTACATTCTAACACTGTCATCATTCCAACTGTGGAGTCAGAGAAAAAGTGAAAAGCCTTTTGTTAACATTCTTTCGTCGAAATTTGTTTCTAGCAAATTAACTTTATAAAATTTGTGAAGCTTTTGATTGCACTCAGAGTTCATTTTTATTCAGTGCTTTGCATAAAATAAAGGCTTGTTGTTTTGAACTGACAAAATATTATTCTCAATTTCTTTCAGTGCCTCAGAGTAGTTATTGGCTTATTTGTTTGGGAATACATGGTAGATGTTTGATGTATTTCCTTACCTGGTATTTATTGTTTTCTGTAGAAAATAAAATGCATCATCTCATTCTAGCTCATGATTCTCCCTTTATCCACACTATTGTTTCCTCTCACAGGCCGCTACTCTTCTCAGTCTGAAGCACAAAGCTAACAACCAGTAATAATCAGGTGTATTTTGATAAGGCTTACAGCTTACAAAGTCCTCCACATACCTGCTTTTATTTCAGTTTTATAAGCACCGTGAGGTGGGCAGAATAAGAAATAGTATCTATATCTTAAAGCTAAGGAAACTGAGGTAGACGTGAGGTGAAGAGACTTGCCAAAGACCAGTAAGGGGGAAACGGCTTATAGGATCTGGAATCCCAATCATCTGCCATTCCACTCTTGGTTTCTAGGCAGGGTGGCCTAACTGAATAAACCTGGGCTTCAAGTCAGAAATACCTGGGTTTTGGGGTTTATTTTTTGGATTTTTTTTGTTGTTTTTTTTTAAGATTTTATTTTTTTATTTGACAGAGATTACAAGTAGGCAGAGAGGCAGGCAGAGAGATGAGAGAGAGGAGGAAGCAGGCTTTCCACAGAGCAGAGAGCCCGATGTGGGGCTCCATCCCCGGACCCTGGGATCATGACCTGAGCCGAAGGCAGAGGCTTTAACCCACTGAGCCACCCAGGCGCCCCAATACCTGGGTTTTGGATCCTGTTCCACCTCTTTAACTAGTTTTATTACTTAGGGAGGCCAACTGTCTTATTTTACCTGAAAGTAGAAAACCCAGATAGTTCAGCAGAGATGGGGTTTAATGAAATATGAGCCACAAAATCAAAACAAAACAAAAATACAAAATAACCAGGGCATTGGGTGATTGGTAAGATTAAGTAGAAGTTATTGGCTTAACTCTATTAAAACTGCAAAGTTTCAAAGAGTAAATGGTCAAGTATCATCAATTCCATACGGTTCCATCTAATTCTTACAGTGGCTTGAAGCTGTCATTTTCTCTATTGCTTTCGTGGTGTTTGGATTTTGTTTTTTGTTTTGGGTTTGATAGCTATGTAATGTTTTTTGGTGGTGGTGGTGGTGGTTTTTTTTTTTTTTTTTTGGTTTTGGTTTTACTTTAATGGATAGATTTCATATGCGTATTTTAGAAAAAAATTAAAAGGTTCAAAACAGCATTGTACAGGAAAAATTAAGTCCCTCACTCATCACTGGTCTCTAGTCACCACCTCCTCCTTCAGAAGCAATCACTGACTGAAGGAGCCATACTTTCCAAAGATGCTTTGTTCATTGACAAGAAAAAAAAAAAAATCAGTTCTCTCTCTCTCTTTTTTTTTTTTAAACCATATGTTTGTCTAATACATACATTTTACCTCTTGACCAAACAAGGGCAAAAAACCCTGATAGATAGTCCCCACAGATGCATGTAGTAGGTGAAGGGAATTAATTACCCAGTAGAAAACTGATACAGTGTTCTTAAAGAAGAGAAAAGGGACACCATGCAGTAAAAAACAACAGATGTTTACTTACTAACCAAAGGCCCCAGGCTGAGATAGTAGGACCAAATCAGTGTTTCCAGGGCCTCTTTGAAAGCAAGTATGCATAAAAAGCTACATGTATAATGGATTCTCCCACTAGACTCTGAGCTCTCTGAGGGCAAGATCTTGAATTTGTTCATCCTTATCCCACAACATTGCAGACTTAGTTCTTGACAGATAGAAGGCATAAATACATTTTGAGGTCATAAACAAATATTTTGCTACTTAGTGAAATTTTTCTCAAGTTTTTCAGTAAGGTCTATTTAACATTGTCACAATATTACCATCTACTGTTTATCTTTTCTAAGCAGATGTTTTCCCATGTGTAACTTATCTGTTTTGCAATTCTTCTAATTTCTCTAAATCTCAGTAAACCCTCTAAATTTCATGTCCTTAAATTAGAAGACTGCAGTGGTTATTTATTTTAAATATATGCTACTAGCAATATAGGCTTCAGCCAGCACCAAACATATTTTGAACTTTGTTTGCGTAGCAGAAATGGGAATGGGACATGAAGTCTGGATGACTGTTCGGCTAACTCATTGAGTAGTAGATATGGTAATCCATTCAAAAGACAGCACCACAAAGTATAGGATGAATTGTACTTTTTAAGGTAAAAACATTATAAAGAACCCACAGGAGTCTTTTCTGTCTCTAGCAAATATAGGTACAATGTCTATCATAAAACCGACACCCAGTTGTCATCCTGTATCTGAGTCATTAGCACAGACCTGAATATCACTGAAGTTAAAAAAAAAAAATCACAGAGAACCAAAACATCAAGAGGAGATGGGTAAACCAGCTTCCCTTCATGGGACAGGAATACGATGTCCAGCTTCCCTTCATAGGACAAGAATAAATTCTTTCCCCAGTACAATATACTAGTTTGGAACATTGAAGTTCAATTCAAAAGGAGTACATAAAACAGCAAGTGAAGAAATGCTTCAACACTATCCAGGGCTGATGGACAGACAAAGACTTTCTGTTCCAGCAAGGCCAATATCGGGGACTGGCTGAAAGAAAGGAGCTATAGGAAAAGGGACTAAAAGAAACATTGACTGGAGGCTAGCAAGAGAGAAAGAAAGAAAGAGAGAAAGAAGGAAGGAAGGAAGGCAGGCAAGAAAGAAAGAAAGAAAGAAAGAAAGAAAGAAAGAAAGAAAGAAAGAAAGAGGGGAGGGAAGGAAGGGGAGGGGAGGGGAGGAAAAGGGGGAGGGGAGGAGAAGGGGGAGGGGAGAAGAGGGAAGGGAAAGGAAAAAGAAAGGGAAAATGAAAACAAATGTCCTCAGCTTCATCTATACATGGCAATTAAAGGTTTAATTCAAATTGCTGTTAGACTCAATAGTTACATCTATAAACTTCAAATTGTTACTAGGATTAAATGAAGCTTTATAAACTGAAAAGACTATTATTTTGCTTTCCACAGTATCTATTACATGCATTGTATGGATGAGTGTTCTCAAATGTTGTGGGTTGAATAGTATAAAACTCAGATTCTTGTTATCTTAGAATTGAAAGTCTTCCGGCTTAAACTTTCTTACTTATAGTTTATGTGTTTAAATGGACATGGAATTTTAAAGTGACAGATATTTAATGGATGAGGAGGGTTTTTTTTTTTTTTTTTTTTCTTTTTAAATGTGGACCCATTGTTACATAACCTGAACTGGATCGCCTCACATAGAACCAAGCAGTGCTTGGAGATCTTGGAGGATAGGAGATTTATTTAATGCTGTTGGACTCAGAGGAGAACGACTTCCAAAGGTCTGAACCCTGAGCACAAACTAAATGGGTAATTTACATGCTTTAACTTTACCTATATGTGGCATTACCAGCCCAAAGCAGGCGGGGCAGGAGGGAAAACCCGGAATGGATGTAGGGCCAGGACTGGGATTCCCCTGCTTGGTTGGTGGGCCACCTTAGAACACAGATTTCCCTTCTCACCATCATGTTTAAGGTATGTAGCTCTCAGCTAGATCTTGTCCATCTCATTGAAAACTCATCCTCAGTGCCTAGCGTGGTCCTTTTCACGTAGTCAAGATAAATATCTTTTGAATGAGTGTTTGAATTAATAATAGTGGATGTAATTATAAGTAAGAAATCAATTATTAGTCAAAATCTCACAGAACAGACTGTAAGTATGAAGTGTCTTGAAATCTAACTGAGCCAGTATCTCCGGCTATTTCAAACCCAACCACTGTGAAACAATAGTAATAGAAACCAAAGTGGCCTATTTCATGATGAGAAAAAACCTAACGCCAAACTAGACTTTGTGATCAGAATAGCAGTCTAGCAGTTGCGTGTGTATATATAATATTTATAGAGTTTCTTCTTCTGTTCGGGTTGAATTTGCCCTGCACAGTACTGAGCACTTAAAAAAAAAAAAAAGTCTACTCTTTGTTGAATTAAAATGACAATCACAGGGCACCCTAAGTGGGTTAAGCGTCTGACTCTTGAGTTCAACTCAGGTCTTGATATCCGGGTCCTCAAGTGCTACTTCAGGCTCCCAGCTCCCTGCTGAGCACAAAGCTGGCTTAAGACTCTGTCTCCCTCCCTCTGCACCTCCCCCCACCTTTTTTTCTCAAATAAATAAATCTTTAAAAATACATATATAATAAAGGCGTATATATATTTTTATTTATATATTTTTATTTATATAAATATTTGTATATAAATATATGAAATTTATATAAACTATATAAATATATGATCTATAAATATATAAGCTCAATCCGTTGAGCGCTGACTCTTGGTTTTGGCTCAGGTCATAATCTCAGGGTTGTGAGATGGAGCCCCATGACTGGTTCCACATTCAGCCGGGAGTCTTCTTGAGAGTCCATCTCCCTCTCCCTCTCCCCCAGTCCCCTTAAATAAATACATCCTTAAAAATAAAATAAGATAAAATAAAATGAAATGAAATAAAAACGTAAAAGAGAATAAATGACAATCTCAGAATCCCAACTATAACTATTGCTGGGAGTTACAATTTGCCTACTCTGTAATGTCAATGAGGTATCTGGTTCCTACCCTGTCACTTTCCCTTAGGGCTTCAAAATGAAAGCTATAGAGGACAAAGTGGGGTCGTCGTATATGTGGCTGGAATAAGAAGTATACTGTATAGGTTCTGAAACATATTTCAGCAATTTCATAAACGGCCTATAATTCAATCATAACCATCAAAACTTTATTAGTTTCATTTTGGTTGGGCTATAAATCAGTTTGTTTCCTACTTAATCGCTCATTCATATTTTCCACTATTTTAGTGGTAGTTATTATAATGATGATGGTTTTTACAAAAATTATATTAGACAAGTTCAACCATTCTAGTGACTAATTAATTTTTTTTACATAAGAATTTATTTCTTTTCAAACATGCTTCCTTTTAAAAATATGTTGCTTTGCATTCTTCTGTTTTTGTTAACCTCCCAGATTAGCAGATCCATTATTCATGGGTCCATTAATACAGAACTGTCAGCACATAGCTCCTAAGTAATGTGCCCTCCTCCTCCTCACACACACAATTATGATACAGTTTGATATGTTTATTGATTATATTTTTAAAAAATATAGGGAGGAAAGTTTAAAACTGTTAGCAGTATAGCTTAATTGACTTAAAAGATTAAAGAAAAAGGGCAAAGCTGGTATTGAGTTTTAGGACTACATTCTTTGTTGACTTTAAGCTTATTTGTTTACTAAATAATATTTACCTTCAGGGCTGTGCATATTTCTGATTTGTAGTAAATAGAAAATTATTTCTAATGGAAAACCTATTTTATTCTTTAAAGACAAGAATAACAGGTGTTTCTTTGGTATCCCTGTATAACATATAGTAATTTAAGAAGTACTGTTAGATTTTTAAGTAATGATATAATATAGATATCATAAACTGACCAATATACATACTTATATTTATTTGTTTTTCTGTCAGCATATACCAGTGATGGTAAAACAAAACAAAACAAAACAAACCCCACATTTTTTAAATAAACCTCCAAGCCCCTGAACAATAAGCAGGAACTTATTCTGACAAGTAATTTACCAAGCTGTGAGACTTCTGCTATTATAAACAAAACAAGACAAAAATAAAGAAAAACACACACACACACACACACACAAATGAATAATAAGACTGCAATCTTGGGGAAATTTCTTTGAACAAAATGTGAATTTGGGTGTTTTTGTTATTGATATAGTCTGTAAAGCTGACCTAACCTATATAATTTAGCCTTTTCGTTTTTTAGTTAAATAATTGAAAAGCAGTAATTGGAAATAGTTGCATTATTTTCACTAAATGTGAGGGAAATCAGCTTTTGACCATGTATTTCTTTTGGTAAATCCTTTCAAAATACTGATATTTTTCATAAACCTCTGAAATTAATCCTTAATACTTCAGAGTGCTAAGGCGAGATTGGCATAGGATTTGAAACAGAAGGAAATTTAGCTGATTTTGAAAGGATTATTTTCTACAGCCTATATTAATGTTTACCACACCAAGTATTTTCTTGATGGTGTTTATCCCTCTGTGCTTCATAGTCTGTCTTCTGGTTAAATAATCACAATTGAAAAAAAAAGAATATCTTTTAAATGATTCAAACCAACGGTGGTGACTCTTAATTTGGATCGCGTCACCGTAGTGGGAGGATTCAGTGGAAGGGTAGGGTTCTAACCTCGGTTTAGGGTTCTATCCTCGGTTTAGGGTTCTAACCTTGGTTTTGTTCATTTTCTTTCTTTTTTTTTTTTTGATAAGAGTTCTAGCTTCATTATCAAAATGTTGCCCTTATCTCCACGAATTCCCTCGCTTTTCTGAATAACAATTAAAATGGAAAGCTAGGACTCTTGGTGAAGTGTCAGTTGGAGACTGTCAGCCTTAGAGAATTGATTTCTCATTTCTCAATAATTCAATCTTTGCTCTCCTTCAGGAAAAGCACAAATAAACTAGCACTTTATGAAAGTATTTTGTGGATCTGGAGGCTTTTTACTCAATGTATTAATCTTTCGTTTAAATCACATTCTAATTATGGAAGCTCATGTAATATCCAAAGTTCCCCACATAGTCATTTAGAATGTTTTGGTGAGCCTGCTAATTTTAAGAACTTAATGCCCCATGATATTTTCTTCAAATCTACGGTGATCTATGGCATGAATGCTCTGGAAAGACTATTTTTTTGCCCTTCCATTCTTTGGAATCCGCGCAGCGAACACCTGACAAACCCAAACACTAAGCTGTACAGCCACTTTAATTCAATAAAATAACACTCTTGGGTTATTCAGATTTCAAATTCAGGTTAGATTTGTATGTATGGAGAAGGTGAGAATAAATTGACCCCACTATTAGACATGGAAGTGCTTCAGGACTTTCTCCTGATATGGCCTATTTGTATGCAGTTCTAGATGTAAATCTTGACCTAATGAATGCAGCTCTTTGGAGAAGCTGCAAGACCGCCAGCCTGTGCTGTGCCCCTAGCAAATGTTAGCAAGCTCTCCAAAGAGTTGTGGAACTTATCCTTCACCAAATGTATTAAATGCAAAAAAATAGAAGCAGTGGACCACCAAAAACAGCTTTTCCACTCTGTAATTAGGGATTGGTGTGCATGTCATGTGAATGAGTCTGTATTTATTATTTCCTGTTTACATATATCTGCACTGGAGACGTGTGCGTGTCCCTGTGTGTGGACACATCAGCATTCCCTACCAAAACACACAGAAGTCAAATGCACATATCCCTGTATCTTCTTTTTCAGAGAATTTTATTTTTTTGCAAGTTATTCTAAGTGAGCATCAGGCGTTTGTGGCATGGAATCTAGCACTACGTAATTCCTTATTTAATAGAAGAATGGAGAGCACTTATAGGAAAATATTCATAAATTGTCAGCACATCTGTTGTTACTGCCCTCAGGGCCACATTCATTTAAGCCTCCTGTTTTCCAGATATTTTTCTATTTTCAAATATATGCTGTACTTGGATCTGGCACAGAACCAATCAAGCTGCCTTTTATAACCTGGCTACACCTGTTTCTGCAGGTGTGGTAATGGAGAGAAGGCATTTTTAGGATGGAGGGAAAGGACTACCTGGGATTCATTTTGAGCTAGGCATTTCCTCACTGTGGCCCAGCAAGCAGCTTCTGAGAATTTCTCATGAAGCGCATTAGTAGGATTTTTCTCTTTCATATCAGTATGGCTTCACTTAGAGCGAGAACATCTCCTCTAACGTGTTTTTCAAATGAGAACAGGTATTTTGAAACAATTTTCTTTTTTTCTTTTGTGTAATATTTTGACTTTATTTTACCCCTTTTTGTTAACATTTTCATATGTGAATTTACATGTTAGTGTTGTGTGTGGGCAAAAGACTTTTATATTACTGCATTATCTTGTGTCATTTTACTTCATCCATTTATTTACTTATTTGACTTGTACTGATGGTGCGCAATTGACAGTAACACTCATAATGTAGTAGGGCTCATTTTACCCCTCCTTCATTTGATCTGTTCCCCCAAGATCAGGCACATTTCTTTCTTTTGTCAAGCATACTTCCAGGTGTTCAAACACACTGGATATCTGCAGCCATTTCACTGCCCCTCTCTGTGATTGAGCTTCTACCAGTTGAGCTGTATGCTTTCCAAGAGTTAGAATCATTACTTCAAACCATTTATACCAATGGATCTTTCTATCACGATTAGGTAAACATATTAATTACTGCATGAACTTAAAAGAAAAAAAATAGTGTGAAGTATTTGGTTATTTTTGCCCATTAAAAAACTCAAATGTTTTCTAATAGCCTAGCCATTCACACAATGCCCCATATGCTATTTAATTTAGGTATGAACAATGAAATAATAAACTATTTGATGTGGAGGAGGATGAGTTGGGAACATACAAATCAATACAATAACCACTAGCCACATAGAACTCTTCATATTCGAATTTAAATTAATTAGAATGAAATGAAATTAAAAATTGAGTTCCTCAGTTGCTGTGTGTTCAATAGCCACATGCAGCTTGTGGTTACCAAATTGAACAACACAGACAGAACATTTCTGTTACCATAGAAAGTTCTATTGGGTAACACCAAAGGGAGACTCTACATTAAGATAAATCTGCAAGTGTCTAATTCCTTGCTCCGAATGAAAGAACTCAAAACCAAAAATTGTAGATGAATAATATCTCTTGTGGTTTATGCAAGAAATGATTCATAACTTGAGATAACTGGGTGCCTCAATCAGTTATATGTCTGTCTTCTGCTCAGGTTATGATCCCAGAGTCCTGGGATCCAGTTCCGCATCAGGCTCCTTGCTCAGCAGGGAGCCTGCTTCTCCCTCTGCCTGCTGCTCCCCCTGCTTGTTCTCTCTCTCTGACAAATAAATAAAATCTTAAAAAAAATAATAAAAGAAATGATTCATAACTCTAAAAGATTGGCAAAGTACACGTGTATATATTTTAGGTTTAAGAATGTGAATTTTTGTATATGGTTTTCCATTTTTAACCCATGTTTCAATTAATTTGCTATTCATTCCCCATGCTACTACCAGATAAAGTACTTTTACTCGGATGTATGGAATAATGATGAAGTGTATCTGCTTCAGAGAGTGGTGATTGTACCACTTTCACCAAGGCCCTGTGGCACTTTGGGAAGGTTTGTTTCCAAGTTTTTATTTCTTTACCCACAAAACAGGAATCTTAATAAAACTTACGTGATGAGTTTTTTTAAAAACTAAATGAATTAATGATGGTAAAACGCTTCTGTCTGTGACTAGCGTAGACAGGGGAATGAATAACTGAAGAGATATGAACAATTTGCAAAATGTCTAGGTACATTATTTCACTTAATTCTCAATTAATTTATTAATTAATTATTTTAGATAAGAAAGAGGTCCTGCAAAGCTACAGTGAACTGCTAAGTTTGATGTTTGGTAATTCATTTCTCTGACTTCAAAACTTACATCACTATGTTTTTCTTATGTAACACTTCCCCTCATGAACTACTTGGAAAAACAAGCATGCTACTAAATTATTTTCATTTGAATGAAGACTTCTGGTTTATGTTCATTTACAGATTTTATCAGTAACAGACAAGGTAGCCAAATGTCGTGACTTGGGACATAGAAGCTTAGTAGATCTATTTCACTTGATGTTGTTTAGTCAATAGAGCAACTCAGTTGTGTTTTGAAACAGAGAGAATAGCAAAATTATTTTCTTCCTGCTGAGCATTCATCAATGAGTTTATGTAAACCTATTTTACCACAGTAGAAAACAAAGAGAGCCTGAATCCATACTTATCTTAATTTTAAATCATATACTAGCTCTAGTATAAGGTTTTTTATACCAAATCACCTAGATCTTTGCTGATGGAGACAGATGTCTACTATGATCCAGGTTAATATCACAATAAAGGACAAAAACAAGTTCTATAAGTGGTAACATTTTTGAATATTAATTTCCTAGCTAATATTGAAAAACGTATTTAATCCCTAATGTTCATGGTTTATACTAGTTGTTTCCCTTCCAGAAGTCTACAGACTCGTGAAAAGAGAAAGGACTTTCAAAAACTACTGTAATACAAAGAAGAATATGCTAAATACAGTAAGAGATGTGTATGGGACTACAGGGAGTTTAAACAACATTGAGTTTGCATTATATTGGAGGCACAGGATTCAACTTCATGGGAGAAGTGGCCTTCAATATAAGTATAAAGGGGAAATAAGGTGTGAACTGGAAGACATAAGAAAAAAGCCATTCCCTATTATTTGGGTGAGTTAAATTTTCTTTTGGTATCTTTGCATCTTTCTGACATTTTCCACATTTCTCCTGTGTTTCTGAATGTGAGAAACTGAATTTCTCAGATCTCCTTGCCACCAAAGTTCTCGCTTAAATTCTAGCAACGGGAGACTGTGGCATGCAATTAGAAGGCAAAAGGTACCCTTTTCCCCACGTTAGTACCAGTGGCTGCAGTAGGCAGGCCCCGTTTGTACTCATACAGCAGTAAAAGCAACAAACTAGACTCCCTTAGCCGCTTCGTGTTGACTTCTAACATGGCAGCCACCAAGGAACACAGAGGCAGGCAGAGGCACTCATAGCTTCCTATGGCTCCAGACCTGAGTAATGCCTCCCCACCTTATTACTCTTCCCAGCAGTTTAATATCCTAGTTCTCTTTCTGTTTGAAGTGCTTAGGCAGATTCCTGTTTTGCTGGTGGAACACTCTGTGATAGAGTTAGAAAAAACCAAAGCAAAACAAAACAACAACAACAAAAAAGCAAAATCCATGCAGGTAACAAAGTTGGGACAGGTTTTGGGAAAAGAAGCCTTTCTGGTTTTCCTAGCAGTTAGACTAGAACTGCACTTCAGAACTGTGTTAAACAGATCGTCATGCTCAACTGTTGAGTTTGTGATTTAGTAGTTTTTGGTCCTACCTCTCTGCCATTCCTTTTTAGAGAAGTCCTTCATATACTCACTTAAGCCTCATTTTCTTTAGGTTTGAAAAAAATGAGAACTCATTAAATCCAAGGTAACTCTAAAAATCTTCAAAGAAATGTATTCATAAAAACAATTGATAAGATAACAAATTAATGCCTATGAGTTAGCTCACTGAGTTTATATGCTACTGTGGACACAGTGGGACTGGCATAGTGTCATATGAAAATTGAGTCCCAGAGATGTAAAGTAAATCCGTGTATATTGTTTTTAACAATATACAATGAAACCCCCAGGTAATATGTACAGTGGTTTGTGGGTTGGGTACGGCAAAAAGCGAAAGTAAGTAAAAACATGCCACAAAACTTGTCTTGGTAAGAGACAACTATAGATACTCATTAATAGTCGACATTTGAAAAATACAAGCTGAAGTAACTGTGTTATGGGATATAAAATAAGAGATTAGAAGAAGAAGGTATACCATTCAAACTATTAGAATGAAAAATCAATTCAAAGAGCAACAAAACATAGGCAGGAAGCTAAGCCATAAAAATAAGACATGGCAAATAGGAAACACAAAGTATGTATCAGCGGGGATAAAGATATATTATCAGTACTCAATACCACCGTTAATGGTTTAAAACCAGCATTTAAATAAACCAAAATGCACAACCAAATTCAAAGCAAAATGGCCTAACTCTGTAAAGGGATACAATTTATACTGATAGAAATAGCAATATACTAAGACAATACAATAGTCACAAATATTCATGACCCTGAGGAAAAAAATCTTTAAAATTACTTTAAAATTTAAAAAGTGATAACTAAGATGAAAAATTGAAATCTTTAGCAAGATATTTTATTGCATCTTTCTCAGAAACCAATAGATCAAAGAGAATTAAAAAAAAAGAAGCAGCATATCAAATATTTCAATAAAACAATTGAGTTGTTTACCCCACTAAGTGGATATGTGTCATTTCAAAACAAATAGGTATTTCACACTTTTTAAAAACATCAGAGAACATTGATAAGGTAACTACTTGTTGATTCTTTTCAATTAACAACAGTCTATTCATTTGACAGATAGTTACCAGGTATGTTCTATGTAACACAGTCTGCTCTTTTTCTGGGGAAAATAAATTGTAGTAAGATGACAAATGTGAGGATAAAAAGATTGGAAAAATGTGACTTACTTTACATTTCAAAAGGATCAGTCTGTTGCAGTGAATCATAAACATAATTTTAACTTTAAAAAGTTCCACAGAATTTTTTAATTGTTTACATATAATATAGAAGACTAGAAAATTTAGTGCCTATCCCTTAGCTCAATTAGCTTGTATCGCAGGCAAGAGATAAAATGCTTCTGACAGACTTACTGGAAGAAAAGTAAGAGAAAACAAAACAATGAAAAAATGTACTGTCCTTGATTTCTCAGTGAGAACTAAAGACATGGGGGCGCCTGGATGGCTCAGTCGGTTAAGTTCTGCCTGCTGCTCAGGTCATGATCCAGGGATCTTGGGATCCAGCCCCACATGGAACTCTTTGCTCAGTGGGAAGCCTGCTTCTCCCTTTCCCTCTGCCTTCTGCCCACCCCCGCTTGTGGTCTCTCTCTGTGTCAAATAAATAGATAAAATGTTAAAAAAAACAAAAAACAAACAAACAAACAAACAAAAAAAACAAAGAAACTAAGAACAGGTAAATAATACTTTAAACAAATAGATTAAAGATAACTTAGAAACACTGATAAAAATTTCTGTGGTTTTGTAGATAGAGAAGACAGTATATTTTTAGAGGTAAATTTTCTTCTATACACTATTTTCCCTCTTCCTTGATGACTTTAGAATTTAACTCTCAAAAATGCCAAAATATTATATTTGTTTTCAATATTTACCAGTGAGGCTAACTGCTTATGTGCATAGAAAAAAGAGCTCCTTTAGAAGGCAACTAAAATGTATATTTTCTTATTTACCTGCATGACCGAGCAATTCCAATTCTTGATATTTACCCTAGATATATGCTCATAAATATGAAGACAAGGAAATATTTGTAAGAAAGATCATTCTAGCATTATTTATAATGAAAAATTGGAAGCAGGCTAAATGCTTCTTAATAGATGAATGCTTATACAAGTTATGGCATTTTCTTATCATAGACCACTATGTCGCAGTTAAGAATGAGGAATAAAATGGAAAGGTCTTCGTGACATATAGAGCAGTCTGTTTCACATAGTTTACCACTGTTTAAGTTAACATAGGCACATATGGATATGTGTAAATGCATGGAAATGTTACAGTGGATAAACACCAAACTAGTAACAGTAGTTACATTTGGGATGTAATCTGGTAGAGTGGCATAAGGTAGGTTTAGAGCAGAGTCAGGGTTTGGGTGGGGGGAGGATTTACACTTTATATAGATTTAGGCTTATCTAGAATATTTCATCTTCTTAAAGGAGAATTCATTCTCATATGGATGAGGCATTCACAGTGTAGAAGGAAATAGAACACTGAATTGTCAAAGTATAGTTTCAAAGATTAAAAACATGACCCTCCTACAAATATAAAATGGACACATGTCAGCTCTTTTATCAAATTCATTAATTAATAAAAAACGAATATGATAAAGCTGGTTTCAAAAATCCTTTGCGGATTGAGTTTTATTTAGACATCAGAAAATATATATTTTTAATATGGATGTTAAAATAAAGTTGTTAAATTTTATACAAAACTGATTAATATCCTAGAGAGCACTAATTAAGACCACACCTTTTGAAATTATGTTTTCTACTGGATAGAAATCTACAAATAACACGTAAGTCCTGTTAAAGAGCAAAACCAAACACAAATACATTCACTAGGAAAATTAAACAATTCTTAGGTGTCCTTGTAAAATAATAAACCAGTATAACATTAAAAGTATATGCCACATCCTCTTTTTGCTTATTTCCAAGTATTGTATAACTTCTTAATGAAATAAAGAAAAACAATAAGACATGGCACGGTAAATAATGATGGTTGAAACAGACATTATTTTGATCCTGCATTAGGGAAATGTGATTAATTTCAGGAAACAATCATGATAGAAGTATCCAAATACAGATGGTGGAGATGTATCAATATGAAAAATATTATTAATTGTAGAAAGAGAAAATCAAAATTCACTGCAGTTGATGTATAAGATCTGATACTAGAAAATATCCACTCAAATGCCAACAAGGACATAACAGAAAGAGAGAAAAGGTTTCAGATAAGACCAGAAGAGATTGCCATTATCTACATGTAGATCCTTTATTCCAAGTAAGTGATATTTATTATCATTTTTAAATCTATTCTGTATGTTATTTTTAGTTTACATATTTTCACATCAAAACTAAATACATAGTAAATTCCCTTAGGTCATTCTACACTTTGTGTGTGTTTGTATGTTTTACACATTTTTCTGCTGTAATCAGAACATGAAAAATGTCTCCAGTTACAAAGCTGGAAAACTAATTCTCAATTACAACCAAGATTCAGATGACCACTTTGAGTTCTGCATACAAAGAATTATAAACTAAAAAATTTATGCTGTGCTCAGTGTGCCATATATCATATAAATGTAAAACATTTGTTTAAAGAAGTTTTTGCATAATTTACATAAACCACTACTTTCAAATATTAGGCTTAAATCAGGATTAGCCTAGTGAGATACTTCCTTGTACATTTTTATTAAGCTTATTTTGTCTTAATTATTTGAAGAGATTTTGCTTAATAGACTCTAATACAAATAAAGGTTGACTGACTATGCAAAGATATAAAACAACCCTGGGGGTCCCTAATAATAAGGAAATATGAGTATCTTTACATTTCATGATCTTATTTGAACTTTCCAATATGCTTATCCTGTCTCCTGGAAATCTAGCAAGAGAGGCTACCAAAGTCAATTAATAAAAGCAGAGCATCAGATTCTATCCTAAAATTGAGAAAAAACTGAAACTTGCCTTCTATGAAAGTTAGAGGGCTTAGAGTTATTGTTACAGAATTACCTAAAGTATGCAAGGAGATTCTTTCCCAGTAGTGTTGGAAAACTAAAGGAAAACTCCAAGATAAAGAATCTTGAAACCCTATCCCTTTCAAGTACTCTAGGTCACACATATTTTTATGGCTTTACATTAAAAAAAAGAGAAAAAAAACCCACCAAACATTGATTTACATAAATTTGCATATACTACTTAAGTATGTAAAACTGATTAGTACAACTGGAAACAATGTATTCAAGATTCACATTTCAGGTCATTCAAAGAACTGAGGCCATCTAAGGTTTGCAAATTAGGAAATCTGACTCCAGCAGGATGTTTCTCCCAAAGCAGGAATCATTTTCAAAGAGCTTTGCTTAATAGTCACAGGCTTCCAAGATGGTGACTCTGTAAAAACAAATGTCTACTTCCCAGTGTTAAAGTAGGAATCCCCCTAAACATTTTTAGTGTGTTGGGGCTGCTAATCTCATTGACTCCCTCTTGTCTTGAGATGGCATGTTATATCCTCCTGCCTGGCAGCTGAGGAGGCTAAGTGAGCTGCCTTGGACTGATCAAGCCCTGATAGGAAGCATTCAGTGCTCTAAAAATGGCAGACAACCCCAAAGAGAGTCTAAAATTTTCAGCTCCTCTTTTAAACCTTAGTGGCTTAAGCTGTTTATAAAGGGTCCCTAAATAAGAAAGTTTTCTGTTTTAAATAGATAACCTACAAAGTTTTAAAGGGTGCAACATTTGGGGCATTATATTTTCCTTCCCTGAGTTATGAGGGAACTTTAATAAAATGTGTCCGTAATCTCAAATCCATTTAAACTTGTTTCCTGGGATGTACTGATTTACTGAGCCATGATCTGCCAGTGATGGATCATAGCTGATCAGGTCATTTGCTGATAAACATATTTCAGAGGATTTTCCTTTCCATTTTCTGTTGAAATTCTTATACTGTAATGGTATGTCCTTGTAGTCTGACCTGACTCCCAACTTTTCTTCTTTCAAGAAAAGTCTATTTTCTGGAAATATAGCTCATCCTGTAGAACTACCTTTGCTATTTATTTACTATCTGGGCCCTGTTAAGTAAACAAAGTGCTAAATACTGAGCTACAAAGTACATTTAATCAAATTTTTTGAGCTCATTGATGCTGGTTTTAGATATTTAAGATCATTAAGGTACTTAGCTGGAACTTGCCCTTTGCCAGAGGATGATTTTTTTGTTTTTGTTTTCCTTGACTTGGAATTTAAGCATATGTTTTCTGATTTTCTGATGATTTTTTTTTTTTAAATGGACTTCTTTCTCAGGGCTACCACCAAAATGTTGCATTTATCTTGCTACAGTGCCATTCAAAAACTTTTAGAGACAATTATCCATTATTGCAGGGGAGGAAAATGTTTCCTTCGGCCATCTTAGGGTCCCTGGCAAGGTCAGAAAATTAAAATGATAGACATATATTAATACAAAAAAACATAAAGAGCTACTTAATATACTTTTTCACAACATGAGAGCCTTTACAAGGATATCAAGATCTAAAGAAACTGTTAAACCTGATTACTTTTAATGCCAGGTTTGATGAAGAGTGGACAGTGTTGGAGAAATATAATAGGGCAGAGTATGAGCAGGTGTAGTGAGCTGTGGAAAATTAGCAATGCCTGTTTGTTCATTCAGATTCTTCTTGGCACCCCTTTGTCTTCAGAGATAAGGATGCTCTTTTCCTGGAATAAAGGGAGGGCACATCTCACAGGAAGGTTTTATAACCTTTTTCAGGGAAGAAGGGCGGGGAGAGGGAAAGTCAGGGTGACCTTCCCGTTTCTGCCATTTTGTCAAAATCATTCATTCACTTAAAATACTTAATATGCTGTTTTGCCTATTTTGAGGTATCATGTCCTGAACCCCATCACTACCCGAAGAATCCAAACTTCACTGTCTGGTATTAGGAGGCCTGCATCTTCTGTCCCTGTCAATCTTTCTTTCAGACTTGACTTTGAGGTTTCCACAGTCTAAAATACCTTCACTGGTTCTCCTCCTTTTCCAATTCTTACTTATTTGTTTTAGGATGCAACCTACTTCCCACTTTCTATAAAAGACTCCCATGGCCATTTTATTTCATCTTGATCTTAACCATCTCTCAAGTCCCAGCTCACATTCTCCCTCCTTAATAAAAGACACTTCTGACTTCCCTTCCTGAAGCCATATTATTACCTATAATAATATAGTCTCCTATTTATTGTACACGGATCATATGATTTTATAGATAAGACTCTAAGATATAGGGAGGTTAAGAAGATTGCTCAAAGTAACAAAGCTGGGATTCATAGCTGTTTTGTTTTGTTTGACTCTCTACAAAGCCCTTGCTTATAATTACAATAAATCTATTGACTTCTGAAATAGTATTCATTCATTTCACCTTTCTTAATACATTATTTTTATCATCTAATAAAATCTCTTATTTTGTTTAGTAGCACTTGTGCATTCATGAAATGTTTAATATATTTTATGTGGGGTGCCTGGGTGGCTCGATGGGTTAAAGCCTCTGCCTTTGGATCAGGTCATGATCCCAGGGTTCTGGGATCAAGCCCCACATCCGCATCCGGCTCTCTGGTCAGCAGGGAGCCTGCTTCCTCTTCTCTCTCTCTCTCTGCCTACTTGTAATCTCTGTCTTTCAAATAAATACACACACACACACACACACACACACACACACACGTATGTATACGTATATATGTGTGTGTGTATATATTTTATGCTTCTTTTTGTTTTCTAAAACTTAGACACACAGTGACCAAATGAAACATTAATACACTTCTTATCTTAGCTGCATTGCAATCATTTCAAACTAGTGATATGTCCAATATAAGAAAATAAATAGGAGAGTATTAGGGCATCTTATAAACTATGAAAAAATTTTATTGAATTTTCTTATTTCTTAGATACCACTAATTATAAAGTGAATCATAAATTTAATAATATTTTGAGAAAAAAAAATCCTGGAGCATTATAAAAACTCTTTGATAATAAAATACACACATAGACACATATTTTCCAGAACATTTGGCCATTAGTGCTTAGAAAAATGGAAACTTTTCAATTTTCTATCAGTTATTTTGACTTATGTGGAGATTTTAAAAAATTAAACAAAAAATTTCCCCCAAAATTCTGTGTGCTGTTCATGAATAACATAACAAACTCAAAGTTCTCTGATTATTCCTGACTCTGGGCATTTAATGCATTCTTAACTGTCATTAAGTATTGTAATGAAGGACTGTATCTGACTTGTCTAATTCTCCTCAATTTTATGTAGATAATATTGACTTCATCTTCTTCTGATGTTTATAAAAATATTAATTCTGGATTCTAGAGGCAAAATCCCAAGAGGACACTGAGCTGCAAAAGAAAATTTTATCTTTATATTTCTGGGACTCTGTGTCTTTTTTAATCCTTTTTGTTTCTTTCTCTATCTTCACTCTTTTTCTTTATTACTTAACTTAATTTTATTTATTATTTTTTAAGTTTTTATTTTAATTCCAGTTAGTTCCATATAGTGTTATATTAGTGTCAGGTGTACAACATCGTGATTCAGCACTTCCCTACATAACCCAGGGTTTTTCATGACAAGTGTACTCATTAATCCCTATCTCCTATTTAACCCATCATCCCACCCCCCTTAACTAATTTTAATTTTAATTTAATTTTTTTAGAAAGAGAGAACACGTGTGTGCAAGTGGGAGACAGAGGGACAGAGGGAGAAGGAGAGAGAGAATCTTAAGCAGGCCATACACCCAGCACAGAGCCGGACGTGAGGCTCAATCTCACGACTCTGAGATCATGACTTGAGCAGAAATCGAGTTAGACCCTTAACCAACTGAGCCACCCAGATGCACCACTAATTTTATTTTTAAATTAAGATTCAACAATCCTATTTTTTCTCTTAATTATTAACTTAGAGCACCACTAAGAAAATATTTGGAAACTATGACAAAGAAATATTATCTTCACTATGGAAAGAACTCTGAAAACTCAGTAAAGAGCAAACAATCCAATTATAGCATGAGCAAAAGACATGAATAGCTTCTTCACTGAAGAACATGGTAAATAAAGCACAGGAAAAAGTATTCAACACCTCTAGTCATAAGGAAAATATAAATTAAAACTACAATGAAATATCATTAATTGCCCACTAGAATGACCAAAATTAATTGCCCACTAGAATTGCCCAATAGAATGACCAAAATTAAAAACAGAGATAATACCAAATGTTACTGAGGATGCAGAGAAACTGGATCATTCATATCACTGTCAATATTGTAAAATGGTATCACCACTCTGGAAAATAATTTGGCAGTTTCTTATAAAGCTAAATATTGAATTATCATATGACCTAATTATTTCACTCCTGTGCATTGGTCCCACAGAAAGAAAAACACATTCATACACACAAAAATGAATAATCCAATTTAAAGATGGGCAGGAGAGATGAATAGACCTTTTTCCAAAGAAGAGATACAGATGGCCAACAGACACGTGAAAAGATGCTCAACATCACTCGCCATCAGGTAAATGCAAATCAAAACTACAATGAGATGTCATCTCACACCTGTCAAAATGGCTAAAATCAAAAACAAGAAACAACAGATGTTGGCGAGGATATGGAGAAAATGGGACCCTCAGGCACTGTTGGTGGGAATGCAAACTGGTGCAGCCACTTTGGAAAAGCATATAGAGGTTCCTCAAAAAGTTAAAAATAGAACTACCTTATGATCCGCAATTGCACTACTACGTATTTACCCAAAGAATACAAAAATACTAACTCAAAGAGATACATGCACACTGACGTTTTTAGCAGCATTATCTACAATAGCTACATTACATAGCCCAAGTGTCCGAGAAGATGTGGTATATGTAGGCAATAGAATTTGCTCAGCCATAAGATGGAATGAAATCTTGCCATTTGCAACCACATGGTTGAAGCTAGAGAGTATTCTGGAAAGCTGAATTAGTCCGTCAAAGAAAGGTGAATAGCATCTGGTTTCACTCGTATGTAGAATTTATGAGCGAAATTAATGAGCAAAAGGAAAAAGAGGGAGAGAGAAAAACAAACCAAGAAACAGACCCTTAACATAGAGAACTGATGGTTACCAGAACGGAGGTGGGTGGGGAGATGGGTTAAATAGATGATCGGGATTAAGGCGTATACCTGTGATGAGCACTGGGTGCTGTATGGAAGTGTCGAATCACTATATTGTGCACCAGAAACTAATATTACACTGTCTATTGGCTAACTGGAATTAAAAAAAAAAAAAAATCCCCCCAAATCACACATTCACACAAAAAAATCCTGTATGTAAATATTCATACAGCTTTTGTGTGTGTGATAGCCAAGAATTATAAACAGTCCAGATATCCTTCAAAATGATGCACAGTTAAACTGTGGCACTTAAACACCATGGAATACTATTCAAAAATAAAAAAAGAATGGATATTGATATGCAGAAGAGAGAATTATGCTGAGTGAAAACAGCTATTCCCGTAAGACAATTATACTGCATGATTCCATTTATATAACATTTTGATATGATAATATTTTGGAAATTTAGAAAAGATTATGTTTGCCAGGGCTTAGGGAGTGGGCAGGGTTGGAAAGAGGAAGTTCTGTTCATAAAAATCAACGTGAGAGATTCTTGTGGTGATTGAAATAATCCAGTATCCTGACTGTGTTGGTGGAGGCATAGACCTATACATGTGATAACGTTGTATACATTTAAATATACACTGTCACATCCCTCACCCCTGCACATACAGACATTCATGAGTACATGAAACTTGGAAAATAAAATTAAAATCTATGGATTGCATCAATGCCAAGCTCTTGGTTGTAATTCCATAGTAGTTTTATATCTTACCATTGGGTAAAGGGCTCATGCGATCTCTAGTCTATATATATATTTTTATAACTGCATGTGTATTCACAATTATTTCAATAAAATTTTTAATTAAAATAGTAAAATAAAGGTCTTTTACTTTATATATTATTGAATAAATCAAAGTGTAAAAATGAATAAGTAAAATCATCAAATAATCATAATTCCGTGAGTCATTCTCCCTACATAGATACTGGTATTTAGTAATAGAAACACATATACAGATATCCATTTTATAGGGCTTGGGCCAGTATTAAATTGGAGAATGAATTTTAAAGTATTGCCATGTCAAATACATGTATTGTGCAGGAGTAAGAAGAGAAAATGTTTGGGGTAAAGAGGCAAAGTATGTCAAGTGACTCACTAGGAAATATATAGGTCGTGGCTCCAAAACTTTATTGTGCCTAAAAATTGCTTGGAAAACTTGCTAAATATGCAGATGCCAAGATACAACCTCAGAGGTCTTGAGTCAGTAGATCTGTGATGGGGCTCTGGTGTCAACCATGGTGATCTTGACGTCAGTTTACAGATGACAATTTACAAAAAATTAATCACAGGATAATAGAGAATGTTCTTTTTCATGATATAGAGGTATATAGAAAGTTACTAAAATAAATGAGTTTAACAACAATTGAAAACTGAAATTTGAATTGAAAGAAATCTGTAATTTATTTACTTATTTTAATTTTTTTTTTAAAAATTTTATTTCTTTTTTGACAGAGAGAGAGACAGCAAAAGAGAGAACACAAGAAGGGGGAATGGGAGAGGAAGAAACAGGCTCCCTACCCAGATGCGGGGCTTGATCCCAGGGATCATGACCTGAGCTGAAGGCAGACGCTTAATTACTGAGCCACCCACATGCCCCAGAAATCTGTAATTTAAATACATATTGTATCTGTGACTAGAGTATCATACCTACTGATTGCATTAGAAGAGAAGCATAAGACTCTATTTTACATTAGAAATGCTTTTGTTTTTTATGAATTTAAAATAGTTTTCTCTGTCTAGAAGAGTATGAAATGTTAATGGCTGGTGTCATAAAAATATAACTGATAAATACTCAGTTGATGCTGATTCTGAAAAATCTAGATATTATAGTAGTTGATAGACTAATTTATTTCTTATGACGATTTTCTAGACCAGATTCTTAACCAATCAGTAGACTTGTTATATAAACAAAGTAAACACAGAGCACTCATGTACAAAGTACATGGATATCTTTCTCTATTTTTCAGAATTTTACAGGGTTTTTTTTTTTTTTTTTTTGGAACCTACATTCATTTTTGAATGTAAATGTGTCCATTAGACTTTCTTTTAGCAGGTACCCTCACCGTAATACTGAATAACAAATACACCCAAATAGAGTGGCTTACATTTATTATTATGTTTATAGGTTGCAAGTGATCTGGGATGGTACCAACCTGGGCAGGTCTGCTTCAAGATGCTGATAGGTGAGTAGATTAGAACAAATCTTCTCCACATGTCTCACTTTAGAACTCAGTCTGGAAACACAGGGAATATTTTTCTCTTGACAGTAACAGAAGCATAAGAGGACAAGGCCAACCATATAAGCACATTTTAAGCATTTGTTCATCTCATTTCTGCTAATATCCCACTGATCAAAATGAATAACATGACCAAGTTCAAAGTCACAGAGCATGGACGTTTTCTTCATCTACAATGACACTATGGCAAGAGTAAAGATGTATAGTTCTATTCCTAGGGAGTGTAAATTTAGGTGAGATCATTAACTCAAATGATCAAAGGATCACATTCTTAGTAAGCAATATTATCATTTAGACATAGCTTGTTTAGGAATTATAAGAGATACAATATTTATCTCAATTGTCTGTCAGGTGATTTTTATAATTAGCTCTTTGCCTTCTATAATAACATTTGTATCAGTTATCCTTTGCAATGTAACAAATCATCCCAAAGTTCGTGACTTAAAATATTAATTTTTTATATGCCTATGATTTTTATTTGGGCTCTGCTCAGCTTGGATACCTTGCTCCTCTAGGACCTCCACTGGGATGGCTAAGATGTCTTGGAAGACTGGATCCTTTTCTCCAAATGTCTCTCATCCTCAGAAAGTCTAGGCAAGACTTGTGTTTCTGGCAACAGTGATCCAAAAGGACAAGAGGAGAAAACGCAGACACCATGACGCCTAGGATCAGAACTCACACAATGACACATCCATTACATTTTATTAATCAAAGCAAGTTGCAAGGCCATTCCTGAGATAGAGAATGAACAGTTACAGTCCCTTGTATTAAGTATAAACTAGGTGCTAAAATAAACTATGTGATTTTGATAAATGGAGTCTATGAAGTGACCTTATGTCTTGTACTTTTTCAGCCTTCTTGAGCTAGCATAACATTGTTAAAATGCTCCATTCTTCAAATTTTCACCAGTGGATTTTTTTTCTATACTTCACACCTAGAGCTGGATCTTTGATCAGAGATGTCTAAAACTTTTTAATCATGTTTACCATCAAAATTCTTTTGACTTTCATCCTAAACAAAATATGTGATACATTTAATAACTACATATTACCAATAAGTCATATTTTAAATGACAGTAAAGTTTTCTTCCTTTTAAATTAGTAAAAGACTTGGGAACTTTTATTACATTTTTTCATTCCCTGTCAACAGATTATTTTGCTCCTCCCTAGCACTGTTTTAGATTATTAGGCAGCTTTCCTAATAAGTTAATTCTTATAATGAGTAGTTATAATATTCTGAATAGGCTAACTATGGTTAACACTGAATATGAAAGTATGGGTACTTAACACAATAGAATTTTGTTCTAACTTACATAAGTAGTACTAGTGGTTGGCAGGTGGTCTATCTAACGATGCCAAGATCAGGCTCCTTCTATATTACTGCTCTGTCCTTTTCTAGGTCATTGTGGTACTTTCTGTTCATCCAGTGGATGAATTAAGGTGGGGGGAAGATACTTAAATGGGAGATAGTCCAGGTCTAGAAATAGTACATATCCCTTGTTGCTGTAGCCCATTGGCAGGAATTAATTTACAGAGTCACATATAAATGCAAAGAAGGCTGATAAATGTGTTCCAGCTATATGCCAAGAGGAAAAGGACATGGGCTTTGGTGAAGGCATGGCATACTCTGCCATAGTGGAAAATAAGTGGCAAATTATCCTTTACTCTTTTACTAGTAATCAGTGATGTGTAAAGCTATTATTATGTCCTTGAATTTTGTCTGATTGTTCAACTCAATGAGCAGAACTTTTTAGAGACAAGGCAGGATATAAGTCTAGCCACAAAGAATTCCCCTCCATGTATGTTTCCCGGGACTTGTTAAAACAGACCCCAGCTGCTATTCTTTAGACTATAAAGTAAGTTTCTCATTAATTCTGCCCCTTTAGCAGCTGACAGGCAATTTGACTGCTTGGAAAACACACTGGGTTTTTATGACCCACACGTAAGTAATCATAACCAGCCATATGTAAAACCACAAAGCATAAATTGATGGAACTAATACAATTTTAACCAACAATATTACAGGTTATATTTTAGCACTACAAAGTCCCTTTTAACATTTCAGTGTTGTCCTATAGAGGTGCATTGGATTTTGTTTTCCTCTTAGAAAGATACATAGTTTTACTAAAATTGTTCATTTCTTCAGTTTAACTTTTATCTTCGTCTTGCAAATGTTGTATTTTTAGATCACTGTGTAGTATATCTTGAGACTTTGTGTTAAAAATATAATAATTAACATAAACATTTAAAGAGCTATTTCAGAGAGGAATAATTAATACACAAATTCACTTCCCTATTTTCTGTCCAAGGACTATGCTTTTTTCACCTATTGTTTTTAGAACAAGTAAGTCAAATATTTCACAGATATCATCTTGGTTTAAAATAACTGACTTTGGGAACAAGGGGTTATTCACAGTAGGGCCATAGAGCATTATGCTATACAGGTATATGTATAGACACACACACGTGTGTCTATATATATATGTGTGTGTGTGTGTGTGTGTGTATGGGATTGAATTGTGTGTCCCCAAATTCATATTTTGAAGCCTGAACCACCAATATCTCAAAATGTGATTATTTTTGGAGATACAGTCTTTAAGGAGGTGATTAAATTAAAATGAAGCTATTAGAGTGGACTCTAATCCAATCTTGTAAGAAGCAGCTTGAACACAGAGACGCCAGTGATGAAGACACAGGGAAATGACAATGTGAGGACACAGCAAGCCACCATCTACAAACAAACTGGGGAGGTCTCATAAGAAACTATGTCTGCAGATACCTTCATCTTGGACTCACAGCCTCCAGATCTGTGAGCAAATTTCCGCTGTGTAAACATGGAAAAAACACAGATAAAACATAGAAAACACAGAAAAAAATATGGAAAAAACTGTGTAAACACAGAAAAAATTTCCGCTGCATAAACGACCTAATCTGCAGTATTTTGTTATGGCAGCTCTAGTTAACTAACATAATAACATATGCTAATAATTTATATAAATATATACATATATATATGAAGAGAGAGATTCTATAAGAAAAAAAGCAGTGTTAAATATAACAAATATTTAATAGTTGTGTTATATATAACAAATATTTAGTAGCTGAAGGCCAATTTGTTTTCATAATACCTTTTGAATATTAAATATTTGCAAGTTATATTAAAGTTAATTATTTAGTAGCTAAAGTTAGTAATAAGCTTAGTTACACCACAGAAAAGAAATGAAGAAATTTAATGAGATGTCTAATATTATCACAGATGTATAAAATTGTTGGTATTTTTCAGAGCAAATTGTTGCTGATCCACAGTATGTCCAACCTAACAGAAAAAAATCAAAGAAAAATATGAAATCCAAATTTTATAAGGGTTTTATTGCTAATCCAATTTTAAGACTTGACCCGTATTTAGAATTAACTCCTTCATGTACACAGCAGAAAGTAGCTCTATAAAAACAAACGCATTGGTGGAAAAAGATAAACCACTTATATATCCATTCCTAATCCCATCTCTAGAGACTTGTGATCCTTTCGATTAATAAATTTTATAGGAACTCTGCTCAAATATCATCTATCCAAAGAGACTGCCTGTCCATCTCATCATAACTTCATCCTTATTCAAACTAGCTTCCTTATTGTATTTATTTATTTCTATGTAATTTACTTGACAGTGTATTATATACTTGTTTGTTTGTGTAATATTTGTCTCCCACACTAAAGGAAAACAAAAATTTGTGATTACCTTATTCCTACATCCTTACCTCTGAAAAGATTTCTAGCACATAGAAAATGTTCGATGACTATTTACCGACTGGAGAGATTAATTAGTATTTACCCATTGTTGTTTATGCTTATTTAAGTCACTATAATTGTAATAGTCACAGAGTTTCATAACTAAACCTCACCTGAACCATGAAGATCATGTTCTAATTGGCAAGATTAGAGGACGAATGAAATAGGATAATTCACTTTTTAAGCGGTGTCCTAGGTATTCACAGTCACTATGGAAAATGGCAATTCCTTCGGTATTAAAATATAACTACCATATGATCCAGCATATATCCAGAAGAAATGAAAACAGGGGCCCAAACAGAAATATGCACAACATGTTTATAGTAACATTATTTACAAGAGTCAAAATGTGGAAGATACACATGTGTCCATCAACAGATAAAGGATAAATACAATGGTATATACATACAATGGAATATTATTTAGCCTTGGAAGGAGAATCTGACACATGCTACAAGCTGGATGAAACTCAAAGACATTACTTTAACTGAAATAAGCTGGTTATAAAGGGACAAATATATATGATTCCACTTACACAAGTTATTTATACTCCTCAAACTCTAATCAAACAGAAAGTAGAGTGGTGGTGCCAGAATTTGAGAGGAGAGACAAATGAAGAGTTCTTAATTAATGGATATAGAGTTTCAATGTTGCAAGATGAAAAAGTTCTAGAGATTGGTTGCACAACTATATGAATCTACTTAACACTATTGAATAATAAAGTAACTGAATAAGATGGTAAATATTATATGTATTTTTCCACAATTTAAAAAAAAATGTGTGCTGCCCAAAAATGAGTCTATGTAGTTCTTAAAAGAGCAAGATACTTCTGCCATTTCCTCTTAAATAAAAGAGTGGGAATAAAGATCTTATAAATATAATAGTCACTCCATTCAAGTGTCTATATTATGATCCAAGAATACCATAAGTTTTCATATCATGTACTGGATTATGATTCCAATACAAAAAGAAAAATGAAGTTGAATGTCTTATAAACAAATCCATTTTGTATCTCCTAAAAACAATTGAGTTTAGTAAAATATTGGAGACTATTACATTTGAGTTTTTCAAAATTACATGGATGAGTAAAGTAAGGCCCAAACTCTAAAGTCAGTTGAGATGAAGCTTAAAAGCTAGTCTCCAGACTCACAGGTTGTTTCTATATAGATTACCTTTTTCTTAACAATATAATAAAAAAAGAGTTGGAATTTCATATACATAATTTCATATGTATTTGAAATTTACAATTTGATTATTAATACTTTCATAATTATAAATGCTTTTATTGTTTTTCAAAGAGACTACTAGACAGTATATTAAGACCAAGTCTAAACTACTTCTAGATGTATTTATGGTTTTATCATGGAGTCATTGAAGTTGAAATTTTCAATTAATGGCTTATTTGAAATAATAACAATAATATTAATAATAATAAAATAGATCTAAATATAATCATTGTCATTGTTAGATTTCTTTTGTTTATTCATTAGACTTCTAATTAATAAATAACATTTCAATAGATAGCATTTCCACATGCCATTACACATGGTTTTTCCTCTTAGGTCAATAAAAACAGTTGAATATTACCATCCCACAAAAAAGTATACTAACAGATTACATATTTTGCTATTCTATCCTGTTTTTGAATAGATATTTTTCATTTTAAAATCTCTAGGAAGTGCAGTGCCTGGCTGGCTCAGTTGCTAGAGCATGCAACTCATGATTGTGGGGTTTTGAGTTCAAGCCCCGCACTTGGTATAGAGATTACTTAAAAATAATATTTTAAAAAAAATCTCCAGGAAGAATAAAGTTATTAGGGGTCTTATTAGAAAAAAAGTGTAAGTATAAATATACACTGTCATTGTGAATATATAATAATGTTGTGTAGGGAAGAGACCAAGCCACAGGCTCAGTGTTTGAGCCCAAATTTGTCCTATTTGATTATAAAAGTCTCTGACCTAAAATCTGCCCCTATGATAAGGCCTTTGCCTTTGTATTAGAGACAGAATATCCAGCTTCAATCCAGAACTCCCCTAGGTTCTCTCTGTCTTTATCTCCACTCTTGAGAAAATTCATATGGGAACATTCTGAAGGTTGACCCAATGACAATGTGCTTGCGCTCCGGGAGAACTTGGGTTCAAATAGGTTTCCATTATCAAGATTGAATGTTGCAAAGATTTCCAAATGCAAAACTGCTAGGACTCTTTGAAAACTTCCAGGTCAAGTGCTAAGTAGCATCTGCCTTGAACATGTTTTGAAGACACTGGGCCCATTTGGCTAGTGGAAATGTCTCCCCCTCTTTTCATAATGTCAGTACAAATAGTGTTTTCTTAATCAAGGCCTATGTTTTATGATGATGACAAAAGTTATAACTGAGTCAAGTAAATTGTGACAGCAGGAAAGAAAAACAATCACCCTGGGGACCAAGAGTTTCAAAATCTATGCCAGTTTTCACTTATTCAGTCTGAGGAGTATCCCATTGTTCTCCTTCTCATGTTTTCCCTTTTATCCATCTCACTGATGGTTCACCATCATCATCATCAACAACAACAACAGGAAAAAACTTGAGCAGAAGAGGGAGGAAAAGTAGCTAAAGGCAGCTCTTAAAATAGAATGACTCACTCAAAAGCATTTACTTAAGTTTAAGTACCTGAAATAACAAGTGGTAAAGCTCCTAAATAATAGATAATGTCAGCCCAGAGCGCTGGTGAGCAGGCAACACAAACTATCGAGCAATGATAAGTCTTACTGGGAGTATTCTGTATTACCAGAATTTATGATTTACGCATTGATCTCAGTATATAGAGAGATTATAACATAGTATACAGATAGATCTACAGATAGTAAACATATACAACATGGTGTACATGTAGGTTAAATGTTTTGAACATAACTAACAGTAAGGGTCATTTTACACAGTAATTCACTACGCATACACATAGACATAGCTCCATGTACATTAATGTAATAGTTCATGTATGTTTTTATGCTAAATATAGCCAATGCAATTTGATCTTTGCCCCTTAATTTTTTTTAGATGTTGATGGAGAGCTACTAAATAGCTATGGTTCACTGATAGATTGCCATAGTAGTTTGGAAATAATAATGTATATGCAGTAACATGAATCAAATATGATTTCCCCTGCTAAGTTGCTTTTAAATCATTTTCAACTTATTCTGAGATTATGAGGAATACATCACTTGATATTAAAATGTTATGCAAGAACATCATTAAGCCATTATTTCAATCCTAAATTCTACCAAATTAAGATTTCATCTACTCTCTTCATCCTTCCCTATATCCACAATCAAAAGTACTCTTTGCATCATTAAAATTCAAGAGTGGTATAATGGGCTTTTCTCGTTCAGTGGCCACTTAAAGGTCTGCCTTTTAATAAATCAACAGGTGTATTTGCCTTCCTCATTAGATGGTAAGCTCTTTAGGACTTTATACACATTGTGTAACTCAACTTTGTATTCCTCATGGTACTAACATGATGATTTCCATGCAAGCACTTAAAAAATGTTCAGTGAATTCAATTTAGGAGGCAAGAGAGGAGCAAATGGTGAATGGTCATATAGGGATTTCTAGAAAGTTATGATAGGTAAGACTGAATTTTTAAAGGTCAGAACTAAGATTTCATTTTTCTCCATTTTAATTACCTGTAAAATGTTCTATCTGAAGAGTTTTTACAATTGCTCTGTATGTGAACATACTTTTAGGTCCTTCCTCATAATTCACATTGCATTACTAGTTCTACATCTATATTATTCACATATGAGCTCATACTATTTAGTTGTTTGTTTGTTTTTTTGAATCCCTACCACAGTAACCTGATCCTCCTCTACTGCTTCTCTACTATATGAATGGCACCTCCATTGTATGGAGAGCCTCTACCTATTTTTTCAACCTGCATCTCATGGAGATATGATGTCAGTCTTTTTGGTTTCAAATAGTAACTCATTATACAGGTATTAACTGATGGGTTGAGCCATAGATAGATCTATAACTGCTAAAAAGTCCACATACAATCAGCTTATTTCCAAAATATTTTAATTCTTTTTAATTACACAACATTTTGACACAAAATGGGAGAAAAAAAGGGTGGTTTAAATAATCAAATATGTTCTGAATTTACTGTATCTGTTTGTTTTACTGATCTGCATTTCCAGGTGGAATATGTGAGTATTCTGGTTAAATTGATTCATATGCTTAATTCATTTTAGGAGCCAAACTATGTCAGACCCTTAGGTTCTAACAAACATAGTATGTACACAGGGTGAACTCCAACCTGACATCCAAACTTCAGTGATTGAAGTGGGTTATGAGAAAATTACACCACGCATCAAAAGTAATTTAAAAGGAAAAAAAAAATTAAAAGGAAAAGACACATTAGGCATTAAACCCAAAACTAAACAAAACAGAAGAGAAGATGGGCCCTTAACTCTGAGCCATGAAGACAGAAACAACTATTTAGGGAATATTTGCCATTAGATGCAAAGTAATAAGGGAGTGATATGGCATCCTTTAAGATTAATCAGGAAAAAAATTCCCTACATGTATTTCAAGTAGGAAGGAGTTTAATATAGAAAATAATGTGTTTCAACATGTTAGGAAAAATAAAGAACTATAAATCTGCATGGGGTACGAGTCAAGGTCCCTCTATGGTCCAGGGAGATGGAAAGCTGCAGTTGTCACCTAAAGGTCAGGAACCTACAGAAAATTGCAGCTGACATCACAGCAACTCAATCATGCATGATCTTCAGAGTATAGAAATTCAGTCAGCAACTGAATAAAACTCACATCTATCCAAATATCTGCCACATCTTTCAGAAGGAAAAAAAAAAAAAAAAGGATTTCTACCTCTCCCTCTGTCTTGTAAGTATCTCATTAGTACATTTCATGTTTAGCAGAACCTGAAAGGTATCAGGACTTCCGCAGGAAATTGGAGCTGGAGAGCCATCAAGCAAACAGAGGCCATTGATAGAGAGCATACACAAGAAGCCTATTGGTGAAAAGTCAAAAAGGCAGAGGGGGCCCTCATTTGCCCTGGAATTCTAGAGGTAGCACACAGTAGTTGGGCAGGAACAAATGTCAAATTTTAAGGAAGAGGCTCTTCAGCTGTGGGGGTTTTGTTAGAAACTTGGTTAGGAAAATAATGGCAAGATGAGAGATGAGGAGGTAATCGCAATGTGATGTGTCAGAATCTTAGTTGTAATCTCATCATTTTAGCTCAGCATACACGGGACTGAAAGTACTAACCTCTCCCCTGGTATGATTGGGAGACTGTGTTGCATGCATTGTGATTGCAGTTACAAAACTTGTTGAACGAATGACATGATTCATTATTTTATCATGACTGAGTGAGGACTAGCTCTCCTCCTGATATAACTAAGGGAACTGTAGTCCAAGGATTGCAATTGACCAAGACAGTGCTTTAATTATTAGAGGAGAGCAGCTGGCTTCCATGAAATCAAATCTTTTTGTGTCTTGGACAAATTCACGTTGTGCTCTTTCACTATGCTCTTCTACTTCCAACTTGTATCTGTGAAGACTTGTTTTAGAAACAGATTGAAATTTTCTTTACATAAGATAGCATTATCATGCAAATGCTATAACTTAAGCGTATTGGTTCCAAATCTTCCATCCCTACCTATTACAGAAGTATTCATTTATACTTTGTGACATATAATTGTACCACCTGTTAGGATAGCTAGAGTATACTTTTTGCTTTTATTGATATTGAACTTGGCCATATTACTTGCTTTGACCTGTAGAATGTTGGCAGACATGACATAATCAGGTGCTTTAAATATGATTGGTTATCTGTGGTTTGACATAAGAAGATCATATTCTAGGGGAATAACTTGCTACCCTTTCAGCCTTTTTTTCAGAAAACGCAAGAGAAGACCCAAACCCTTCCAGAACTATGGATTCAGCCTTCTTCAATTGAATTTAGTCCCAATTAGCCTAACCTCAGAAGACTTAACTACCAGTGAGCATGTGAGTGTGATGTTTGTTTTTGTTAGCCACTGAAATTCTTGTTTGTTTTGTTCTTGTTTTGTTGTTACATAGCAAAAGCTAATACAGTTTTGTTGGTCATACTGACTACTTTAGTCTTCAATTATATTCACCCTTATTCTTCCTCTGAATATGATAAAAGGCATTCTTAGAGGGTCTTTTTTGAGTATCTGGCTGAGTACTCCTTCCTATACAGTAGTAATCTTATTTGTCCAAAATAATCAGGATTAATTATTTCAACCAGTATTTTTTTTTTTCCTATTGGTCCAATGCCATGAAAAGTCCAAAAATTTTCAGTCTCTTTCTACTTCAGTGGGAGCATTGCTGTGTCTTCTGGTGGAATAATTCATCTCTTGGTGATGATGATCTTTGTGGCAGAGAATATTAGGGCCAACAGCCATTAACATCCTTCCTTGAAGTTGATTTAGGGCCATGTGGTTGAGTTCTGGCCTATGGGAATGTGATTGGAGTCTTATCACATCTGGTCTGTGGCACTTTAGAGGTGACATGTATTCTTCATTGTTCTTTCCCTGCCAAGTGTTGGAAGCCATGTATTAAGAAAGAAGTTCTACAAAAAGGTTAAAGCCAGTCCTTCCACATAATAAGATAGAAGAGAGATTCCACCAAATTTTACATGAGCAAGAAATAAAACTTTGTGGAGTTAAACCATTGGCATTTTGGAGGTTTTTGCTATATGACCAAAACTAATAAGTGTGATTACTATAAAATCTAAATTAGCAAAATCCAAAGTTTTGAGGACAGTGAGCAAAAAATTATTTAATGAGTTATACACCATAGCTATACTGACTTCCATTCTTTGGCACCCTGGAAAATATACTCTAGCTATAAGAAAAAGATCACCATATGTTAGTTACTCATTTAGACATATTCTGAATGACATCTGAACTTCCAATGTTTTTCTCCTAATTAGACAGTACCTGAGTCTTCGATAAGATTATTTCAATATTCTTTAGGGCCAGCTACATCTCAATAATAGAGTAAGTGTTAAGACCCATACGCTGTGTTGGGTGAAATGATTGCTTCATTTATTTTGCTCTAAAATCAGCAGAAGCAGAATTTTTCATGTAAAACTATAATGATGAACTATGTCTATAGATGTTTGTGCCAACAAAAGCTTTACAGGAAGAAAAGGCAAATACACATCCAGAATAATTTTCTTTTATAGTGAGGCATAGAAATTCCTTCTATGATTAAAGAGGTCAAATTAAATTAACTTGGTTACCATATGGTTATTTAGTTCCAATGTTTAGAGAGAAGGTAGCAGCTAATCCAGTGCAAGTGGTGATTAGCCCAATGTTATTACTCATTGGCTCTTTGAAGAGATTAATAGTTAATAAAATAATCATCAAAGTTATTCCACCTTGATTATCCAGTATTTATTTTGGGAAATCAAGATTATTGGGTTTATGTCCTTGGTGGATATCTTATTAACTGAGTGTGGCAGAAATAGGTTAGCTATTTCTAACAAATCTGTTTCTTGCTAGGCACATAGCTACATTACTGTGGCAAGTTGCATTTTCTAAAGATGAAACCAACAGTACCTTCCAATGCCCATGCTCTCATTCATTGTGATCTTGTCACTCTCCGGTTGAAGAAATGGTATATATTTTTCTAATATTGCCAATAAAATATGGCAATTCCATAATTCTATATTGAACAGGCAGTTTCCTTTTCTCGGCTTCTTGGAATACTTGCTTTTAGAAATTTCCTCTAGAAACTCAGCTGTCATCTTGTAAGAATCCCATATGACATGAAAAGGCTTCTTGGGGATGTTCTGGTCAACAGCCACAGCTGTGCTACCAGTAAACAGTCGGTATCAATTGCCAATTAGGTGAGGGGGCTATGTTGAATTTGAAGATCATTGACTAGACTTTTACAATTACTAAGCCAGCCAACGTCAAACTGCAGCCACAAATGGCCCTACATGAAAATCATCCATCTGAGCCTGATTAACTTTCAGAATAATGAGAGAGAAGATGGAATCCTCCTTAGAAGGCATTAAGATTTAGCGAAGTTTGTTAAGCAGTAATAGATAACCACAACAAGAACCTTTCCAACGATTTACATGGTTAGGACTGTGTTCTGGCCAGTGAAATATGCATTGGAGATGTTAGGTACTATTTTCAGACTTGGCGCATTAAAAAACTGCCATGATCCAATACTCTCTCTCCTTCTGGAAGTTGGTACACAAGATGAATCTGGAAACCACATGGTGAAGAAGTCAGAGTCTAAGTCATACTGGGGCTTTGAAGAACTACGTAAAGCAGAGACCCCACAACCAGCACAAACGAATCTTGGACTAGCTTGACAAAGCAGTACATATTTGTGAGGTTAAACAGTTAATATTTGAGGACATATGTTAGAGCAGAGTTATATTAACTTATATTGTGTGATATCCTGGCATGCCCCTTAATTTCCACGTCTGCAGAGTAAGAATAGGAAGCCCTGACCCTCATGCCTCGCTGGCTTCTTATAAATAACCGATTCTATACCAGTTCTTAAGATGGCTTTTAAAATAAGAAGTAGAATAAAATAGCAATCATATTGATAATTATGGCTCTCTCTTGAAACAAAGTCTTTTAGAAAGGCCACAACCATGGATGTTGGAATCAAATGTATTTGATCCATCAATCCTTATTGTATGATTTAGGAAGTTATTTGGGCTTTTTGTGAAACTATAATAAGATTATAATGTATAATTTGCTGTAATTAAAACCTATTAGCACTCAATGTACAAGGATGCCCTTCTTAAAAGTAAATAGGTCAATAACTGAAAAGAAACGTAATTAGTACCCATGCTTCTAATGGCAGAAATCCTGGTTAACTACCAGCTTCAGAACTTAAAACTGCTCTGAGAAATCCTCTTTTTTCTTGGCTCAATTCCTTCTTTTTTATTGATAACTACTCAAAAATAAATTATTATAAATTTTGCTTTCAATTTAACACTGGTAAACTGAGGGAGAAAACAAGAAAACAATAATTCACTCTTATATTAGCAAAAACAGTATGATATTCTTCTTCACCAATCTAACAAGTAATTAAAGAATTATGTATAAACAGAAAATACAGGTAAATGAGGGAAGGCGATTCTCATGAGGGTGGCAAGGCTGGAGAGATCAGCATTCCTCTGTCAAATGTGATCCATAAGGAAGAAAAGGAGAGAGTTCTAATTTGGGAAATGCATTCTAGAATACAAACTGGGAAAAAAAAGAGTTACGTAAAATAAAGACATTTACTTCAGAAAAGATGTAGTTAAAGGATATGATTTTGAAATAAAGAAAGAAATACAATGTTTGGGATTTCAAGGAGAACGAATCATGAGTTATTGACTCATTAAAATGACTGGAGGTTCACATCAACACTGCTTAATCTACAATATGACAAATTTTCCAGCTTATAAATATTTAACAACAATTTAAGCGATCATTATAAAGACAATGGCCAATTAAAAGTGCTATAGACTGTATAATACAGAATGCAGCAACTTTTTTTTTTTTTCAGTTCGAAGTAATGGTATATTGCCAATAGTTTGTGCCTCTACCTGAATAAAACATTTGAGCATTTTGTGTTATTTCACATATAATTAGGGAAATGAACACTTGCTCTTGATGTGTGGAGCAGTATAGAAACCATTTTCTATGTGTAGTGTCCTAAAATATTTTTAATTGGAAAGATACTTTACAAATTTAATATCTCTCCATCTCTGTTTCATAATTAACTTGAAAATGGGAGTCCATATGGCAGATAAGCAACATTTAATAAAAACAGCTGCCTTGCTTGCCAGAAACGGTGGTGTTACAGTGAAAAGATTTGCACATTACATAATTCATGATTTTTATGGGAGACATAGGGTTAGTCATAAGAACCGTTTTGAGTTTAGCACCTAACCAAGATATACCACCATTTCAATAATGAATAATGCAGATAACATCTACCCTCCATGAACTACAGAGCACAGAAAGCAGCTATCTACAACATCTCATTAGGAAAAATAAATAAATAAATGTGAAGAACTTCTAGCTTGATGGACCTTGATGGAAATCTGAAAAGATGTTTTTGTTTTCTGTTCTTGAGTAATTTGTAAAAACAAGTTTGCCCATCCCATTAGTAAAGTCTTTGGCAAACTAAAGGCTAATCAAGCAAAATGATCTTTTTTTTTCCCCTTCTTTTCAGATGAACTGGTGCAGTATTTTATCATGAAGTTTTATTAGTGTGACTCATGTAGGCTATCAACATGATAAGCCTTTAAAAATAAATAAATAAAATGCTCATGCCTGGAAAGACACAAGGAGCCTAACTCATTACAGTGCCTTCCCAGCTCCAGACTGGGGTTTGCGTCCTGTCAGCATTTCCAGGACTCCTGCTTCTGCTGATTACACGAATGGAATTACAAAGATTCATTTCAGATTCCAACTCAGACTTCAACAAATAAAGTGTACTTTTTTGGTCAACTTCTTGGGAAATTCAGAATATGAAGCATTCTCTTCTTACTAAAAATTTGAGAAAGCACAATTCTGCAGTCTAAAAAAAAAAAAGGGCTTCCCCCACTACTTTTAACCATAGCTTCAAGAAGACAAAATTTATTTTTCTCTGAAGTTTTATTTATTGTGCCACATTTGTTAGTGTTTAAAAGTAATTATATGTTTATACAGAAAAAAAATAAATAAATGGCACCATCAGTCACTGCCTAAAAATCTCTGTTGACCTTTGTTTGAACATGGGTTAAAAATCCAGACGTTATAGATAGATATCAAAAGCTGTCTTCCCTCACTCCATACTTTTCCAAAAAAGTAAAAGTGTTGACCGACAAATCTATGTTCATCTTTGCAGAAGAACTTTTGATATACATAAAAGGAATCACACTGAGTGCATTATTAATCCACATCTTGCTTTTTTCATTTAAGTGCCTATTGTTTTCATCCTTTTGTGCCAGTATGTATATAACTGTGTGACACTTTTTAATGGCTGCATAATATTCTGTTGGTTGGATATGTCAAAATTAATCAACAAGTACTATCCAGATGGCTAACTTATGTAGTTAACGCTTCTTTTGTCACTATAAACAATGATTTGTTGACCATACTTAGATATCATACTACCTTCTGATTAGGATGTGAACTCTTCAGCTCATTAACACATATTGTATTAAAGTACCTTATCTTCCTTGTTAACCTTTATCTTATCAGCCAAAAGAATATTTCTATTAATAGGTGAACTTCAATAAACATTTTATATTAGTAATAAATAAATTTTCATAATTTGTGTGAATACTAGTTGAGGAAATTTCTAGCAGTGGAATCTAAGTCAGTTGGTATACACATGTTTAATTTTGATAGATATTGCCAAATTTTCCTCCAAATAGCTGGCACCAATAGTAGTTGAAACCGTATATTTCTCCATTCCTTCACAAGCTCTAAATATTATCACACATTTGCATGTTTCTGCATCTGTTTGGTAAAAAATAAATAATAAAAGTAGTATCTAATTTTTATTTGCTTTCATTAAATTTAAGTAAGAAGGAAATATTTTCTAATGCTTACTGAGCATTTGTAATTTTTTTTTATTCAACATGTCTGATTTTCTGGGAGGCTACTTTTCTTGAATCCGTTGTAAACTAAAGAAATTAGCTCTTTGTCAATTTATCTTGGGGAGGGTTTTTTTTTTCCCTTTCTGTGCTTCTTATTTTAATATTAATATATTTTATCTTCTGCATAGACTGTGTTATAAAAATTCTATTTTTTTCTCCTACACATTTCATTTTTATGAAACATGTATTTATTGACCGTGTTGAGGTGGCAGATACTCTCCTGGATGCTTCGGATACATTGCTGAATGAAATAAATATTTCCTCGTAGGGAAATATTTATTGTACCAATAAATATGGGTGTTGATATTGGGAATAACAGGGGAAACCCAACTTAATTTTTCCACAAAATTGGGTTGTCTGTCTTAAAAAACAAAACAAAACAAAACTACTGAATTATTCTCATTAATTAGAAATATCCTTTTTATAACAAGTTAAATGTATTCTGATCTCTTTATAGCTCCCTGCTCTGTCTTAATTTCATTTCCAGCAATATGAAATCTAGAAGATTCATAATGCATTTTAACATATGGAGGTGTTAATCTTTCCTAATTATGAATCTTATTTTTTGAGATTTTCATGCCTGCATCTCTATTTTTTGTCTAAATAAGTCTCAGTACTTTTCATTTCCCCCAAAATACAAAAACTTAATTTGTTATTTTTATTACGATAGCAGTTGATGGATAAATTAATTCCAAGAGAACTATCTCCTGTTTCCAACTGTGACTTTCTAACCAAAAACATAACTCTGATTATTCAAAGATTGCATATTTTTCTCATTAGCATTTTAGAATTTTACTCAAATATGTATTGGACATATCTAAGCAAGGTTAATACTTAATTACATTTATTTCATTAAATTAAAATTTAACTTCTTATTTTATTTTGAGTGGTATTTTTCTTCCCCTATATTTTCTTCCTGATTGTTATATATTTATATAGAAAAACATCAATTTTTACATTTCACATGATGAAAATATGTATTAGTTTCCCAAGACCACTGTTAAGAAGTTATGAAAAGCCAGTGGTTTCAAACAACAGAAATTTATTCTCTCTCAATTTGGAGGCCAGGAGTTCAAAGCTGTGGTGTCAATAGGGTTGCCTCCTTCTGAAAGTTCCAAGGGAGAATCTGTTCCTTGTCTCTCCAGTTTCTGGTGGTTGGCCATCCTTAGCATTCCTCGGCTTGTAGGTGCATCACTCTGTTCTCTACCTCTGTTATCACATTGCCTTCTCTCTGTCTCTTCACATGACTGTCTTACTGCAACAACAGTTTTAAGATTTACAGCCCACCCTAATCCAGTATGACTCCTCTTAACTAATTACATCTGAAAAGGCGCTATTTCTAAATAAGGTTACATTCTGAAGTTCCAGATGGTCATGAATTTTGGAGGGGCACTGTTCACCAGCACACCAGGCGTTGTACTCAAGTTTCTTTTTATGTCTCTCTGTGCCTCTTTTCAGTGAAAGCCACTACTACCTCTGCCCTAGAAACCACAAGTTTTCTTCATGGCACTATAGATTAGAATTTTTTCTCTTCTAGAATTTCAGACAAATATTTCTTATTTTGTGTCTGGGCTTCTTTAACATTTTTTGCAATTCATTCATGTCACTGGGTGTATCAGTGCTCCATTCCTTACTAATGCTGAGAAGTGTCCTATTGTACTGATAGGCCACAATTTATTTCTTCATTCACAAACTGAGGAATATTTATGCTATTTCTAATGTTTATATATTATAAAATTGCTAGAAATATTCATGCATCAATCTACAGGTGGACATAGGTTTTCATTTTTCTTCAGAAAATTAAGGTTGATAGTTATAGAAGTAATTTTTACATTATAAGAAACTACCAGACTGTTTTTTGAAATTGTTGCCTGATTTTACATTCTTACCAGCAATATGTTACAGGTCTATTGATGCTGCATACTTTTTTAACCCTAGGAATTACCATAATCTATAGTTGTATACATAATTCTATAATTATCTCCATGATGTATGTAAGTTTTATAAAGGAAAAATGATTGTCTATTTTTTATTAAGTAAAATCCAAGTTGTGTTGCAGGCACATAATAATTGGTAATACAGAATGAGGCAAATCTAAATAGTGACCTAGAAGTTGATGTGAGAATAGGTTTTCAGATTTTAAAAATAATAGTCAAATCTCTTAGGTTTGATGTTTTTCACAGAAAGTGAAAAAGGCTGGTCTTGTCTAAACTGCATTTCTAAGCCAAACTTGTGGCTTTAATTGCTAATCTAAGGATACTTGATTGTATATTCAGTGTGTACAGTCTGGTTTGGATAACCCCGTTTTCTTTTGGCCATAGCAAACATGTCCAAACACAAAGATAGCCATAATCAACAAAGGTATTGATTTCAAAAGTAGAAAATTATGTGAACATTTAGAAATAATGAATTCAATCCAGAAGACTGCCACTTAAAGTGCCTTGAAATGCTTATGATAATGGCAACTTTAAGGGGAATTTTACCAAGAACAATGATAAATTCACTAATTGAACTAGTATTTATACGAGAATATGAGAGGTGTATGGCAAACAGCTAAATAGTGATTTTGGAGTCAGCATTCCACTGAAAACCTTCTTAGTTTAACGGTCTATTTTCCTACAAAACAGTTTTTCTTAGGGGAAAAAAGTGTAAATGTTTATTGAATAGAATTGTGTTTTACATGATGTTTTTTATACCCATGGCAACACTGAACAATTCAAGAAGTGACTTACTGAATAAAAATAGCCATGATTATCTGCTTAGTCACAGGACAGAAACAGCATTAAACATTATAAAAAATGTGTTTGAAGAGATGAAACCCTCTAAGAATGCTTAAATCATTAATAATGCTATCAGGAGCTACTTTATTAAGTGTGTGGCAGGACACTGGTGTTACTCACATTATTTCTTTATGTACCATGAGATCTTTAATATCTGCCTAGAGAATCATAGTAAACTATCATCAATTTACTGGCATATACTAAGGCCAAGTCTTGAAACAAAGCAGAATTTTTCTTCTTTTCTTCTTTTCATCTCTAATAGACATGAATTCATGGCTTAACATGAGTTTCAAAGAAGGAAATAAAATTCCAAAAGAATGGCAGCATTCTTTGTAATTCGGGGTGTGTGTGTGTGTGTAATTGTTACCTTTCTTTTTTTCTTAAGATTTTATTTGTTTATTAGAGAAAGAGAACACAAGCAGGTGGAGTGCCAGAGGGAGGAGAAGTAGGCTACCCTCTCAGCAGGGAGCCTGATGCGATGCAGGACTAGATCCCAGGACCTTAGGATCATGACCTAAGCCAAAGGCAGACACTTATAAGTGACTGAGCCACCCAGGTGTCCCTATTTGCTACCTTTCTATTAGTGATTTTAAAGAGGAAATATGCTATTTAAAAAATTTTACAATATGATCACAAAGGATAGTCAATAAACTAAATGTTTTAGTACACATGCTAAAGAGAATAACTTGATGGATTAAAAAAAATATCTTGTTTTTTAGGAATTGATAATTAATTGGTAATCTGTTGAGTTTGATGCACATTGGAAAAAAATTTATACCCATGATTTAGATTAAGAGGTCTATGTCTATAGACATAGAAGATTTACGTATTCATTTTTTTAAATTTACTTTTCTCCCTCACAAGATTTTTTTTCATCTTTAGCAATGGAAACCAGATTAAAAAATAGACATTGGGTACATTCAAAATATAGGAAATTAAACAAAAGAGATAAAAGAAAGAAAGACTGGAATCTAGCATTCTGAGTATTTTAATTCATATACAGAGATATAAATTCAGGACAGAAGTTATAAAAGGTAAAACAATTTTTTATCTCTGTGTAATTTTATTTGCTAATATTCAGGTGCTCTGAAGGGATGTTTATATTTAAAGATAATTTTTTAATGCTTTACCAATCAGTTGTCTTGAGCAACAGAAAAAAAAAAAAAAAACCTAATGGTTACAAGATAGTTTAGGGAATAGAGAAGTATAGATGAATAGGATTGAGGCATATATTAGATGTAAAAGGAAAGTGCCTTGAATTAGTCTGGATAGAAGAAGAGGAGAGTGACAAATTTCCAGTTATGGTGGTGGTAGTTATAGTTTTTCAATGAAATTTCAATACCCTATATATTTAGTGTGAGCTTTCTACTATAAAGATCCAGGTGTACTGAGACACATTACCAACAGCAGTAGTGTTGCATTTAAATGTGTATTTTTAAAGGCAATGAATTAACTTTCTCAGTTTTTATTTCCTCCTAAAATGTTGTTAAATAATACTGAATTATTTTGTGACCTAACATGTGATCTATTCTGGAGAATATCCTAGGTACACTCAAAACAGTTCTCCAAAAATTTAAGAAGATTGAAGTCACTTTATGCTTCTTTCATGACCACAATGCTATAAAATTAGAAATCAATCACAAGAAAAAAATCTAGAAAGAGCAAAAATATATGAGGTTAAATAATATGCTACTAAATAATGAATGGGTCAACCAAAGAATCAAAGAAGAAATAAAAAATTAAATGGAAACAAATGAAAATGAAATACAGTGGTTCAAAACCTTCAGGATGCAGCAAAAGCTGTTCTAAGAGGGAAGTTTATAGCAATACAGGCCTATGTCAAGAAAGAAGAAAAATCTCAAATAACATAAACTTGCACCTAAAGGAGCTAGAATATTGGAACAAATAAAACCCAAAACAAGCAAGAAGAAGGAAATAATAAAGATTAAGGTAGAACATTTTTTCATGTGTCTGATAGCCATTTGTATGTCTTCATTGGAGAAGTGTCCATATCTTCTCCTCATTTTTTTATATGATTGTCTGTTTTGTGTGTGTTGAGTTTGAGGAGTTCTTTATAGATCCTGGATATCAACCTTTTGTCTGTACTGTCATTTGCAAATATTTTCTCCCATTCCATAGATTCATCATCACTAGCCATCAGGCAGATTCAAATTAAAACCACATTGAGATACTACCTTACACCAGTTAGAATGGCAAAAATTAGCAAGACAGGAAACAACATGTGTTGGAGAGGATGTGGAGAAAGGGGAACCCTCTTACACTGTTGGTGGGAATGCAAGTTGGTGCAGCCACTTTGGAGAACAGTGTGGAGATTCCTCAAGAAATTAAAAATAGAGCTTCCCTATGACCCTGCAATTGCACTACTGGGTATTTACCCCAAAGATACAGATGTAGTGAAAAGAAGGGCCATCTGTACCCCAATGTTCATAGCAGCAATGGCCACGGTTGCCAAACTGTGGAAAGAACCAAGATGCCCTTCAACAGATGAATGGATAAGGAAGATGTGGTCCATATACACTATGGAGTATTATGCCTCCATCAGAAAGGATGAATACCCAACTTTTGTATCAACATGGACGGGACTGGAGGAGATTATGCTGAGTGAAATAAGTCAAGCAGAGAGAGTCAATTATCCTATGATTTCACTTATTTGTAGAGCATAACAAATAACATGGAGGACAAGGGGAGATGGAGAGGAGAAGGGAGTTGAGGGAAATTGGAAGGGGAGGTGAACCATGAGAGACTCTGGACTCTGAAAAACAATCTGAGGGTTTTGAAGGGACAGGGGGGGTGTGGGAGGTTGGGGGAAGCAGGTAGTGGGTATTAGAGAGGGCACGGATTGCATGGAGCCCTGGGTGTGGTGCAAAAACAGTGAATACTGTTATGCTGAAAAAAAAATTTTTTTAAAGGAAGAAATTGAAAAAAAGATTATATTTTGAAATCAATAAAGTACCATATTCTGTTTGAAAGTTCTTTGCGACTATACTGAGATATCATAGTAGTTCCAATAATCATAAAATCAGAGAACTAAACCCATAAGAATATAACATAAAATCAAGACCTTATAGCTTTGAGTACATTTACACTATTTCTCTAAAATATGCATGAGCCTGGTGATGGATATTAAGGAGGGTGTGGATTGCATGGAGCCCTGGGTGTTATAGATAAACAATGAGTCATGGTACACTATATAAAAAACTAATAATGTACTGTATGGTGACTAACATAATACAATAAAATATATATAAAAATAAATAAATAAAAAAAGAAAAGAAAAGAAAAGATTAAATGAGAAAAAAAAGATTAAGGGAGAAATAAATGATACAGAAACTAAAAAAATGAATGAATAAATACATAAATGCTACATACATACATACATACATAAAAATAAAACGAACAAACAATAGAATAGATCAATGAAACCGGGTGCTGGTTTTCTATAAAGATTAACAAAATTGATAAACCTCTAGCCAGATTCATCAAAAAACAAACAAAAAAAGATGAGAGAGGACTCAAATTAACAAAATCACAAATGAAAGAGGAGAAACAATAACCAGTACAAAAGAAATTTAAAAATTGTAAGAAAATATTATGAAAAACTGTATGCCAACAGATTGGGCAATATAGAAAAACTGGATAAATTCCTAAAATATATATAACCTATCAAAACTGAAGCAGGAAGTAATAGAAAATTTAAACAGACTGATTACCAGCAATAAAATTGAAACATGTAATAAATAAATTTCCACCAAATAGAAGTCCAGAACCAGACAGCTTCACAGGCAAATACTATGGAACATTTGAAGAACAGTTAATATCTATTCTTCTCAAAGTAAGAGGAAGGAACACTTCTAAATTCATTCTATGAGGCCAATATTACCCTGATACTAAGATCAGATGAACCACAAAGAGAAATACAGGCCAATGTCTCTGGTAAACATAGATACAAAAATCCTCAACAAAATACTAGCAAATCAAACTCAACAACACATTTAAAAAGAACATTCACAATGATCAAATGAGATGTATTCCTGTGATGCAAGTTTGGCTCAATATTCACAAATCAATTGATGTGATACGTCACATTAATAAGAGAAAATATAAGAATTATATGATCTTTTCAACAGAGTCAGAAAGAGCATTCTACAAAGTACAACATTCATGTAATAAAAACCCTCAACAAAGTAGGTTTATAGGGAATATACCACAACATAAGAAAGGCCATATATGCAAAACTCACAGTAAACATCATACTTAATGAGAACAACTGAGAGTTTTCCCCCTAAAATCAGTAACAAGAAAAGGATGCCAGTCTCGCCACTTATCTCAACATATACTGGAAGTCTTAACCATAGCAAAGAGACAACAAAAAGAAATAAAAGGCATCCAAATTGGTAAAGAAGAATTAAAACTTTCACTATTTGCAGATGACAAGACACTATATATAGAAAACCCTGACAACTCCACCAAATATCTAGCACTGACAAATGAATTCAGTAAAATCAGGATACAAAATAAATGTACAGAAATCCATTGCATTTCCATACACTAATAATGAAACAGCAGAATGAGAAATTAAGAAAACAAGGCCATTTACAATTGCACCAAAAATAAGATACCTAGGAATAAACTTAACCAAAGAGGCGAAAGACCTATACTGGGAAAACCATAAAACTCTGATGAAAAAAAAAAAAAAAAAAAAAACTTACAGATAACACAAATAAATGGAAAGACATTCCATGCTCATGGATTGGAAGAACAAATATTGTTAAAATGTCTATGCTACCTAAAGCAATCTACAGACTTAATGCAGTTCCTATCAAAATACCAATAGTATTTTTTCACAGAACTAGAACAAACAACCCTGAAATTTGTATGGAATCACAGGAGACCCCTAAAATAAAAAGCAATCTTGAAAAAGAAAACCAAAACCAGAGGTATCACAGTTTCAGACTTCAAGTTATACTACAAAGCTGTGGTGATCAAAACATTATGGAAACAGCACAAGAGGAGACATATAGATCAATGGAACAGAATAGAAAACCCAGAAATAAACCCACAACTGTATGGTCAATTAATCTTTGACAAAGGAGGCAAGAACATGCACTGGGAGAAAGACAGTCTCTTTAAGAAATGGTGCTGGGGAAACTAGACAGTTACATGTAAAAGAATGAAATCTGACTACTTTCTTACACTTTATACAAAAATAAACTCAAAATGGATTAAAGGCCTAAGTGTGAGACCTGAAGTCATAAAAATCCTAAAGGAGGTACAGGCAGTAATTTATCTGACATTGACCCTAACAACATTTTTCTAGATAGGTCTCCTGAGGCAAGGGAAATAGAAGCAAAAATAAACTATTGAGACTACATCGAAATAAAAATCTTTCACACGGAGAAGGAAATAATGAACAAAACTGAAAGGCAACCTACTGAGCAGGAGAAGATATTTGCAAATCATGTATCTGATAAAGGATTAGCATGGAAAAATATATAAAGAACATATAATACTCAACACCCCAAAAGCAAATAATATAATTGAAAAATGGGCAGAGGATATGTACAGACATTTCTTCAAAGAAGATATCTAGATGACCAACAGACACATGAAAAGATGTTCAACATCATTTGTTATCAGGGAAATGCAAGTCAAAACCTAATGAGATATTTCTTCACACATGTCAGAATAGCTAAAATAAAAAACACAAGAAACAATAGGTGTTGGCAAGGATGCGGAGAAAAAAGGATACTTGTGCAGCGTTGGTAGGAATGCAAATTGGTACAGCCACTCTGGAAAACAGTATGGGGATTCCTCAAAAAGTTAAAAATAGAACTGTCCTATGATCCAGCAATTGCACTACTATTTACCCAAAAGATACAGAAATACTAATTCAAAGGGATATATGTACCCCAATATTTATAGTAGCATTATTTACAATAGTCAAATTATGGAGACAGCCCAAGTGTCCATCAACTGATGGATAGATAAGGAAGATGTGCTATATATACAGAATGGAATATTATTCAGCCATGTAAGAAGAATGAAACCCTCCTATTTGCAAGGAAATGAATGGAGTTAGAGAGTATAATGTTAAGTGAAATAAGTCAGCTAGAGAAGGACAAATAATATATGATTTCATTCATATATGGAATTTAAGAAACAAACAAATGAGCCTAGAGAAAAAGGCAAACCAAGAAACGGACCCTTAACCATGGAGAGCACACTGATGGCTACCAGAAGGGAGGTAGGTAGGAGAACATGTGAAATAGGTGATGGGGATTAAGGATTACACTTACCATGATGAGCACTGACTAATGTACAGAATTGTTGAATCACTAAATTGTACACCCAAAACTAAATATTAACTATACTGGAATTAAAATAAAAAAAACTAAACAAAAAATTGAAACATACACAAATAATATCTTGTTTTGTTTTCAGATAATATTATTAAGACTAGATATAACCTATATGTACCCCAACATTCATAGCAGCAATGGCCACAATTGCCAAACTGTGGAAAGAGCCAAGGTGCCCTTCAACAGACAAATGGATAAAGAAGATATGGTCCATATATACAATGGACTATTACGCCTCCATCAGAAAGGATAAATACCCAACTTTTGTATCAACATGGACTGGACTGGAGGAGATTATGCTGAGTGAAATAAATCATGCAGAGAGAGTCAATTATTATATGGTTTCCCTTACTTGTGAAGCATAAGGAATAACATGGAGGACATTGGGAGAAGGAAAGGAAAAGTGAATTGGGGGTAATCGGAGGGGGAGATGAAGCATGAGAGATGTGGACCCTGAGAAACAAACTGAGGGTTTTGGAGGGGTAGGGGTAGGACAATAGGTGAGCCTGGTGGTGGATATAAAGGAGGACACTTATTGCATGGAGCGCTGGGTGTGGTACATAAACAATGAATCTTGGAACACTGAAAAAAATAAAATTAAATTAAAAGAAAGACTAGATATCACCCAATTTTTTACATATGAAAAAATAAATTTAATGAGTAAAATGCATTCTTCCTTAAATAAATTCTATGGTCATGTTTGAAAGTTTTAACCCTATAACTTTTAAAATAGCAACTCCTTTTCTGGATAAGATCTTTCTGACCATGTTGTGGGTGAATATCCTAATTAACGATGGAGTATGGTCTTTTCGTTACATCTAATGAAATGGTTTATCAGCCAAAACTTAGTAGTGTTTGGGGGCAGGGTGAGAGCGGAAACGTTTTTGAACTAGGAGAATTGTTAAAGCCATACCAGATGAAGTTCTTGAGGACAAGGATTTTGTTTGAAACAAATAGTTGGAAAATAAAGAAATCAAATGAATGCTGGATGGTGATAAGATTGATAGACTATAAAATAAAAACTCACCTAACTTTAGAATTTAAAATGTCTCCCATATTTTCTCTTTGTTCACAATGTTAATACTTAACATTACAGCATATTTCTCTCATTTCTTTATTTGCTTAACAAAACTATGCAATTGCACTATAAATTATTCCCATTCGCAGTTCAGTGAATATGTCCTTTGTATTGCTTACCCTTGAGCCATGGTAAATTCCTAAGTATATGGATTTTTCTATTTCTTAAGTTGTATTTCCCAGATGCATTAGCTATATGCTTAAACGAGCACACATACAAGAAATATTTCTTGATTATAAATACCAGCATCTGGTTTTTAGAAGGCAGAGAATAATAATTTCTCAATGTCTCAAGTCGTGCCACCAAACAGGAGAAGTTAATCAATTTTGGATTTGGCACCTGACTATTGTTTTGTTTTTTAATAACTTTTCTTCTTGAGGTCTGAAATTATTTCAAATGAGTAATAAGAATTTACTTAAATACTACTGTATGTTTGGAAATACACACAAAAAATATCATGACGTTACATCACAAAGATGTAATACAATCTGGCTATACAAAAAGAGGCTATCTACATAAAAATATAACTTCCTCAGAGTTCCTTACCTCTAACCTCAATCTCTCTGAGCCTTCTTATTTATCATTGATAAATGAGATTTCTTAAAACAGAGCTCCAGTCACAACAACTCCCTGCTCAAAGATCTTCAAGGTCTATATTGAGTGTAAATCCAATTAAGTGTAAGTATTGCCTTTGGGAATTAAAACCTTCAACAAAGTGATCCAACATATTTTCTATGTAATTTCCCTCTCCTCCCTATACAAAGCTATGAATGTAGGTAAAGTAGGGTTTTCTTATTCTTCCAACATTCTCGTAAAATCTCCCTTCTCTGCTTCATTCTGTTTCTTTCCTTTTTTTTTCCCCAAGTGCCCTTGTCTCTATTACTTCTTGTAAAATCCCCAATCTTTCAAAGTGTTCAAATACCACATTTTTTTGAATCTATATTTCCTTGCAATGAATATAGTACTATTTCTTTACTCTGACCTGCAATGCCACTATTTTTATTTTCTTGTAGTCATCTTCTTCTTTTTCTGAAATTATTTTATCACATATCCTAGGGCATCGGAGATGAACATACTGATTTTCATACTCAAATTAAGCAATTGATAAGATTAAGTATGTAATGTGAAATATCAAATTAATGTTCCACTCAGAAAGAGAACATGATAACTAAAAGGAAAAAAAAATTTTCTTCACGACAAAATTGTTACATAAAAAGTATCCTCTCACATGGTTCTTTAACCATGTATATAGTATTAATTGTTGGAAAGTTATGGTCAGTTAAAGACCACATATATATATATATTTGCAAAAATTGCAAATTTGTGTGGTAATGAGAACCTGATACTATCTGAATGGTGGGAAGAAACAGACAATTGTCAAATATTTTTTGGGTAGTGAGTCAAATTTGTCACATCATTGTGTTGAATTTAATTGCCTTTTGGAGTAAACAGTGAACAGGGAACAAATATGTAATATTGTCAAACTAGAAATGTTGATTTGGAGAGGAGTCAATGTCATGATGTGCTCTTTTAAGAAGAGGTAGCTGATGGACAAAATTATTATTTTTTATCACACATGAAAGAAGTTTAGAAATAAAATTTCCAAGATGTACTGATTACATGAAATTATGTAGACTTGAGTCTTCTTTCAGGCTGTTCCACATTCTCTTGACTCCACATCAGAATCCAAAACTCCAACCATCATGTTTATCCAGCAAATATCAAACAAGAAGTGCTGAAGCAGAGTGTGACCTCCTCTCCTCTGAAAGAAATGTCTTAGAAATTTGTCAAGTAATTTCTGATTAAATCCCATTTGCTATGTCCAATGAGATAATAAGTTCTATGCTCACCCTTAATTAAAAGGGAATTGAAAAGAGCACATGATATGATGAGTACTCGGTGATAGTCTCAACTAATAAATCAATGAACATTATATCAAAAACTAATGATGTACTACACCTTGGCTATTGAATTTAAATTAAAAAAAAAAACATGAAAAAGGGGGAAAAAAGGAATTGAGACATGTGTGTATTTTACGTTGTCATATACCTAACCAAAAATTAGGAATTTTCTTTGTTTTGAAAGAGAGAGCATATATTAAGGAATATTTTGCAGTCTGTCAGAAAAAGTCCCTGGATCTTATAAGAAGATATCTTTCGATAATCATTGAAGATATATTTTTAGTAGAATGATAAAAATAAAATTACGGAGATATTAAAGAGGGAATAGTCAGGAAAAATGAGATATTACATCCTCTATCAGAGAAGGCATTTGTCTATGAAAGAATAGTGAAAAAGAGGAAGGTTTCTAGGGAGGGCCTCAAGGTTAAGGGAAGAGAAGGAAGTTTGGTTGGAGATGTGAGGTACAGTTGGAAACCCGGCATGAGAAAAAATCTGAGAAATACCTCCTGTGGATACATTTGAAGTGATACATATACAGACTAATGCATGTTCATAGGAGGAGAATGATAGTTTGGTAGATTCTATCAGATAACCAAAAACTTTTCAGTTTAACAAAAGCATAAGTCATGCATTATAAGTGAGGGGAAAGGGAAGTAAAAGAGTCCAGGTGGTGAGTAGACAATGCTTGAAATACAGATACAGAAGTTGAATAAAATGAAATTATCAGGCATGCTTCTGAATATGTGCAGCTCTTCTGGTATTGCCTCACCTAGTCTTTGAAGGAAACTCACATACCTATTAAGAAAGTCCTTTATTGAAGATCTTACCTAACTTGGGTTGCAAGGATATCGCACAACTTAAAGAAATAAGCTCTCTCCGTAGTCATAGAAAAGATGTAAATTTTACAAAACTGTAGTTGGCTTCCTATAGGCACTGTTACTGTTTAATTTTGGATTTCTCAAAAAAAAAAAAAAAAAGGTATCCTTGAAAATCTTGCTGTCAGAGATAAATTCTTAGCTGGTTTTGCAATGTAATGTTGGCTTCCCAAGCATAAAGGTAGTTACATGAAGTGCTGAAAATTCACCACTAGCTTTTTCATTAAAACTATAAATAGCATCTATATTTTGACTTGGAAAAACAAGCATGGCTTCAAAACTTGATTAAAAGTTATTGTTCCCCTTTAACTTCTATGTAGTCATCTATAGGCCAAAACTCATAACTTAACGTTTTATCCTTAGCAGATAAAGATGAAAGTAATTGGTTTGTCTGACTGTGTATCCATCCCCAAAATAGTAACGCAAAATATATTTGGAGGTAGGCTGAGAAAACTTTTAAAAGTTTAGGTGACAATATATCTTTTGGATTAATCTTTAAATAAGATTAAAGGTCCAGTTTTTAAATAACATTCTCCCAATTTTTATGTTTTCTGATCACTCCCTAATTATTTATAAAATAGGAATCTGATTTGTTGTAATGTATACTATTCTTCTGCAGGTATTAAAAGAAATATATCCTTTAAATAATCTGTCCCAGACAGAATGAGCATATTGTTTAAGTAAAATGACATACTTCATTTTATAATTAGTCAAAAACACCAGAGAAATAGCTGTTCAGTTTTTTAAGGTAGGTGAGTGAATAAATAGCGTCCTTCATTTAAAAAAAAAAAATTATCACAATGCATTATTTCTCTGATTCAAAGTTTATCATAAATAATTTAAATCAACATAGGAATGGAGTATTTGTGTATGAGATGAAAAAGAAAGACAAAGGGGAATACAATTATAGTTACAAAACCTCAAGCAATAAGACTTGTTGTAATCGGTTATCTTTTCACTTACCCACTCCCACTTACATCCAATAAACCATTGGGGGGGAAAAAAGCCTCTTGATTCCTTTAATATATTTTTCTTTTGAATTTAATGGACTTAAATTCATTCTATATATTTCTGACCCAAATTCCAGAAAACCTAATCAGAAAGAATCCATTCCCTCAAGAATATGGGAGCAAATATCTGGTTTTCTTAGAGCTCATATAAAAAGGTGCAGTCAGCACAATACATCATATCCTCACCACAGGCTCATTCAGAATGAATTTGGAGAAACTGACGTAGAGGAAGAAGGCAGCTGTGCTTGGAAGAGACTGGAATCTCGACTCTTTTGAAATAGCAAAAGAGGTGAAAGGAAATAACCCAGACTTTGACTGGAGTATGCGATATGGTCTTTGAAGTGTCATTACCTTATTATAAAACTAGCTGTTCCATTTTCTAGTTTTGTTGTTGCTGTAGAGATTTATGCTAGGACGTGCTTGAGGAACTTGAGCTCAGTTTTTAGATAGGCAGCAAAGTTTTATCATGGCAATTACTAAGAAAAAGAGAGGGAGTTTAAAAGATAATTGTTTTTACATTATTTTGGAATTCTGAAAGGAGCTGGGCCTGGGTACATTAATAAATTAAAAATAAAGTTACGATTTCAGAATGCATTATTATGTTATACCAAGTATCACACTGAATTGCAATTATTTACTTACATTTCTTTCTCATTCAGACTTAGATCATAAGAGAAAATAATGCGCTCTATTCAATTGTTTAATCCCCAACCTGATACAAAAATGCTTGTCAAAAATATTTGTGTAATAAACTAAACTGACTGCATTTACCATGTTATCTTCCACTCTTTGTTCTTTCTCTCTCGCTCGCTCACTCTCTCTTTCTTTCTTCTGTATAGGCACTTTCTCTTATAATTCACTATTCTTAATCAGATTTTTACTTTTAGTGAATTTAAGTGTATGTTTCATTTTATGAAAGTCATTAGCAAGTATAGAATGTATATAGCAGGAGTTAAAGAATGAGAATAGATTTAAAAACTGCTTCTTATGAGAACACAGTACACAAATGAGTCCAGTCAATGCAGTGGCAGGACATGAAAGAAGGGCTGTATTATGAAAGAACAGAGTCTGCATCTCTTAGCAAAAGACACATTCACAGGAGAGTTTAAATCAATAGAACAGTTGTCCAAATATGCAACAGTTGCCTTTTAAGGTGTGAGATTCCTGTCCTGGTGGGGTAAAATGGAGACCAGATTGTCTGTTTACAGGGATATTCTCAAGAGCATTCCTTCCTGGAATGGAGGAAAGAATTTGTTGATTCTTTTACCCATTCCTCTTAGGTATAATAGTTACCTCATCATTAGACCAACTGCTAGCCACCTCATGACAATGTTTATGAATGTATCTCTGACACAATTAACAAACTATTGCCATTCACTCCATATGTAGTTTTATTTGGGGGAGGAGTGCAGATATCTTTTTTGATGAGTTGTAAAGGATCTAGATACAAGTACCTTGTCAGATATCTCTCTTGGAAATCTTTTTCTCTCATTTTCTAGATCATCTTTTCACTTTAAAACAATATCCTGTATAGTTAATATACAGTTTATATTTGTTTCAGGGGTACATATAGTGATTCAACAATTCAAAGCGTTACTCACTGCTCTTTATATGTACTTTTGACAACTGTTGTGCTGTCTTGGGGGAACACAGAGATTAATGAAGACATTTTTCCATCTGGAAGCCCATAGTTTACAGTGGGAAGAAAGGTAAAATACATAACTTGTGATGTAATGGGTACAATATAAGCAAATTTGTCCTCTTTTTTTTTTTTCTCTTCTGAATACTATGTCTGCCAAAAATATTGTCGTTTTGCAAATATAAGTGGAAAATGCACGTATCTATTCCTTGCAGACCTCCTGGGTTTTTCTGTATTCTGTTTCCAGGAAAGAAAACCCTTGTTGAAATGTTGTTGTGGAAAAAGGACTTTTGGCTAACCAGACAATATGTTCATGTTCACATAAGGAATCAGACTTCACTTCCATAAAGATCCAATGAGTTTTCTAAGATCTGTTTGTTGAGTTTTGTGGAATCTACAATCTAATGCTACATCTAGGATGTGGAAGGTAATTCAACCAAGGCAGAAAAATGATGTGGCAAAATTAGGCAACAAAATCATTACAAATTTATTAGCTAAGTGACACCTTGTTTGTTTAGGGAAGCCAAAGATATATGTTATTTTCCCATTATTGTAATTTAAACTTGATGTCCCGCAGTTCAGTATTCCCCATCATATTTTAATACATTTTTCAGTGTGCAAAACTCTCTTTCAGCTTCTGGACTTTGCATTTGTAATTCTGTTTAGAAGTTCTATCCCTCCCCAATTCTTTGCTGATATAACTCATCAGAACTTAACTTTCCCTGTCCCTCATAAATTAAGCCTGATCTCTACTAGTTATATAGTTTCATTGCTGTAGATATTGTTTCTTTTCATGATTTTCAAATATACACATATATGTATGTGCACACAGTTGGTTATATTCATTTATAACTAATTTATTAATTAGTGTTTTCTGCTTTATTATATTATAGACTGTTTTAGCTCAGAGCTTCTAACCTTTTTGTTTACTTTGGTGGGCCCAATCCTCAGGAGAATATTTGGCAAATAGATTTTGAGATGCTGAAAGGAAGTTTTACAGCTTACTAAAGACAAGTTGTATTAGCAAAAAATGAAATTTCGAGGCTAGCCAGCCTTCCATCCAACAATAGCCAGCTTTTTTTCATTTATTAATTATTGCTCAAAAGTAGAGTTTTCCTAACCTTCTATAATAGAATGATTCTACTCTCTCCTAAAATTCTCAGAGTTCTATAAATGAATAAATAATAGATTATTTCTAATATTTTTCTGCACTGGTTATGTTTATAAGATTTACAAATATGGTGATTATCAAGTATTTGAGTATTGTTTATATGGAATTAATATTACATGCTGTGTCACTTTAAGTGTATTATAAACGTGTACGTTTAATTTGATTAGCCATCAATATACAATATATGCAAAGGAAAAGGACTTCTGCCAGTCACAATAGTTTTTGTTTTGAAAAAGATTGTTCTACTCAATGTTTAACTTATTAATAATATGAGATAGAAAGATATATGTTTATTTTTAGTTTTATCTTGAAAAGCCTATTACATTTAGCAAGTGATTAATCCTCCATTTGATAGCTAAATAAAAACAAATTCATTGCAGGTAAACTGATTTACTCTCATAAGCACTGTTAGCATTATTCATTTTGGTTAAAGAGACTGTATTTTCTCATCTGTACAAAGAGGTGCTTCGACTAATGAGCCCTAGTTTCTTGCCTGGCTTACCATTCTATGATACTACAAATTTCAGTAAGCTAATTTTATGTTTCATCTACATGCTAAGAAGATCATAACAGAGAAATAACACTCTAGATAATTGTATTCTTTGGCTATTTAAAGTTCTCTCTTAACAAGAATGAAGATAAATGATGGAGATATCAACTCTTACATCTATTCTACGTTAGTAATCAGAAAAAGAAAATCTACATTCTCAAATAATAAAACATTAGCATTTTGCTAGAAGACTTAATTTCTTACAAATATAGGTTCTCTTTTTTGAACAGCTTTTATCAAGCTTGCTATTTTATGATCGCAAGATCATCCACTCTTCTCACTGAGTATCATGAGATCTTATCTCCCTTGCCTGACTGTAGTAAGGGACCGCTTCCCCTATTGGCCACAAGACAATTCTTGCAGTGGGACTTGAGTTATCACAAAGTATAAAAAAGAAACCCTTATATCTTTGTGTTAAGTATCTGAAGCATGGTCATGTTCAGGATTTAGTTTATGAATACTCCCCATCTTTTCTTCATGAGCCGCAAATGTTAATAAACAAATAAAGGGAATAAAGGGTGGTTTAGAAATCGAGATCTCTAGTCTTATTTGTCATCACAAACTCCAAATGTCTTCTATTTTACTTTCATGTATGAAGATAAGTTGATTAGGCCAGGTAATAAACTTCATTCTGTGAAGGTAATAACTCATTGATCGCAAAGAGTGTAGAGAATATCAAGTCATGTTGCAAATGATTGTCTTATTATTTCATAACTTCTGGCCTCAGATTCTTTGTGGTTTGGAACTGCAATAAATCTTTCTCACATATGTTATGAAATCAGAAATGATCTCTTTCAAAAGTCTTGGTAATATATATTCTTTCTCTGCATGTATTTCAAGTCCCATATATTACATTCTCCCTAATTCAATAGGTGTACTCAAAATTTTCATTTATTTGGGGAGATTATTTAAATGTTTAGCAAGGAAACAACTTTGATCATCTTGACATTTTGGCTGTATCACTTTAGAAAAAAAAATGAAATCCAGAATATTTTCAATCCTGATAATTTTGAAAACTTTCTAAGAAATCTAACAATATAAATTGGCTTTAATTTCTAAAAATCCACCTTGTTTGGTATTTTTCAAGAAATTTTCTCTAGAAAAACTTCAAATAAATTCAAGAGCATTGTGTTGCTAGTATTGCCCTACTTGTTGAATCAAGAAAAATTAATATCTGCCAATCAGATTGGGATTATTTTTACAGATTTATCCCCTAAGAAGTTGTGTTTCTGGACCAAAAAAGATTAGTTAATATCAAGGGAAGAAAATACCAAAAATCTTATTTAATTTCGTTCTTTTTCAATGACCTTGCACATTCTGATCACATTTCTCCTAGATCATTTCTTGCCCCAAATTTATATTACTCTATTGTTCACATAAAGGCAGCATATGATTATATTTTAATTATTTTATGGCATCAGTAATGATGAAAACACATTGTGCATTAACAACATGCTCCTCAAAATTGAAGCTTATATCAGTTTTGAAAACATGTTGCAATATTTTCTATAATGTTTGTGTTATAAACTCTTCATTTATTTCAGAAGCAATTACACAACCATCTAATAATGTTAGAGTATATACATTTGTGTGGGCTTACTAATAGCATGATAAGGTCTGTAAAAGGTAAAGAATGTTTGTTTATAATCGTGCTCTATACTTTAACCCAAGTTATTGATTAAAGTGAAATCAAGAAGTGACAGTAATCTTTTACACAATACACTTCCCAGAATAAGAAAGAAGATGAATAAATTAGTCTTTCTAACCCCCAGTAAAATTCAAGCAAGATTGATTTCATCTAAAATTTTCAGAGGCAAGATTTTTTTATACAAGTTCAATTACAATATTGTCATTTTCTTGTCGTGCATATTGTATTTACAAAATGAATATTATGAATATTTCAAATAAAACATAAGCAGTAATACAATTTATATGTAACATTATATTTTACTTGCAAAACTGTCAGGCACTTTCACTATGGCTATGAAAATATCTGATGAATATACTTTGTATTATTTAAAGTTGGTGGTAAAAATGAATGATGGTTATTTGATTATATTTTAGTGTTAAGATGAATGAATATTAAACACAAATTTTTATCCATCGGAGAATAAGGTTTAGAAAAACTCTAGTTCTTATACTAAACTGCCTGTAAAAGTGTTAAATGTTGAGTTTAGATCAAAACATGACTTTTTAGGGCACCTGGGTGGCTCAGTGGGTTAAGCCTCTGCCTTTGGTTCAAGTCATGCCCTCAGGATCCTGAGATCTAGCCCTACATCAGGCTCTGCTCAGTGGGGATCCTGCTTCCCCCTATCTCTCTGCCTGCCTCTCTGCCTACTTGTGATCTCTCTCTCTCCTCTCTCTCTTTCTCTCTGTCAAATAAATAAATAAATAAATAAAATATAAAAAAAAAAAAACAACAAAAAAAACCATGACTTTTGAAGTACACTTTTTTTCATTTATTCAATTATTTAAATCTGAAGAGTTCTAAAAGCAGATAGAATCCAGATTTAACATACTTTTTTGTGAGTTTTACTTGTTTCATAGTGGCTATCAATAAAATAAAAATGACAACCAAGTTGAAAAGTAATGTTTTAAACATTTCATAAAGCCCATATCTTCCTCAGAAGAGTCAAATGCAGAAACATTTCTGCTTAAAAAGAAAGGGGTGTGGGGGAGAGGGAGACAAAGAGAAACAAAACCACAAACATAATCTTTTAATTTAATTCAATAAATCTCAATTTGCACTTACTTTGGAGTACCAGAGAATCATATATCTTTGTCAGATTTCTTGGTAAGGCGATGATTATGTTCATGAAACAATATGAAGGAAAAAAAATCCAATTAAGAGTGTAATCAAATGTAAAAAGGATATCAGAGCAGATATTGGTAGGTAGTCAAATCTATCAAACAACACACACTTATGGAGATTCTACTACATACTAGTTACAGTGCATGTGATCATAAGTGTTTCTAATCTCCACATTGATACTCATGAGGGTCCCATCTTTTTTTTTTTTTTAAGATTTTTTTATTTATTTATTTGACAGAGAGATCACAGGTAGGCAGAGAGGCAGGCAGAGAGAGAGAGGAAGCAGGCTCCTTGCTGAGCAGACAGTGCGGGGCTCAATCCCAGGACCCTGGGATCATGACCTGAGCCAAGGCAGAGGCTTTAACCCACTGAGCCACCCAGGTGCCCATGAGGGTCCCATCTTAACCATCATTTAGGAGCTCATTCATCCAGCAAATATTTATTATCAGGTACTGTGCTATTTAATGTGGATACAATAATGATTAAAAAAAAAAAAAAAAACAGACAAGTTCTCTGCATGCCCTGAATTCACATTCTACTCTGGTAACATATATTTACCAATAAATCACACAAAAGTAAATTTATACTGTGAGAAAGAGATGAGAGGAAGAATGCATCATGCTAGAAGACTGTAAATTAGAAAAGCTAATGTATTTAAGGAGATAGGGAAAGCTTTCTTTAAATATATTACATTGCCTTGGTTCAAAAAAAAAAAAAAGTCAATAAAATGAACAAAGGTTAGGAGCTGAGAAAAGCCATCCAAAGAGAATATGTAAAAACTCTTACAGAAAGGTCAGAACTTCTCCCAATATGGGTAACAAGAAGCCACCTAACCCTATGCTTGAAAGGGTAAAACAAAACAAAACAAAACACACTAACTTATTAGCTAAGGTTGGCAAACCCTTGAGTAGTGTTAGTGGTTAAATATTTCTCTTTGGTGCAATGACATTATGGTGACTTTACTATCCAATGGCACCAAAGGAAATCAGATTAAAGTTCAAGCTAAGATCACCAGTGTTGGAAATCACATTTAACACTACCCAACTACAATTGACATTGTGATATGGGGTCTTACCATCTAGTCATGTCTGGAACTTGCTAATTAAAAATAACATTATTAAACTACAGAAGGACTTAGGATATAATGAATTATTTATCAATATATTTTCTGCATATTCTTACCAACTAAGCATGTTTCTAAACAATCTTGTTTATTTAAGGGAAATTTCATAAATTTATTTAGTTGAAGAGTCAGTCATAATTCAAAACTTTACTGGGAGAGTAGCAAATTTTTTATTGATGTCTCACTTTAAGGATGTTAAAAACATTACCAAGATTTCTGCTGGTGATTGTTTCCTTCTAAGGCTGAGTCCAAAAGCAAGCTCTATGCCAGGCACACGTAGGGAATGGTCTCAAGGTATATATATATATATATATATATATATATATAATTTTTTTAACATATCCTTGGCATATGAACTCCCAGAATAGGCTCAACTTCACTTTTGACATAAATAATCCATTGTCATCCTCTTGAACAGAGTAGCTTGGGAGGGTAAGTAACAAGATGCTTCAAGGCAGACTACCTTCAATGATGTCCATTCTACCAACACAATTTCACATGTACCTGTTGTTCCATGTGGGACAGTGTGGGCTTCCCCTTACCACACTCCCCATTGGCTCTGCCAGTTTGCTTCTTTGTTTTGCTACTATCCAAAGTCTAGCCGAAGCAAATGTATGTACTAGGCAAGGGAAGAGCTCAACAGCAGAGTGATGATTAGAAGTCTGAAATCACGGAGGAGGATGAAATGGCTAGTTTTTTTGCTCTTGTTGTTCGTTTTACTATGGCAAAATATAGATAATATTAAATCTATTATGTTTTCATTTTTAAGAGTACAGTTTGTGGTCAAATTGGGCCACTGAGGTTTATATGCTATTTTGAACTAGGGAATGGGATAGGGGCATGAGTCTTTGAAGAGGAGGGGCACAGTTCACAACACTATAAGAAAAACAGACTTTATTCTTTCTTTCTTAAATTTCACTATGTATTCTAAGGATTATGGTGTTACAAGCCCAAATTTAGCTTCTCTTCAAAGTTTCCATAATATGTTACGTTTGAGGGTTATCACCATGGACAGTAAGACTGAACATAATAAAATGGATACCCCTGTTTCTCTCCCTTTCCCCATTTTTCTCCACTTCTCTGTACCTACTATGCTATAGGTTCTCAATAAATCTTTGTTGGATAAATTAACAAATGAATGGATGATCTAAAGGAAACCTCCAAAATTTAAAATGAAAATTTGTGAAGGCGGAAAAAAACAAAACAAAACAAAAAAACAGACATTTGGGAATTAGATCATGCAAATATGTCATTCAGATAAAAGTTATGTCTGGTAATAGGTCTTAGAGTTGCCCCCTCCATCTAAATTATTTTAGGTAGTTAAGGGAGAGGTAAATTTTTTCTTGAGTCTGCTAGGTCTTGATGGCTTTTGGCTCAAAATAAACCCCATGTCAAAGTAGTATATTATGGGGTCAAGTCTTCTGCTTACGTTTACCAGAAGGTTAATAGGTGTCAAACACACACACACACACACACACACACACACACAGTGCTGTGGGTATGTCACAATGTCAAAGGGATGCAGGAGCCAAATAATAGAGCTCCCAATGCCTAAAACTGAACAATTTGATCAATAAAATAAAGTAGTAGTAGATTACAATCCAAAGTATAAACTGTGTAGGAAAGCCCCTTGGTAATACAGGTTAATTAGCATTGACATTGATTGTTACATTGATGGTACGTACACTTGATATGTCATGATGGAAATGGCAGTTTATTTTGGGGATCTTCTTGCCAAAAACATACAACCCCCGTCTAATCATGAGGGAAACGTAAGACAAATCCCAATTGGAGGACATTTTACAAAAAAGAAACGAACCGATAAAATGACTAGTACTCAAAGCTGTCAAGGTCATTAAAAATAAGAAGTCTGAGAAAGTGTTACAACCAAGAAGACCCTTAGGAGACATAGTGATTAATTTAATGTATTCTGGGTGGGATCCTGGGACAGAAAAAGAATGTCACATAAAAACTAGAGGGAGGATTTTGGTTAACAATAATGATGTTTTATTAATTGTGACAAATATATCATCTTAATGTAAGATTTTAATGATATAGGAAACTGGGTGTTGGGATATATAGGAATTCTCTATATTGTTTTCACAATTTTACTGTAAATCTAATTTTTGTAAAAAGTTTTAAAAACCCACTATTTTTTTAAAAGATTTTATTTATTTATTTCATACAGAGAGAGAGAGATCACAAGTAGGCAGAGAGACAGGGGTAGAGAGAGGGGGAAGCAGGCTCCCCGCCGAGCAGAGAGCCTGATGTGGGGCTCGATTCCAGGACCCTGATATCATGACCTGAGCCGAAGGCAGAAGCTTAACCCACTGAGCCACCCAGGTGCCCCCCAAAAAACACTATTTTAATAAGAATCTATACAAATATCACTTTATGGATGTTTCCTCTTATAAAGATCACTATAACCCTTTGAATCACCACTACAAATATTTAAGTAGTAAAGTTAGGCCACAAGTCTGCAGTTGGCAGTCTTTATACATTTTCAAGCAATAGTCTCATTTAAAAAATAAACTTAAAGCACTCATTTACATTTGATTTCTCTGGTAAATCAAAGCATTACAATCCCCCTGTTAGAGTGATAACTTCAGAGATAAATGGTCAGAGTGAGTGCTAACATTCATCTGGTGTCAACCTGAAAATACAGAGCCATAGGAAGAGGTAAATGAGCATTTATCTGGGATCAAAGAATTGCAATTCGGGGAGCACAGATTCAGGTGGAAACTCGAAAAATGTCTAGCTTATAATGTAGCATCATAAGGCTTTGCTGAAGGAAAAGGATGGGTGGGACCACAATTACATGAGTTAAGAAGAGAGAAAAAAAATGAGAGCTTTAACAAACTAACCTATTCTGGATTATACCTTGATTAACTACACTGATTCTCTCTTCAGAAAGTCCACACTCTTCAGTTGTAGGGTCAGGATGCCCTCTTTACTTCTCAAGTTATTGCCAAAAACAATTATCATTTTCCCCAATCCAAAGATTTGGTCCCAGTTTCTCTGCAGTGGCCAGTCTGGCTCAGTTTAAAGTGGCACTATCTGTGTCAGTTTCTCAGGGTTGGAACTACGAGAAATGGGTTCTTCTTTCCGATTAGGTCTGAATCTGAGGCACTGAGGCTACTACGACTACACACATCTTGTCACCACAATGGAACAGGAAAAAAACAAAGAACCAAAAGCAAAAGCACAGGCAGAAGAAAGAAATATCACCGATTGAGAAAGAAGAAAATGGCTTTAATTAAATTGTTTATGCCCCAATGTGAGATCATATTTGAAGTCTATCCCTAGGCTTGTTGTTCATGTGGACTGATATATTCCTTTTAGTTTGCAAAAATTAACTTGGGCATATGTCTATACAGGAGTCTTAACTTGGGGTGCCTGGGTGGCTCAGGCAGTTAGGTGTCTGCCTTTGGTTCCAGTCATGATCTTGGGGCTTGGGATCAAACCCCTTGAGATCCAGCCCAGCCTCTGGCTCCATGCTCTGCGGGGAGTCTGTTTCCTCTCCCTCAGGCCCTGCTCCTGCTCACACTCTTTCAAATAAACACACAAACTCTTTAAAAAAAAAAATACAAAACAAGAGTCTTAACTGATACAGAGGGATTTATAGTTGAGCAAAAGAAAGACTCTCAAGTCATTGTTCAAAACTGGTTTCCTCAAAAATCTCTTGACTTGTCCATACTTACGTCTAATCATGTTTCTCTCTCTCTTCTCATCTCTTCACTCTTCTTTTCTCCCTACCTCCCATATTCATATTTATTTATTTTTAATGATGAGCAAATGATGTCTCTTCTGCTGTCTGTTTTTTGTTTTAAGATTTTATCTATTTACTTGACATAATACAAACAGGGATAGTGGGAGAGGAAGAAGCAGACATCCCACTGAGCAGGGAGCCCAAAAGCAGGGCGTGATCCCAGGACTCTGGGATCATGACCTGGGCCAAATGCAGACACTTAATGACTGAGCCACCCAGGTGCCCCCTTCTGCTATTTTTATCTCATCTTCTACTTCATGCAGCTTACTTACTTTTTTGGAAGACAGAAACAAAACAAAGCAAAACAAAACAACCCAGAGTTATGTGAAAGGAATTCTGGTGACAACAATTAAGGTACTACATTTTTCACCCACTTCTTAATACACATTGTTGTTGATTTACTTATATTTATTTACATCCACCAATAAACTATAAACTCCTTTAGAGCAAAGACCCTGTCATATCTGAGTTTTACTATCAATCCAGAACATACTATATTGCCTGATAAATAAACAATACTTGGGAGTTATACATTAATGTCTGAGAGCAGACAAATAAATAATAATTTATAGTGAAAAGGTATCTGAACAGACTTGATATTGTTGTGATGTTACTGTCCTTTATTTATGTAAAATAAAATAATCCATTTTCAGGTGCCTAGGTGGCTCAGTTGGTTAAGCAACAGCGTTTGGCTCAGGTTATGACTCTGGAGTCCCGGGATTGAGTCCCACATCAGGCTCCCAGCTCCATGGGGAGTCTGCTTCTCCCTCTGACCTTTTCCCCACTCAAATAAATAAATAAAGTATTTTTTAATCCATTTTCTTCTTTTATGAAATAAAGTATTCAAGCAAAAAAATTTTAACTACTACAATCTAAAATCTATGGATCCAAAAGCCTTTTCAGGCAGCTTCAACTACTTTAGCTACAATATGGTGACTACAGTTTTATGCAAGCCAAAATATTCCATTTTCCTCTATTCATCATTGTCCTAGGGATTCCAAGAGTATTCTTAGAACAGCATATGCAGTACTATTCACTTGCTAGTTCTAATTTTCCTAGAGCCAACATAGAAAATGGAAACACAATGTCTTGCCATATAGTTTCCATAAGATCAAAATAAAAATAGTTATTCAGGAAAAGCATTATTCTTACTGATATTGAAGTCAGAGTTGATTTTGTTTCAGGCCTCCCTCTGTAACGTGGTAAGGTCCTTCTAGTCAGAGTGAGAATCAAATTGACGTCAGAAAGACTAACAGGATAAAATCAAATTTAATAGCATATGTACAGGGAATCCATGTAGATATGGAAATTTCAAAGACAGGCAAAATGAGATACAGATGTCATTCTGAGCCAAGGAGAAAGAGGTAGGAAGCTGGGACTCACGAGGATGGGAATAGAATTCAAAAGAACATAGAAAACGGTAAATATTTGGTAAACAAATATTTGTGGGACACTGGAAAACACAAGACAGAGATTTTTGATCAACCTTAGTAGGTTCCTCCCTGTATGTTTATCATACCTAGTTTATTTCACAATGTATGTATGGTACTAGCTCTTTTCTTGGAGCACATTATCTGAATTGTTTTAAGACAGTTGAGGGGGACAGGGATAGAGCTTTCCCTGAATCTGCAGAGTTTTCATTGCTTTTTAAATCAAAAAAATCTTCATACCAAAGTGGCCCATGTGGGACATCCTGCCGTTGGCCCTATAGTGGGCAGAAAGATATGGAATAATTTATTGAGTATTTACTATTAGCATTCATAGATTATTTAAAAAATATATAGCAACAGAAAATAATCTGATGGTACCCAACTGAACACACAAGTAAAAAGAAATTACAGTAATACATTTGATTTCATAAATGCATTTTTTAATGCATGAGATTTCTAAAATCCCATTTTTTATCTACAAAATGGGAAAAAGAACTGTACCTTCTAGTTTTACTGGAGAAAGTAAGTACTTAGAGTATGGCCTGGTTAATTGTTAGGGTTCAAAACCTGTTAGCTAGGACCTAAGATGATTAAGAACAAGTACCCAGATTTTGAATGATTTGATTTTACACCAAAGTAAAATTTTTAAATGCCTGGAATAATATTTACTGTATCTAGAAATAACTTCTTTATTTTGCTGGTTGCTAAATTCTCAGCACCTTTAATGTACTAATGTGCTGTTGGAGAGATAAAATAAAATTTTCCCTCTACACTTCTAGGTTCTTATATGAGATGCACCTGTTTAAAAAAAAAAAAAGAATAGCAGAAAAACAAACAGGATTTTAATAACGTGTATACCACCTATATATGGGAAATACTTAGGAAAACCAAATAACTCCCCCAAGTGTTCCAAACTGCTACCTTAAATAACATCTTCAGCTAAAGGCAAAAGAAGATATTGGAGGTGAGGAGTCAGTTATGAGAGGTTAGCAGGAAAAGCACAGTAAATAAAGGCAAGGCTGTTATGCAGATTTGTCATTGCCTGCTCCACAGATAAGAGTTTTAGAAATTTAGAGTCATTTTTCTCTTCATGCCACAGAGGAGACACCTCACAGATGGAGATTGTACATTTCCCTATACATGTAAATGTCTCGTACAAAAGGGTAGCTTCTCAGTTTTTAGATCTTTTCCTACATCAGCTGTTTCTTTAAAAAATCAGCTTAAAATGGTGTTTATGCCAAAGAGGCATATTTTGGGGTGATTATATTCTGTTCCTCTTCATTGCCTAGATCTTCTGAAACTATGAAATACATATACACAGATTTCCTGCATGTGTCTGTTCAAAACCTATTTTATTCAGAGCATTCAAGAATTCCTTAGAATACGTTTAGGGCATTCTCACTAGAGAAATGGGTAGATGGTACATTCTTCATAAAATCCATCAAAGATCTTATTTCTCTCAGCCAATTTTTAAAAATTGAATTACAGTGAATTCGAGATCACACTTCATTTAAGTAACAGGAGCTCACATAGCCCATCTGGTATTTGGCCATGTAATGATATACTGTATTAATCAGTACAATTTTAGGTAGGATAACCATTCTCTTGTGAAAAATGAAGGGTCTAGTAAGCTACCTCACTTCTTTAAAAATAAGAATCGAAGTAGTATCCATAAACAGGGCTACAATTTGTTTCATAAAACAATTTAGATTTTACTCCCACAAGAGAAAAAATCATCAATGTCAAAATGTCCACATCAAGAACAAAATTACAGAGTAAGTAAAACTAAGATATGTCATAACATTAGATGTGGAAGATGAAGAATTGGTATAAAAATGATCCTGAGTAAATTTTATACATTTCAGTACCTGACCTAGTTTATAAAACTGGCCAAAATGTCATAATACTTGTCTCCTTCCTTAGTGTATACGAATATTGGAACCCTTCATAACCAGAATTACATGCTTTAATGGTCTCTTGCAGATGGCATGTCAATTCAAGTTTAGCTTACGGTATCACCCGTTTTTATTTCAATTCCTTCTAAATGACTTACCTCATAGAGTGATTGGAATTGAAAATAGGTTATGGATTGAATCCACATTGCTACTCAATGGTGATCCATGGTATAGCAACATTAGCCCCATCTAGAAGCCTATTACAAATGCTGAATCTTTGACCCCCCTCCTCAGAAATACTGAGTCATAATCTATGTTTACAACATATCTAAGTGAGGCGTATATACCCTGAATTCTGAGAAGCACCACTTATTAACAATACAGATTCCTGAGTTGCATACTCAGAGATTTCTTTCAGTAAGCTCCCAGTAGTGTCCAGGAATTTGCAACTAATTGCCCTAGTTGATGAGAACTGTGGTGGTCCAGAGACAACACTTTCAGAAACATGAGCTTATTGTGAGGGTCATCTTGGGTGTATTAAAATAAATATGTAGGGGATTCTAGAAACTCAGCTTTTTAAGCCAAATTAATGCATTTCAGATGGTATGCACAGTACTCCCAGAGCTGGGGGGAATGTTTTTAGCTGAGGTTGTTTTCTTTAATGTTCTACACTTCTAGCATTGATACAGAAAGCCAGTGGACGTTGTAGGCCCAGGCCCAGTCTGAGCAAATGCACAATCTACTTCGATGGAATGCCTCATGTGCATTTTGTTCAATGAAAAGGACGGCTCGTGGGCAAAATAAGAAAGAAGCTTATAATAACACTCAGTTAAATAACAGTCCCATTTTGGGGGTTCACCTCTGAATCTAATCTGATCTTGTTTTCTATTCTACTCTTTTCTTCAGCCTATCTATGAGGGACCCAGAAAAGTTCTCTGTTGTTTTGAGTTGGAAGTGCCTGATTTGATACTTCCCTTATCATAAAAAACCATGTAGTCATAAGAGTAACGCAGAGGTAAGGGAGTAAAATTCACCTCAAGTGCTGTAAAAATGTGATACTATTAATTGCCAGTCCCAACCCCGCCCCAAAGCAAATTAAAATCGCTGTGTTCGTTTGCTTCTGGCAGGAACATAAATTGGTACAACCTTCCTGAAAAGCAACTTGGCATTGTGTTTCAAAAACTTTTAAAATGTTCATACTCTTTCAACTAGCAATTCTCTCTCAAGTAATTTTTCCTAAGGTGATGCGAGCAAAGATTTATGTACAGAGACCTTCATGGCTATGTTATTTGTAGGAACAAAATATAAGGACATTACCTTATATTCAATAATAGGGGAGTGGTTAAATATCGTGGTAGACATATGGGGGGGCATGAACATTTATGGTAATTGATCTTTGAGAGACTTGGTAATTAGCAAAAAGTTGGACCAGTGTCTGCTCTAAATTGGGGAACGAAAGCTTACATGGATATGGATTGGATTGGGCAGAAAGCTAGTGGAAAGAACACTGCATTTGAGTCAAGAACTATGTTTTAGTCTAGGCTCCAGGATGTACAAACTGTGTGACTAAATCTAGTAATTGATCAACACCAAGATTCAATGTTTCGTTACTTGAACCATGTGAATCTTTTTATGTGGCTGAACCTGTGGACTGACTGAACCTCTTCCATACATGAAAGTTTATTTCAGCTACAGTATTATGTAAATGTGTTAGTTGAATATAATGCTTATGAAGATCTGGAACTCAGAGTGAAAACTTTAGGTTGGGAGAATTTGTAGGATTCAAGAGTTCTGCAAGTGATATTGGGAAAACGTGACAAAGTATAGATTTAGTAAAGAGATGTATTTATTACAATATTTCTACACTTACCAGGGCCAAGGACAGTAGCAAGAACTCTGTCCCTGAACAGGATATAAAACTGTTCAGAAGAAATGTGCCCATTTTCGCCACTTTTGGTCTGTGTTCCTGTGTTATAGTTGATTCTAAGTGCAACATTCAAAGAGAAGGTATGATTTAGGCCTGGCCCAGATTACACATGACTATAGTTAACAATACTGTATTGCGTATCTGGAAAGTGTTAAAAGAGTAAATCTTAAATGTTCTCTCTCTATACACACACACACACACACGCACACATGTGCACACACCCACAAACGATAACTATGTGAGCTGTTGAATATGTTAACTGATCTCATTGTGGCAATAATTTCACAATATGTACATGTATCAAATCATACACATTGCACACCTTAAACTTATACAATGTTATATATCAATTATATCTCAATAAAGCTGGGGGGAAAAGGAAAATGTTGCGGGTTGCACACCTGACTCAGCCAGAGAAATTAGTTTACGATGACTCTTTTGTTTAGGTTGTTGAAAAAAAAGATTGCCAGCCTTCTGCCACTAGGCTTAAATTTTGAAGCACATACTTTGAGCCCCTCTCAGCCAGTTTGCTATCATGTAGCACCTGGACCTAAAACCAATGAGGGGAGAGCTTTGTCAAAAGATGGAGGGAGATGGATTCTTATGACTTCATTTGAATTAAAACTTCCTTGTTGTTTGAATAACCCAGTAAAAATTTTTCTATCGCAAGTCAGTTTGAGTTTGTTTTTCAACCCACCAAGTGTCTTAACTGATAATATATAAATACCAGTTATTATTAAACACATTGTTTTCATGCCACATAAATGTAAAAGGACATTCCTTTTAAAAATATAATATCTGTTACTATAATGAATGATTTGATGATCATTTGAGGAACATAGAGATATAAATTCATTAGCAAGCACTTTTTAAAAATAAATATCCAGAAAAGCCCAGTATAACACCACATGACAAGTTATAAAATGACTGAAGACAATAATTTTGCTTACATTTAAGAAATCTATAAAAATTCTCAAAAAGAGTTAAAGAAAATAAGAGAAAACAAAGGAGAAATTAATTTAGTGACTGTATTGTAAATCACTTGGGAGACTCTCCAGCCCACCTGGAAGGTTTATAACTACTTCTGTTGCAAGCGAATCAACATCTCTGAACGTGTTTTGCTATTTGAAATCATGTGATAATTAAAGTTGTCCTCAGTGTTTGAGTTTGTTCACATGAAGTGCAGAGGGCAATACCAAGCCCACATGGCAGCAGCTACTGCTAGGTACTCCGTGAGTCTTAATCTTCTCATCTCTTTCCAGCTGTGCTGTAAACATGCGATATTCTGACATTTGGAGAAAATCTTAGAACTCGTTTACTCTTCTATTAATTCTGTATCTTCTCCCAAACCAGCACTTACACAATATTCTAAAAGGATAAAAAAATTCAATATATACTTGTAGAAAGAACTTTCACATTAGAAATTCACTAAAAATGTATTGACAGCTCACATAGAACTGGTAGAATTTACTTATGGATAAATGTGGATTAAGCTATTTGAAATGAGGAGTGTATATTTCTCCAGAGGAAACAGCTTCATAGCAGGGTGCTCAAGATGCTGATAATAGGCATAGGGAAGTTAAGTTCTATGAGTGATCTGGAGGATATAGTAGATAGTGAGGTGTTAAATTTCTGCTGATCACTACAAATTATATAGGTTAGTGAAAAAACATGTGGGATTATGAGGAAATCCAGAAGGATCTAATTAAACTGGGCGATTGAGCAACGTGTTGACAGATTAAATTTAGTGCAGATAAGTGCAAGGTAATGCATATTGGGGAACATAATTTAAACTTTCCATGCACACTGATGGGTTCTGAATTAGCCTGAACCTCTTAGGGAAAGCATTTAGAAGTCATTATGGATAGTTCAATGAGAAAGCTGCTCAATGTGCAAGAGCATTTAAAGTAGCCAATAGAACACTTGTAGGTATTAATTTGAGCGTGTGGAATAATATGAAAACTATTAACATGAAATCACATAAATCAATGGGAGTCTCATACTTAGCTATATTTATCTCAGGTACTTTGTCAGAAAACACTTGGGAACAACGGACAGTGTGTTCAATTGTTAAATTAAAAGTGGACAAATAGATTGTGTATTTGTTTAGGAATACAATAGCAGCAAGACACAGATTGAATAGGCTCAAAAATAATGAGTGGTTCAGCAAAAATCTTTGGAACATTTCTTTTCAATAAGTACTAAAACGTGAGGATAAGATGACATTGGGGAAACTAAAATCTACATTTTAGCAGAAATACCTTTAATATGACTCAGAATCAATCTGTAATTCACTATTGAAGTAAATCATTGAGGCAAATAGCTCCACAAGATTTGCAGGGATTAGATATTTATATGACTATGAATAACATTTGCAGCTATGAGCTACAGCAGGTCCAGATGCCACAGAATACATCACTCCCTTTGCTCCACAGTTAAAGAAATTATCTCAGAGGCCCAGAGGAGATATGTTTTTCTTAGTTTAATAAAGTAATTCATAAATGACTGGAAAAACAATGTAACAATGGGTCATTACGTCATTTATTTTAAAGAAAACTATTTTAGGTGTCATTCCATATGAATTTTATTTTTAAAAAATAACTCGGTGCAGTCATGTATTTATAATCGGGGATAAAATTGCTGATGTAGGTATTGCCCACCTTGTTACAGGGATGTGGCAAAAATTTCAATTAAAAATAACTAACTAAATATAAATGTAAAAATTGTATTGGCATTATTGTTATGGTTCATTCATTTGATAAATATCCATTAAGCCTATACTTTATTCCAGGAACTATAGAAGTTACTAAATACATAAAATAAATATTTTATGTATCATAAAGTGGACAATAAGCAAAAGTTTTAAAATAGGTGTAAGTTTACATTACAGGACTAGTGATAAAATATTTACAGTTCGGGCATAGTAAAGGGACTCGTCCACCCTACTTCTGAGAGAAAATAATTTTTGAGACAAGAGCTGAAAGACAGATTTTTTTGTCGAGAGAGGAAAAAGGATATTCAGGTTAGAGAAAGCAGTTTGAGACAAACCAGAAATCGGGTGTTGGAGGTTTTGAATACCTGTGTACATCAGTAGACTGGCTCATCCAGTCCAAGTCTTAATACATGGCTGTTTTCTGATAAAACTTAATTTGGAAAGACTGGTTTCAAATAAAACCACTAAAAATCAAGCGTGTTAATTAAGAGTTAGTTTAGAAGTTTGCTGTTCTAGTCCCCCCCAAAAGATCTATTATTGATATACTTTTGGTGAAAAATATTGGTTGAGGATGTATATTTCTTAGTGTTGGCCTGGTGTTGGCCTGGGGGCCAGTTTGGAGGTAATTACTAGGGTTTTCTAAACTTGAATAGTATTTGCCTGGGGAATCCTGTATCCCAGGTTGACTTTAAAAGTCAGTACATCCAGGGTGAGAGACCAGTATTTATCACAGGTGTCACAAGGAATTCCCTCACTGACAACTATGGAAATTTCTCCTCTAGTGTTTTCCAGAATACTGTTTACATATGACTATTTCCATTCCTGAAAATCAAATGTTCTGTGAAATTATGCTAATAGGAAGCCAGTTTCCCTTTAAAGAAATAACATTTATGTCAATCACAAATCTAAGTATGGAAGAAATGTGTCATAAATTACCGATATATGTGCATAAATAACCACACTGGGAAATGAAATCCTTAAAACAACCACTTACTGATTACCAAAAAATAATATGGTTGTTAAGGAATTGTTGACTTTTATACTGTGATGTCTTCTTTTCCACTATAATGGATTTTCTCATTCATTTTGCCTCATTCTCCACTATTTTCTCCCACTGTTACCAGATATTTTGAATTATGTGTTCAAAACCAGGTAACATCAAGAGTCAAACATTAAAGGCATTATAGAAATGTGTTCCAGAAAAGCACATGCAGACAGGATAGCTGACAGGGCATGACACTGAGGACTCTGAGCCATTTTTATAACATGTCCAAGCAAAAACGACATTCTACCAACTGCATCTGTAATGTAATTGGAAACTTACCTTTACACATCCTTTTGTTGTAACATTCATGGGTATAAATGTGGCCATATATTCATGGGCCAAAATAGTGGTATTGAAAAATATGTGTCCTCTGTAAAATTTGGCTATTAAAACTCAAGAGGTATTAGAGAGAATGGACAGATGTTCCTTTCAGAAGAACCCTTTAATGTGTGGGCTGCACATAGTGACTTCCTCCCAAAGAGCACATAGGGAAAGAAGGAAAACATAATAATTTTATAGTGGAGAAACTTTGCAAACACTACCTTAGCCAGGTGATCTGGTCAATGTCAACAGCGATAATACTAATGTCGGCAGCATGAGCTCTTAATGTGATATGATGAAACTGCTATTTTACCTCTGTGGCCTTCCTCCCTAAAACCTGTAACACAGTGCCATCATGAAAAAGACATCAGAGAGACCCCAGGTGAGCAACATTCTACAAAATATTTTGCCCATATTCCTCAAAATGGTCCAGGTCATCAAAAACAAGGAAAGCATGACAAACTGTTGAAGTCTAGGAATTAAGGCAATATGATTACTAGATTTAGTGTGGTATCCTGAGTGGGACTCTGACACAGGAAAATCACAGTAGACAAAAACTGAATAAATCTGAAAACAGTATGAAATTTAGTTGATAATAATTTATTATTATTGGTTTGTGAGGACAAGCTCCATAGTAATGTAAGATAATAATAGGAAGAACTGGGTGTGAGATATAGGAACCCTCTCTTTGCAACCTTTCAATGACTCTGAAACTATTCTGAAATACAAAGTTTATTTTAAAAAAGTAAAGAGACAAATTACAGTTCTGTACAATTTGGTTTGGCATTTCTGTGCATCTCAAGCATCTTTGACCTATAGCCCACCTAAAAGGTTTACATGAGGAAGTGAAGAAGGCTATGTGTGTCTGATGGAGGGGAGCTGTCAGGGGTGACGAGCAATGTGGTCAGAGAAAATCCAGTTGTGCAAAATCAACACTAGGTCACCCGTTGCACCTTTCCTTTGCCTCAAACTTCTGTGAGTTTAGCTAGAAAATACAATCTGAAAGCCAAAAACAGCACTACCTTCTAAACTAAAATGATCATGACTTTAGAGTTGTTCAAATTAGCCTTTAGTCTACAAAATCCAGACTCCACTAATTTGGAGCAACTCTTTTGTATACAAGCATAAAAGCTAGACATTAAAAGTTAAGACCTGAATTCATTTAAACACATTCATTTGTTAAAGCTTTCACATTGGAAACTTGCTTAACCTCTTAAACCTCAGTTTCTTCACCTGTAAAAATAAGGATGACATGCATTTCTAATTTGGTTATGAAGATCAATCATGTAGAGTTAGTTAAATTCTTAGTGCTTTGCTCTATGTTTAAGACAAATAAGTTAAATAGTGCTAGCTCTACTAATTTTTATTGTCTGCTTTTTGACATTAATTTAACCTATATTCCCAAATCTGTAATGCTTATTTGATAGGTCTAAGGTATAACATGAAAATACTTTTTCCACCCCCTGGTTTTACACATTTATAAAACTGTTAATGGGTACTTATATCCATATAAGTAAGTCTAAATCAAGATATCCATCTATGTACAGAGTTGCATCTTTGCATAAATCACAGAGGAAGACATTAACATCCTGCATAATTATTTTCTTAAAAAAATAATAATAGTAATGATGATGGTTAAGTAATCTCTGTATTTACTTCTTCCATGTCCTAAAATATAACTTTGAGTCTGGAGGACCTTGCTATTCTAATGGAATTATGTAATCACAGATCCTCATAATTGGAAGGGTCTATAAAATCAACCAATTTGATCTATTAATAATAATAATAGCTACTTTTTTTTCAGAGCTAACTATGTGTAGTCATTGTGATAATTATTTTACAGTTTCTCATTGAATTTCATTTAAGCCTCACAACACCCACAAAGGTCATTAACTTCTTTTTTTTGGTAGAGGAATTTGAAGCTCAGAGATGTTGAGTATCTAGCCCAAGGTCACATAGCTACAAAATGTCTTAACTTGGACTTCAATAAAAGTTCCTCTGTCTGTCTGTCTCTGAGTCTTTCTCAAAATGGTGGTCTTAATCACAATGTTTCCTGTTCCCTGACAGTTTTTCTCTATAACACAGACATCAAACAGTATTCCTTCTGATCTCGTACCATCCTGCAGGGTTGCAAAATTGTTACTCGTAGAGACAGTTCATTCTATCTTTGGACACTTTTGTTCTTGTGCTGGGATTTTCTTCTTGTCGTTTATAATAACAGGTTCTGGTTCCACCCTGGAAGAGATCATTCACTATACCATTCCTTGTAAGTCAACACTAAAATGTTTGGTGAATGACCACAGTTAAAAAAATGTTCTTAAAAATTTACAAACAATAAAAGAATATATTCCTGTTTTAAAAGTTCTCTTTGCAAAGCTTCTCCAGCTAGGAGCAAATGCTTGAGGTGTAGAAATTTGAAAATATGTTTCAGTGTTAATCTGAAGAGAGGGACAAGGTTGAGTTAGCCATAAATATGCAGTAAAACATGAGTTGCAGTGGTGCTAAGATAAATGTGAACTAGATTACAGGAGACATGCTGGGAAAGGAAGATTATCAAGGTAGTAAAGTTTTATACATTCAGAGGGAAAAAGCGATGACGAGAACACAAAAATAAGCTCTAGCTTAGATGGTGAAGGGAAATAACACAAAAGTTTCTTTAAGGAGAGCAGCTCAGAAAGGGGTAATACTGTTTTATTAAGAACACTAGGGGAAATATCTAAGAAGTGTAAAACAATAGTGCTGATCTCTCGGATTACAAAGTAAGCATCATAAGTAACATGAAAATCACAGCTCTGAAAGAAAGAATAATATTAAAAATCAACAATAGGACAAAATATGCTTGCAAGTTCTGCTTCCAGTATACTTGATAACCCATATTTATACAAAGACTGTTGTAGTTAAACTGTTCTTCATGAAAAGTGACAACTGTCATACATGACCGTGTAATTTGTTGTAAGTATAGACAAAATATATATATTAAATAAGATACATAAATGATAAAGATTACATATAATATATAGCATATATGTATACATATATAATATAAATTTTATATATGTTATTTTATCAGTTAGGGTCCAAACAGATAAAAAGAAACTATTCTAACTACTTCAAATAGAAGGAATTTAATTCAACCATAGTACCTCTCCTCCTCTGTAATCTTATCCCAATGCATGGTTTAGAATACTTAACATGCAAATTTCTCACTGAAGCCTAGACTTTGCCTTGAAATGCAAACTCATATATCCAACTAGCACCCAATAGCTCCACTTGGTTGTCCCAAATATAAATTGTTCTAAAATTAACTTGTATCTAAAGAGAGCATTTTATACTTCTATCTCCAAATAGGCTTCTTATAGTCTCTTCCATCTCTTATTGATTTTGGTTTTTCTCTACATCTCAAAAAGCAAACACTCAACCATAATTTTTTGTTCTTAACATAATGCAACAAATCTATTAATTAACATCACCTTTCAGCTCTACTCCTGAGCTATATGTAGAATATAAGCATTTTCACCTCTGTTTCTTCCAATCTCAGTCAAAACCCCCTCATCCACTGAGTGTTATATGTAACTGGTGAATCACTAAATTCTACTCCTGACAACAATATTACACTATATGGTAACTAACCAGAATTTAAGTAAAAATTTGAAAAAAAGAGAAAAAACAAAAAAACAAAACCCTCATCTCTCACTAGGATCAGTGCAATAGCTTTGTACTAATCCATTTCCATTCTTGTCTCTTTACAGATCATCCTTCACAGAGTAGTCAGAGTAATCTCTAATATGCAGTTAAGATTAGGTAACTCTACTGTTCATGGTTTTCTATTGCACATAGCATAAAATGCAACTTTTTAATATGATCCATAAAAAAAGCATACAAAGATCATAGTCTATAGATAGTTTTTCCCTAATCAGATTTTTTTTTCTGGATGTAGAAATAATAAATCACTAAATTTATTTATCCATATATAGGTCTCTTGAACTAAAGGCCTCTATTATCTTCTTAAACTCGGTATTTTTTTTTTAAAGATAACTTTTTAAGAAATCCAAAGCACTTCAAAGGCAAGCACTGCAGCCCATATCTTAAATTCCTGGAGAGAGAGCCCAGCAGTGGAACTTGAACCAACTCTCCATTAACAGAGATATGCCTTTATGAGAAGCAAAAAATTAAGTTTGTTGGTTTTCCGGCTATCATTTTCAGCACCTAATGATGCAATTCCAAGGACTTCGGGCCCAAAAGCAATCTCACCCCCCAACCCTATATGAAAAGCAAAGAAATATCAAATGGAGATGAGAGAATTACATGAAAGATTACCTGTGACTGTGGCCTGCTGCCACTTGGTAGGACAATCAACATGCATGGGGGATTAAGCTATATAAACTCAGTTGAATTGAATCAGCTGTCTTAATGGGCCAGAAAATCAACCAGTCTGAATGAAAAATTCACTTGAAATGGTCCACTGGCACTAGTTGAAGAAGCAACTGAAATTTGTAGAATCCTTAAAATGCCCTAAACTAAGAGAAAAAAAAAAAAAAAACACAAAAACATATATGTATGGTTTTTTTCCCCCCCAATTTCCTTCTGAGTGCTTGCCATAGTCTAGACACATCCTTGGAGGTTCTAAACCAAAACACACACACATACACACACACACACACACACACACACACACAGCAATTGCTTCTCCTTAATCTCTAAACATATCATTTAAATTATCAGTGATACCCATCATCATGTAAACCAAAGGCAGGTGGATCATTACTCTGAACAACTTATGCTGTTACTTCATGAAGAATTTACTCAATGGTCTTATATATTTCTAAGTATCTTCCTTTCTCATAATGATACATATTACTAAAACACTTTGCTTTGTATATTGAGTTTTCACATGCAATATCCCCAAACTTCTTAAATTAGACATTGTTATTCTTACTGCTCAGAAGAGAAACCTGATGCTCAGACATGATAAATATTTATTCAAAACCACGCACATGTAGAATGATGAAGCTGGGATTCAAATCAAACCCTTTAGTAGGTCAGATTTTTTTTCTTCAAAACTCCCATTCTTAATAACCAGAAACTGTGATAGTTTCTCAACTGTTTGCCTACAAATAATTAAAGCCAGACTGTAATGCCCATCTATTAAGCAGACCTCACTATAAGAATCCATTCATTTATTAAGTGACTTGTAAAATTAACTATGATTTAAAAGTCCAAGAAATTCTAAGCCCATATTTACCATGACTTAATAAACCCCCCCCCAAAAAAGGAAGAAAAGCCCTTGTGCACGTAGGTGATTTTCTCCTAAATCATGCATTTGTATATAGATAAAATTCTTACAGCTGCCACAGTCTTTCATTCTGAAAAGCCACAAAATGCTTTGCAAGGAATCACATTCTATCTTGAATAGAGTAAATAAATAGTTCATTTTAGTAGAAACTGTATTGTCACTACATCAGCAATTCACATTTAAAAATGTGCATTACTTATTCAGCTATTTGAAAGATGGTATTAAAGAGGAGCTATTTTGTCATTTTTTTCATCTACAAGTCTTCATTTTTAAACCTGTAACGTTTTGTGTTTTTAAGATATCAATTACCATTTTAAAATGTGCCAGTCTATCTTGAGTTTCTCAGCAAGTTTCTAGGCCAAAGAAAACACTAATCCTTTCAATTTATTGGGAATCGATGTTTAATCCTCTTTTTTGTTCTCATACTTATTACAAATCATAAAGAATTCTGAGTGTCAGTTTAAGAAGTGAAAGCCTTATGTAATATTCCTATTACTTATTGATCATTTTAAATTAAAAATTTTAGTACTTTCTATTTGAAAAGTAAAACAAAAAATTATGTTTCACATAGAAATGCTTCCAAAACATAATAAGAAGAGTGTGCTTATGGGAATGTTTCATACTTTATTTTAAAATCCATAAAAATGAAGTTTCCATTATTAGCTAAATTCATGATGATTAGTTTAAACTTTTATAATAGGCAAAGCAAACTTTACTTAGCTTTACTAGGAATGAAGAACCCGGAGACTATGCTGATGGATATTTGAAAGCATTCTAATTTTATATATAGCGCTTTAAAACTCTAAAGTTCCATTAACCCTTTTAAATCTTCAGATAACAATAATTTCTTCATATGGTTCAAGATCTCTCAAAAGTTCCAAAGTAATCCATTTTCTTATATTTCTGTGAAATACTAAACTATCATAACATATCTTCCTGAGATTGGTATATCTCAAGTGTATTGAAATTATAGGAGATTCTGCATAGACATTCATTTTTAATTTTATTATATTATTTTTAAAGATTTTATTTATTTATTTGACAGACAGAGATCACAAACAAGTAGGCAGAGAGGCAGGCAGAGAGAGAGAGAGGAGGAAGCAGGCTCCCTGCCGAGCGGAGAGCCCAATGTGAGGCTCAATCCCAAGAACCCGGGATCATGACCTGAACTGAAGGCAGAGGCTTTAACCCACTGAACCACCCAGGCGCCCTCATTTTATTTTTAATATTTCTTTATACACATGCATTTATCTTTATGATGGTACATACATTAGATCATATTATCTCTTTGTTTATTCTCTAAACACTTACTAATTACCAGCCACATGTAAGGCATGGTTTAACATCAGAGGACAAAGTGTACAAAAATGCTCCCTCCCCCTTTAACCTCCATTCTAGAACAGAAAGCAGACATAAACCAAAAGGAAAAATATAGGTTGTGTTTATGTTAATAAAAATGCTGTAGTTAAAAATAAAGTAGGGAAGGGTGAAGATAATGAGACACAAGACTAAAAACCAATGTGAGGATCTTGGCTTTTGCACTTATGCAGGGAATTAAGCAGAGAGAGACACATCTGACAATTCCATCCATTGTGTTACAGACAGAACTGAAGTGGGGAAAAGCAGACAAGACTTTTTTTTTTTTTTTTCTCCCAGACAGGACTTTTTTATCAATGTTGCACACTATTGATTTCTTCTACAAGTCTGGTGGTAATGGAAATATGGAAAGTGGTCAGATTATGAATGTATATTGAAAGCAGAATATATAAGATTTCCTAATGATTAAATAGGGATCTAAGGAGAAAACAAGCAAAAGCAAGGATAAAATGATGTCATTGTCAAGACTGCGATGGGGAAATTGTTTTAAGGCTCAGGCCTAGGTGGGATAACCAAGAGAACAGATATCAGCAGACAACATGACAGGTAGGACATTTTAGTCTGGAACTCTCTGACATTGCAATTTCAGTCAAATGTGAAAAAATAAACTGCCGGATCCAAAGACAATCTATTAGTAAGAATTCAGTCCGGGAAGCCAAGGAAAAAAAGGTTTTTGGAAAAAGAAAGGAAATTATCTAATAAGTTAAATAGTATTAATTGATCAAGTAAGAGGAAAATGGAAGATTGGCCATTGGATTGATCAATATGAAGGCCATTCTGAATTTAACAAGAGCATATTTGGTGATGTGCTATAGAACATGAATAGCGCTTTGTGGAGTTTTGCTCTAAGTGGGGATAGGGTATGGCTGAAGGTAGCAATAGTCTCAAAAGAGTCTGGGAAAAGGGGAAAAAAATGAAGAAGACTAAAGAAGGAAAATTGATAGGGTGCTTTTGTTAAAAGGTTCTTATCTCACAGAGTCAAAGGTTGAATCTCACAGGCACAAAAGGGTGAAGTGATAGTTTATTAAGTGAAGGTGAGAACACAAAGAAAAAGCTCTAGAGTAAGAGGAATCCCAATGGGTTGCCACTGTGGGCTTTTACGGCCCAAAGTGTTTTATTGAGAACTGACTAGGAAGCTTGTGGCTGGAAATTCTTGTGACATCTTGGTTTGAGCAAGGCTATTGATAACATCCTTAATGGATTTCTCCTTCTTCTTCCTCTTCTTCTTCTTCTTCTTCTTCTTCTAGATTTTATTTATTTGACAGAGAGAGAGAGAGGCATTGAGAGAGGGAATACAAGTAAGCCGAGTGGGAGACGGAGAAATAGGCTTCCTGCTGAGCAGGGAGCCCAATGCAAGGCTTGATACTAGGATCCTGGGATGATGAGGTGAACTGATGGCAGATGCTTAATGACTGAGCCACACAGGTGCCCCATGGCTTACTTCTTTGAGGTCTGGTGATTTTCTGTGGTTACAATGTAATAGCCATTAATGATATCTGACTTCCGGGACAGGGTTGTCTGTTTCATTGCCTTATCTCTTGTTTTGCTCTGTTTCAGCATCTCTGCGTGACAAGAATATTTCCAGAGCTAGTCAGAGGCCTCCTACCTCTCCCTACCTATACCCTAACCCTTCCTTACCCACTTTTAGTTTTGAAAGAAGATAGACTTTGTGGACAAAGAGAAATTGGCTATTGCTAGGAAGATGGATAAGACAACAGATAATAAGAGCACAAGCATATATGCTTGGCAGGTTTTTGTATGTGTGCGTCTTTATTATATATTTTTTGAAATTTTTTAAATTTATTTTAAGGAAAGAAAGAGGAAGAGTATGACTGGGGAGAGGAGTGAGAGAGAGGGAGAGAATTACTCTCAAGCAGACTCCCACTGAGCCCTGAGCCCTATGTGGGGTTTGATTCCAGGACCCTGAGATCATGACGTGACTGAAATCAAGAATCAGATAATTAACCTACTGAGCCACCCAGTCACCATGGGTCTTTATTATATTTTATTGTTCTTTGTTTAATTTTGTTGCATGTAAATTTTATCATTAGCTGCTCACTATCAATTTTCTTCTTCTCCACTTACATCAAGACAGGAACAACCCTCCTCCTTCTAATTTGTATACTGAAATACACACACACACACACACACATATTCATAAGAAGGCATAAACTCAATAATTATTTTTTTTAACAGAAATAGGGTCATTTCTATACATGTTTATGAAACTTAATTTTCTCCCTAAACATTTCATGTAACTACCATTGTTCAATTCACTCTTTTCATGGTATTTTAATATTCCCTGGAGTTGTACCAAAATTTAATCATTTTCAGCCAGAAAGCAAACTCATTTTTAGTGTTTTGCCATTTCAAACAATGCTTCTATAAAAAAATAATTTCATGTATACTCATTTGTGCTTACATGTTCATATCTAAAGACTGAATATCTTCTAATCCCCAGAATGAGATTGTGATATAAGAAATAATTTTTATTTTAGCATTACTGTTTCTTTAAAGACTATTTTCTACTCTAAAGTCCACATATACCAGCAATGCTTTAATTATTTTAGACATTGAGATTAGCATACAATGATATCATTTACCTTATTTTGCATTTTCTTGAATACTGTCAAATTTGAACTACTTAAATTTTGTACCCTTTTGGGTTTGCTCTTCAGTACATTACCTATACTTCACTGAACAAATTATGTTCATTTTTCTATTATATAATTTGTCTTTCTTTGGCCAGTAGATAATTTCCTATATTAAAGACATTAACCTGTTACCATTAGTGTTAAATACTTTTCTAAGATGAGTCATTTATGTCTTAATATTTAGAATTTTCCCATATACGTATATCTATATACATATACATATATACATATATATACACATACAAATATATACACATATATATACATATTTATACATATATATATATACATATAGATATATACATATACATTATACGTATACATATAATCACATAGGTGTCCCAGCCTCAGGGAGGTGGGTCATTCAACATTTCAACTCCATTTGTGTCACTAAGAAAATTAGACATGTTCATAGAAGCCTTATGCCAACACATTCCTCATTACTATATCTTTTTTTTTTTAAAGGTTTTTATTTATTTATTTGACAGAGAGAGAGAAATCACAAGTAGGCAGAGAGGCAGGCAGAGAGAAAGGGGGAAGCAGGCTCCCCACCGAGCAGAGAGCCTGATGTGGGACTTGATCCCAGGATCAAGGCACAGGCTTAACGCCTGAGCCACTCAGGAGCCCCTCCTTATTACTCTGTCTTTGAACAATGTCTTCCTGTGTTTCCCCTCTTTTATGTTCTACTCAAGTGTCCAGAGTTTCCTCTTAGGTCTTTGCCCAGCACAAAGAAAAAAGAGAGGAAGTCCCACCAAATTTCCTTTTCAAGAACCCAAAGCATTTCTTGAATGCAGCTGATCTTGGTCTTCAGGAGCTATTGTGATTCAGTGAAAGAGACTGAAATGAAGATTGGGGTATGTAGCTGGATTCAAGCTACCATACTCAGGCAAATTCTCTACATACCTATTGTTTAAAATATGTATTTCTTTACGCCACACATAGAGACTTACTTTTGAGAAATTTTATCTGTCATACACTTATTATGTTCACAATTCCTCAGTCTTAAGGAGAAAAGCTGACTTAAAGTTTTTTTTTTTTTTTTTTAATGTCTTTTTCCAATTGGTTAAGAGTTCTGGATAGGCAAGCAACTGAAAATATAATGTAATATGCTTTTTCTGGGATTACTTCTGGTGGAAATCCCCAAATTAAAGCATCTGAAACCTAAAGTTAAGTCACAGATGCCTCACAAAGTGTGACATCACTATAAGATTTTTCAGATTTCCTGTCTTGATTTATTTCTTCCCTTATTAATTCATTCAATAAGTACTCTGAATATCACCTTTAAGCAAAAACCAAAACCAGACCAAACCAAAAAACAAAAAACTGTTCTAGGCTTTAGGTACACAGAATTATAGACTCTAGGTATACAGCCCTTTGGAAGAGATAGACATTATACAAATAAACACATAAGTATATAAATGTAAAATAAAAGTATAAAGATAATTGTAATAGTGATAAGTGTTAATGAAATTTAAAAGGTCATTTGACAGAGATAAACTGATCTTGCAAAAAAAGTAAGCATTTAGAGCTTTGGCGGCGGCGGGGCTGCGGCTGCAAAGGCCGGCCTGGCGGGGCGAGCGCGGGCCGCAGAGCAGGCCTCAGGAAGAGGCCCCTTCTACGAATGCCCTCATGGAGGCATTGGCTACAGTGTCCGAATCTTGGAAAAGAAAGCCCCTTTCTCAAGGTGAAAGGAGTGTTGTGAACTTCTGAGGGCCTGATCGATATTGGAGGAGTCAAGATGGCGGAGAAGTAGCAGCTGAGACTACTTCAGGTTGCGGGAGATCAGCTGGATAGCTTATCTAAAGATTGCAAACACCTACAAATCCAACGGGAGATCGAAGAGAAGAAGAACAGCAATTCTAGAAACAGAAAATCAACCACTTTCTGAAAGGTAGGACTGGCGGAGAAGTGAATCCAAAGGGACGGGAAGACAGACCCCAGGGGGAGGGGCCAGCTCCCGGCAAGCGGCGGAGCAACGGAGCACAAAATCGGAACTTTTAAAAGTCTGTTCCGCTGAGGGACATCGCTCCAGAGGCTTAACTGGGGTGAAGCCCACGCGGGGCCAGTGTGGCCTCAGGTCCCGCAGGGTCACAGAAGGATCGGGGTGTCTGAGTGTCGCAGAGCTCGCAGGTATTAGAACAGGGAAGCCGGCTACAGAGACGGAGCCGAGGAGTGAGCTCACAGCTCGGGCTTACCTTGAACCGGTCGCAGGCTCGGTGAGCTCGGAGCGCGGCCGGAGGCCAGGCAGACGGGAGTAATTGGACGCTGTTCCCTGAGGGCGCACTGAGGAGTGGGACCCCGAGCTCTCGGCTCCTCCGGGCCGGAGACTGGGAGGCCGCCATCTTCCTTCCCGTCCTCCGGACTCTACGGAAAGCGCTCAGGGAACAAAAGCTCCCAAAAGCAAACCCGAGCGGATTACTCAGCCCAGCCCCTGGTAAGGGCGGTGCGACTCCGCCTGGGGCAAAGACACTTGAAAATCACTACAAGAGGCCCCTCCCCCAGAAGATCAACAAGAAACCCAGCCAGGACCAAGTTCACTTACGAGGAGTGCGGTTTCAATACCAAGGAGAGCAGCGGAATTCCAGAGGAGGAGAAAGCAAAGCACGGAACTCATGGCTTTCTCCCCATGATTCTTTAGCCTTGCAGTTAATTTAATTTTTTTTTCTTTCTTTTTCAATTTTTTTCTCTTCTTCTGCTAAATTTTTTTAAACTTTTACCCTTTTCTTTTTTAACATTTTTTAACTAGTTTATCCAATATATATATATTTTTTCCTTTTTATATTTTTTTCATTATTGGTTTTCTTTTTTGTCATTTGTTTCTTTTTTCTTTTTTATTTTATTTTATTTTTTTTCTTTCTGAACCTCTTTTTATCCCCTTCCCCCCCCCTCACGATTTGGGATCTCTTCTGATTTGGCTAAAGCATATTTTCCTGGGGTTGTTGCCACCCTTTTAGTATTTTACTTACTCCTTCATATACTCTTATCTGGACAAAATGACAAGGCGGAAAAATTCACCACAAAAAAAAGAACAAGAGGCAGTACCAAAGGCTAAGGACCTAATCAATACAGACATTGGTAATATGTCAGATTTAGAGTTCAGAATGACGATTCTCAAGGTTCTAGCTGGGCTCGAAAAAGGCATGGAAGATATTAGAGAAACCCTTTCGGGAGATATAAAAGCCCTTTCTGGAGAAATAAAAGAACTAAAATCTAATCAAGTTGAAATAAAAAAAGCTATTAATGAGGTGCAATCAAAAATGGAGGCTCTCACTGCTAGGATAAATGAGGCAGAAGAAAGAATTAGCGATATAGAAGACCAAATGACAGAGAATAAGGAAGCTGAACAAAAGAGGGACAAACAACTACTGGACCACGAGGGCAGAATTCGAGAGATAAGTGACACCATAAGACGAAACAACATTAGAATAATTGGGATTCCAGAAGAAGAAGAAAGAGAGAGGGGAGCAGAAGGTATATTGGAGAGAATTATTGGAGAGAATTTCCCCAATATGGCAAAGGGAACAAGCATCAAAATCCAGGAGGTTCAGAGAACCCCCCTCAAAATCAATAAGAATAGGTCCACACCCCGTCACCTAATAGTCAAATTTACAAGTCTTAGTGACAAAGAGAAAATCCTGAAAGCAGCCCGGGAGAAGAAGTCTGTAACATACAATGGTAAAAATATTAGATTGGCAGCAGACTTATCCACAGAGACCTGGCAGGCCAGAAAGAGCTGGCATGATATATTCAGAGTACTAAATGAGAAAAACATGCAGCCAAGAATACTATATCCAGCTAGGCTATCATTGAAAATAGAAGGAGAGATTAAAAGCTTCCAGGACAAACAAAAACTGAAAGAATTTGCAAACACCAAGCCAGCTCTACAGGAAATATTGAAAGGGGTCCTCTAAGCAAAGAGAGAACCTAAAAGTAGTAGATCAGAAAGGAACAGAAACAATATACAATAGCAGTCACCTTACAGGCAATACAATGGCACTAAATTCATATCTCTCAATAGTTACCCTGAATGTTAATGGGCTAAATGCCCCAATCAAAAGACACAGGGTATCAGAATGGATAAAAAAACAAAACCCATCTATATGTTGCCTACAAGAAACTCATTTTAAACCCGAAGACACTTTCAGATTTAAAGTGAGGGGGTGGAAAAGAATTTACCATGCTAATGGACATCAGAAGAAAGCAGGAGTGGCAATCCTTATATCAGATCACTTAGATTTTAAACCAAAGACTATAATAAGAGATGAAGATGGACACTATATCATACTCAAAGGATCTGTCCAACAAGAAGATCTAACAATTGTAAATATCTATGCCCCTAACGTGGGAGCAGCCAACTATATAAACCAATTAATAACAAAATCAAAGAAACACATCGACAATCATACAATAATAGTAGGGGACTTTAACACTCCCCTCACTGAAATGGACAGATCATCCAAGCAAAAGATCAACAAGGAAATAAAGGCCTTAAATGACACACTGGACCAGATGGACATCACAGATATATTCAGAACATTTCATCCCAAAGCAACAGAATACACATTCTTCTCTAGTGCACATGGAACATTCTCCAGAATAGATCACATCCTTGGTTCTAAATCAGGTCTTAACTGTTATCAAAAAATTGGGATCATTCCCTGCATATTTTCAGACCACAATGCTCTGAAGCTAGAACTCAATCGCAAGAGGAAATTTGGAAAGAACCCAAATATATGGCGACTAAACAGCATCCTTCTAAAGAATGAATGGGTCAACCAGGAAATTAAAGAAGAATTGAAAAAATTCATGGAAACAAATGATAATGAAAATACAACAGTTCAAAATCTGTGGGACACAACAAAGGCAGTCCTGAGAGGAAAATATATAGTGGTACAAGCCTTTCTCAAGAAACAAGAAAGGTCTCAGGTACACAACCTAACCCTACACCTAAAGGAGCTGGAGAAAGAACAAGAAAGAAACCCTAAACCCAGCAGGAGAAGAGAAATCATAAAGATCAGAGCAGAAATCAATGAAATAGAAACCAAAAAAACAATAGAACAAATCAACGAAACTAGGAGCTGGTTCTTTGAAAGAATTAATAAGATTGATAAACCCCTGGCCAGACTTATCAAAAAGAAAAGAGAAAGGACCCAAATAAATAAAATCATGAATGAAAGAGGAGAGATCACAACGAACACCAAAGAAATACAGACAATTATAAGAACATATTATGAGCAACTCTATGCCAACAAATTTGACAATCTGGAAGAAATGGATGCATTCCTAGAGACATATAAACTACCACAACTGAACCTGGAAGAAATAGAAAGCCTGAACAGACCCATAACCAGTAAGGAGATTGAAACAGTCATCAAAAATCTCCAAACAAACAAAAGCCCAGGGCCAGACGGCTTCCCGGGGGAATTCTACCAAACATTTAAAGAAGAACTAATTCCTATTCTCCTGAGACTGTTCCAAAAAATAGAAATGGAAGGAAAACTTCCAAACTCATTTTATGAGGCCAGCCTCACCTTGATCCCCAAACCAGACAAGGATCCCATCAAAAAAGAGAACTACAGACCAATATCCTTGATGAACACAGATGCAAAAATTCTCACCAAAATACTAGCCAATAGGATTCAACAGTACATTAAAAGGATTATTCACCACGACCAAGTGGGATTTATTCCAGGGCTGCAAGGTTGGTTCAACATCCGCAAATCAATCAGTGTGATACAACACATTAATAAAAGAAAAAACAGGAACCATATGATACTCTCCATAGATGCTGAAAAAGCATTTGACAAAGTACAGCATCCCTTCCTGATCAAAACTCTTCAAAGTGTAGGGATAGAGGGCACATACCTCAATATTATCAAAGCCATCTATGAAAAACCCATCGCAAATATCATTCTCAATGGAGAAAAACTGAAAGCTTTTCTGCTAAGGTCAGGAACACGGCAGGGATGTCCGTTATCACCACTGCTATTCAACATAGTACTAGAAGTCCTAGCCTCAGCAATCAGACAACAAAAAGAAATTAAAGGCATCCAAATCGGCAAAGAAGAAGTCAAACTATCACTCTTCGCAGATGATATGATACTATATGTGGAAAACCCAAAAGACTCCACTCCAAAACTGCTAGAACTTGTACAGGAATTCAGTAATGTGTCAGGATATAAAATCAATGCACAGAAATCAGTCGCATTTCTCTACACCAACAATAAGACAGAAGAAAGAGAAATTAAGGAGTCCATCCCATTTACAATTGCACCCAAAACTAAAAGATACCTAGGAATAAACCTAACCAAAGAGACTAAGAATCTATACACAGAAAACTATAAAGTACTCATGAAAGAAATTGAGGAAGACACAAAGAAATGGGAAAATGTTCCATGCTCCTGGATTGGAAGAATAAATATTGTGAAAATGTCTATGCTACCTAAAGCAATCTACACATTTAATGCAATTCCTATCAAAGTACCATCCATTTTTTTCAAAGAAATGGAACAAATAATCCTAAAATTTATATGGAACCAGAAAAGACCGCGAATAGCCAAAGGAATATTGAAAAAGAAAGCCAGAGTTGGTGGCATCACAATTCCGGACTTCAAGCTCTATTACAAAGCTGTCATCATCAACACAGCATGGTACTGGCACAAAAACAGACACATAGATCAATGGAACAGAATAGAGAGCCCAGAAATAGACCCTCAACTCTATGGTCAACTAATCTTCGACAAAGCAGGAAAGAATGTCCAATGGAAAAAAGACAGCCTCTTCAATAAATGGTGTTGGGAAAATTGGACAGCCACATGCAGAAAAATGAAATTGGATCATTTCCTTACACCACAAACGAAAATAGACTCAAAATGGATGAAGGACCTCAATGTGAGAAAGGAATCCATCAACATCCTTGAGGAGAACACAGGCAGCAACCTCTTCGACCTCAGCCGCAGCAACATCTTCCTAGGAACATCGCCAAAGGCAAGGGAAGCAAGGGCAAAAATGAACTATTGGGATTTTATCAAGATCAAAAGCTTTTGCACAGCAAAGGAAACAGTTAACAAAACCAAAAGACAACTGAGAGAATGGGAGAAGATATTTGCAAACGACATATCAGATAAAGGGCTAGTGTCCAGAATCTATAAAGAACTTAGCAAACTCAACACCCAAAGAACAAATAATCCCATCAAGAAATGGGCAGAAGACATGAACAGACATTTCTGCAAAGAAGACATCCAGATGGCCAACAGACACATGAAAAAGTGCTCCATATCACTCGGCATCAGGGAAATACAAATCAAAACCACAATGAGATACCACCTCACACCAGTCAGAATGGCTAAAATTAACAAGTCCGGAAATGACAGATGCTGGCGAGGATGCGGAGAAAGGGGAACCCTCCTACACTGTTGGTGGGAATGCAAGCTGGTGCAACCACTCTGGAAAACAGCATGGAGGTTCCTCAAAATGTTGAAAATAGAACTACCCTATGACCCAGCAATTGCACTGCTGGGTATTTACCCTAAAGATACAAACGTAGTGATCCGAAGGGGCACGTGCACCCGAATGTTTATAGCAGCAATGTCTACAATAGCCAAACTATGGAAAGAACCTAGATGTCCATCAACAGACGAATGGATAAAGAAGATGTGGTATATATATACAATGGAATACTACGCAGCCATCAAAAGAAATGAAATCTTGCCATTTGCGACAACATGGATGGAACTAGAGGGTATCATGCTTAGCGAAATAAGTCAATCGGAGAAAGACAACTATCATATGATCTCCCTGATATGAGGGAGAGGAGATGCAACATGGGGGGTTAATGTGGTAGGAGAAGAGTAAATGAAACAAGTTGGGATTGGGAGGGAGACAAACCATAAGTGACTCTTAATCTCACAAAACAAACTGAGGGTTGCTGGGCAGAGGGGGGTTGGGGGGGGTTATGGACATTGGGTAGGGTATGTGCTATGGTGAGTGCTGTGAAGTTTGTAAACGTGGAGATTCACAGACCTGTACCCCTGGGGGGAAAAATATATATATATATATATGTTTATAAAAAATAAAATTATTAAAAAAAAAATAAAAAGTAAGCATTTAAATTAAAGTAAAAGTAAGCATTTAGATTATCTAAAGAATAATCTAAAAAAATACAAGAACATTTGCAAATCCTGATCCCCTTTTACCTGAAAGCTAAATGCATATTTTATTATTATCATTGGTTTTATACTTGTTTACAATTGTGCTGTTGGTAATTATGTAGAGAGAGAAATAGATTAATATAGACACAGATATATATATAATATACACACAGACATACATATATACAAAAAATATATACACATATATAGATAAATAGTATATACATGCACACATATATATACATATATATTATGTTGTTAAAATATGTGTTTACTTATATAAATATTTGTGGTTACAGCAAGGATTAAATCAAATAATATAAATAAATAATAGCTAAGTGCTTAAAGCAGTGTCTAGCACAGAGTAAGCACCTTGTGGACATTTTAAATATAAACAGAGAAGTAACACTTTGTTATGGTTCAATTAGAAATCAAAAGTAAAAAAATGAGAGGAATGCTGAAAATAAGCAAAAAACTGCCTAACTGCCTATGGAAAATTTATAAAAAACATTTATTATCCTTTACAAAAAATTCCAACTTATGTGTGTTTAAATGCATCACTACGTTTCATTTACCTAATGTGCGAATATCAGATAATTTTTTTGCAATAATAACTGGTAGAGCAAATAGGTGAGTGAAAATGCTGTCTTATGCACATTTCTAGTCATTTTTTTTAAACAAAACACATAAACAGAAAAATTTTTAAAGCTTTAGCATACAACTTGATAAATCTGCAAAGTAAGCATATTTGTGGACCACTACCCAGGCAAGAAACAGAACATTAACAAAATTTCAGAAGCCTCATTCCTGCTCCTCTTAGTCTTTATCTCCCAGTGGCACCACTCTTCTGGCTTCTATTACCAGGGATCACCCTTGTCTGTTTCTGAGCAGGGTGGGAGTGGAGGCATCCTGTAATTATTCTTTGTGTCTACCTTCTTCAGTTTAGCATTAGGTCTGTAAATTTCATCCATGTTGTTGCATATAGAAAAAGCCCATTCATTTTCATTGCATGAAATGCATAGTATTTCATTATATGAATATGTAAGAATTACTTATCTATTATTTTATTGATGATTATTTGGGTTGTTTACAATTTGGTTGGGATTGCTCTAATGATCCCACTATGAACATCTATATCTTGTTCACATATGAACATAAGAAACATATGAACATATGAAACATATCTTGTTTACATATGAAAGCGATTTTGTTGGATACTTTTGTCCATAGGATTGTATATATTAAGTTTTAATGAGCACTGCTATAAAGATTTTTCCAAAGTGGCATGTCTTATTTATTTTTAAAAAAGTAAATGTGCTGAGAATTGATATGTAATATTGAAGAGGCTCAGGAAGATATTATCTACTGCCAGACAAGATTCAACTTCTTTAGCCCCTTAATTTGAATGAGAGCAAATCAAGTTGAGTGGGGAGTTACTGTTAAATGGATACAGAGCTTTGGTTTTACAAGATAAAAAGAGTTTTTGGTGATGGTTGCACACTGTGATGAATGCATTTAATACCATTGAAGTGTACACATAAAGTCTTATGATGGTAAATTTTATATTATGTATATTTTGCCAAAATAAAAATAAATGAAATAAAAAAGCAGGTCAAGTTGACTTGGTCAAAGGGACAGACAGTAAAATTTTTAGTCTTCTGAGGGATTGTTTGTTTGTCTGGTTTGGTATTACTCCCAGAACATTACCTTTTAGGGGTCACAACTAAAAGCCTGATATTTTTACCAGAGCTACTTTTTAAATAGTCCCTGAATTCCAATTTCTCTTTTCTTCAGTTCGGGAGTCTGGAAAATCCTGCTTATTTTGCTTGTTTGTTTGTTTTTGTTTGTTTATTCCCCTCAAAAGTTACTTTCTATTTCGTTTCTTTGCCTCAGACTACAGTCCAGTTTAAGAATTTACGATAAGGCTGCTAAAATCTGTAAACTTTCATTGTTTTTTTTTGTTTGTTTGTTTTTTTTAAGGTTTATATATTTATTTCACAGGGAGAGAAAAGAGAGTGAGCAGGGGGAGGGTCAGACGGAGCAGGAGAGAAGCAGACTCCACACTGAGCGCGAGCCTGATGCACCCTAATCAAGAGTCAGACACTTAACTGATTGAGTCACCCGGGTTTCCTGTAAATTTCACTCTTTGCATGGCTTCCAAAGTTCAAGTTGGGAATCAGCAATTTCTCCAATTAGAGAAATGGTAGAAATGGTAGACTCTGGATAGTTTGAAGAGTTGGCAATAAGAAAAGAATTATAATGCTTAAGAATTTGAGACACTCTGTGTATTACATTCTTCTTTGGAAAATAATCTCTCAGGTCCTTCCTACCTTGGTTTTTCTCCAGTGTTCTTCAATTTCTAAAGAAATGTTATCTAGTTTTAAAATAGTCTGGCTTATGTGATACAAGGTATTTTATCATACCCAGAAACAGAAGTCCTAAGTTAAACATTTTTACTTATCATGGGTTAATGATTTTAAAGGTATCAAAATACATAAAGGGAATATTTAAACATTGTTAAATCCAAGTATCTTCACAGATTTCAGAGAGCTACATGCTTCGGGTCCTTACAAATGCTGTTTCATTGTAATTTAATGGATATTTCTTTAGTCTTACTGAGTATAAGTACTACTAAATACAGATGGCTAGAGATGTAGTCACAGTATTAACATTATATATAAAGACAATGTTTACTGCTCATGGAAAACCAGAATTGGATTTTCATTTTCACATTTTTCATCTAAATATAATATACCAGAATTAAATATATTATTCTAAATTAATAGTAAACTTCAAGGGCTCTCATTACTGCAATAATATAGCGTTTAAAACTAAAATTAACATTGCTGACTGTAAAACACCTCCACAAACACTATTTTATTTAATGTCATAACCCAGTGAATTGAATGGTGTAGTATTGTCTTCCTAGTACTATGGAAGAACAATGGTTTATAGAGTCTAATTTCATGTCCAAATGATATGGTTTATTAATCTGAGGCTGAGAATCAATCTTACTTCACTCTCCAGATTCTCAGATGGGTTCTTCTACTGACTAAAACCCACTGGAAAATTAAAACATCCAAAATTAAAACATCTTTATATGAATAACCCAACCCCACTGGGGGCCTCAAAATCAATAGGTATAAAACTGATAATCTTCCCTCAGTTCAGTTTCCCATCACAGTTAATGGAAAGATGGTCTTGAGGATCACATTGCCTCTAGTCTCCCTTTCGTTCATCCTTGACATCAAATCATATTTTCGTTCTCCAAATGGCTCTTTATCTTTGATCCTCTATCAGGATGAAGACAACACACAGTGACTTAATACTAGATTTATGTGTTCACTAGGATGAAACTATAATAACTAGAACTTTCAGGCACGATAATAATTATGATAGGAAAAAAGAAGAAAACTGGATCTGTGTCAGGCAGACCCAAATGTATGATCACTCCATTGAGCATTCATTTGGCTTGGATTATGATCCTGAAGTACATTCGTATTTGTCATTACCGACTCTGGATAGTTTGAAGAGTTGGCAATAAGAAAAGAATTATAATGCTTAAGAATTTGAGACACTATGTTAAGATCATCCTAGGTTTATAACCTCATTCTACCATATAATAGCTGTGAAACTCTGAGCAAATATTAACTTCCTTGTATTGATTTGCTATTCTTGCTTGACAAACTTGCCCAAAATATCATGCTTTAAAACTATAATCATCTATTGTAATTAATGTATCTTTAGGCCACCTAGAGTTTATCTGATTTAGACTGGCTTTAGCTGAAAATCCCTGTTTCGGCCTATAATAGTTAAGCAGCTCTGTTTCTCACTGCAGGTCTGTGTATCAGCTGGGGCAGCTTTGACCCATTTTTTTTTTTTTTCTTTACTGATTTTGGACTAGCAGGCAAGCTAAGATGTGCACTTTATATTGCAATGGCAATGGTGCAAGAAGTGGAAACACACCAGTCCTTATAAAGCCTAGACTTAAAATTTCACACATTCTATTTTCCAAAGGGAGTCATCCTCAATCAAAGAATAGAAAAATATACGCCACTTCTTTTTTCAAAGAAACTGTCCCAAGACAAAGTTCATGGGTACAGGAAGTCTCAAGGAATTAACGATAATGATAGAATTTACCATTCAGTCTGAAACTCAGTTTCTTTACCTATAAAATGAGGATAATAATAGTCCTTTGAAGGCTGTGTGTTTTATATATGATATAATGTAGCCCCTTGAGGGCAACTTGGCTACTATTTGTTGGAGTCTTTGAGATCATGTCCATAAAAGATCTAGTTCATAGTAGATACTTGATACCAGGAAGCTATTTCTCTAGTTTTATTATTATTATTATTAAGAGAGTAAGATGTGATGATAAGGGTCATTTAGGGAAAACAATTAACATCAACAATTACTTTTAAGTATCTTTTTTGGCCTTTCTACCTGTGTTCTTGGTAGAGATCAAGGAAAATTGTGCTCAGAGCTCAGTGCTATTCATCAAAGGAGTTTCAAAATCCTAACATTTTATATTTAAAATTCTAGAAAAAATGATGTTTTATCCTTATCTTAGCATTTTTTGTGATTAAAATTTCATAAAACATAAAATCAAATGCATTTATAGGACATTTGTTCTTCTGTTAATTTGCTTTTGATGAAACAGGTAAAACTGTATCTAAAATGTAATTATAGAAACACCAAAAATTCAGAGCATTTAAGTAATCTAACAGAAAAATAGAGACAGTTTTATTCAGAATGCTGGAGGTTGAAGCATTTAACTTTATAGCTGAATTCATATAGATTTTTCATTTCTAGAATTGACTTTAAAAACTCTACTTTGAATTACTAAATCATGACACACATAAGATGCATTTAATTAATATGAATAATGTCAATATTTTCCATCAAAATGTAATCTGCCATGGTGCTAGTAAATACAGAAAGGACTTATTTTTTTCTTTTACACTCATTACTTTGGTTTTGCTACATCTGGAGACATTCCAACTGCTTTTGTCTTCCTAATGTATACTTTAAGTGGATTATTACCTTTTAAAAGTTAACTTCATTTGGTACTTGAAACAACAGTATTAAGACCACACTACAAGCAGTAACAAATGCATATATTTTCAATATAATCAGAATCATAGCATATCGGAAGCAATGAGACTGAGTGTCGATTTGTTGGGATGATTTAACACCAGGTAATGCCAGGTAATAAGGTACCAGTAATTAATTAGGGAAAATATTTTTATACTGATCTGCTGGTTTGCTGGTAGTTCATACCATATTGATGTACTCAAGTAAAGAAAATGGGGTGAGAGTTATCATCACTTTTGATTGATGAACCTCAAAAATGGTGGCTATGAATCTAAATGCCAGCTCCAATTAGTCTGAACATAAGGTCCGGATTAAATATACGCTCCGAGAGTAATAAAACTATTTCTACTTACTCAGTTCTCTTTACTGGGGTCATTGTTCTTTATTATTTTTTAAATAATAAGATTACCTTTTTTTAGTCTAAGCTTGGATTAAAATATATCTCATTCATTTATTTAAGAATTTTTTTTGAGCCTCTATAGTATGGGAAGTTAACTACCTTTGGTGCTGGGATACTACAATAAATAAGAGATGAGGAAAAAAGAAAAGGCCTGTCCAATCCAAAGGGAAGTGATACACGTAAAATAAAATAGCATACCTTGTTCATGAGACAGCCATAAGTTTGATGGAAAAAATGATGCAAATTGGAAATATTAGAAGAATCCATCTTGGTGGCAGTTTGCATGGTCAAAGAACTTTTAAATGAGTAGGTGGGCTCTGAATAAAAACTTTAAGAAGATGAAAAAGCATAGCCATGTGAACACCTGGGACAGAAGTGTTCCATGCAGAAAGAGCTCCAAATGCAATGGCCTTAAGGCCGGACCTCACATGATGTGACTAAAGCAAATCAAGGAAATCTGTGCAAGTATATAAGGACAAGGGGTGAAGACAAACAGGTGGGGAAAGTGAGGTGGTGGTGGTGGTGGTGGTGGTAGTGATGGTGGTGGTGATGGCAATGGTGGTGGTGGTGATGGTGGTGATGGTGATGGTGGTGGTGATGGTGATACAGATTGTACGGACTCTGGAGGCCACTATATTGTTTCGTGCTGAGTGGGATAGAAAGTCATTGGAAGGCTTTAAACAACATGACATGACTTCATTTTCAAAAGGTGATTCTGAATTTTTTATTAATAGTAGATTCTACAGGGACAAGAATTGTCAAGAAGGCCACCAACTAGTGGTTAGTATGATGAACTGAGGTGACAAAAGATCACAACTCCAGGAGAGTGGTAGTAGCAGAGGTGGTGAGAAGTGGTCAGACACTGAATACATTTTTAAGTAGATCCAATAAGAATTCCTCACACATTAGGTGAGGAGTGTAGAAGAATGAACTTGAGTGTGAAATGAAAGCTTTGTTGGCCTCTGCTACTGGAAGGATGAGATAGATATTTCCTGACATGGGAGTAAAGATGGAGAAGCTGGATTTAAAGATTAACTTTGAAAGGTCATTAAGACATGGAGATGGGCATGTCAAGGGCATAACTGGATATCCTGGATTCTGGAGGAGAGGTCTGTATAAAAAGTAAAAATGTGGACATGGTCAGTTAGAGCTAGTTCTATAAAGTCATAGCAGTGTTGTATCACCAGAAGAGTGAATTCAGATGAGAGAAGAGGTGCAGGAACCAAACTCAAAGCATTCCAATATTTAAAAGATGAAGAGAAAGGAAGTAGCAAAGGAAACTAGTAAAAAGTAGGGGAGATGGAAGAAATCAAATGAATCCACATTCTGAAAGCCAAAAGAAGGCATTTCATGTGTCAGATACTGCAGGTACAACCAGTAAGATGAGAACCAAAAATTCCCCATTGGATTTTTAACACATGATCGCTGGTAAAACTGATAATAAGATTTTCAACTGGAGTTGCATGGATGAAAGCCTAATTAGAGAAGGTTAGAGAGAGACCGGGAAAATGATGCCTAGAAACAGAACAGAGACAACTACTGCATTTCATCAGTTCTAAAATAGGTACTATTTCATATTTTAAATTTCTGAAATTGAGATATATATTAAAATGAATAACATTTTATGCTTATTACTACCTAGGCAGCTACTCTGATGCAGTTGTCATCGCCTGCTTATTCACGAGCTTTGTTACAGTTGTTTAAATTTTCATTACTGCTACATAAATAAAAACTAAAAAGCTCTTCCAATATACATAAAATAAAAATTCTAAGTGATATGAAAGCTTTGATCATAGCTTAATTAGCATTTTCCTTTCTTAGTGGTACAAACATTAACTGCATGTTATAATCAATGTGACTCAAATATAATAAATATGATTATCATGTAGTTTAGCCATAAGAAGAAAAAAGAATGAAGTGATAGAAGGGATTAGGAGGTCAAGAGCAGGTTTTCTTATTTATTTAGGGATTTTGTTTATTTAACATGGTCAAAATCTGGAGGTGTTTGCATGCTGATGGGAATAAGCTTAAAGAAAGTAAAACTTTGATGCAGCATGATATACTTGAAGTATGTGTTCTCTATACTTCTGATTGAGAAAATATGGTTACAATTGTGCTTACCTCTCAATGGTGTTTTCCTGAAATCACTTAAGATCTCCGGTTTGGCTCTTTCTCTCTCAAATAAATAAATAAAATCTTCTTTTAAGAAAAAGATTGACTATTTATTTATTTATTTACTTATTTATTTGACAGAGAGAGAAAACAGTAGTGGGAGAGGAAGAAGGAGAAGCAGGCTCCTGTAGGACTGGGGAGCTCCACACGGGACTTGATCCCAGAATTCCGGGATCATGACCTGAGGCAAAGGCAGATGCTTAATGACTGAGCCACCCAGGCACCCCAATAAATAAAATCTTTTTTTTTTAAAAGATCTCCCTTTTGTATTCACAAATTAGAGGTTGCTCTAAAATCCTCTGCATGTTTACAGATATAAGGATCAAACCCAATGAAAACTATATTCTCATGTATTTGAGAAATATCAACCATTGATAATAAACATTAACTTACAACACTTCTATACAACTGCTTACATCTATACTCATTCAATATCTTATATAATTCTTGCAAATAGGTAATTAAGTTATAAAAGGACTTCAGAAGTCAATACTTCTATTTCTTTTTTATAAGGTTAAAAATTATCTTCAATTAGTATGCTGATTTTAGGGGCACCTGGTTGGCTCAGTCCGTTAAGGATCTGCCTTCGGCTCTGGTCATGATCTCAGCTGCCGCGATCAAGCTCCACATTGGACTCCTTGTTCAGCAGGAAGCTTGCTTCTCCCTCTCCCTCTGCCTGGCTCGTTGCCTACTTGTGATCTCTCTCTCTCTCTCTGTGTCAAATAAAGAAAGAAAATCTTTAAGAAAAAAAAAGGTATGCTGATTTTATATACATACACTTATTTTACCTGAAAACCTCTATATTATATACCCAATGCACAGGTAATAAAGTGCTTTCCAATTTACAAACAGGCTTACATAAACCATAAAAAATGAATATAAAAGTATTTCTGGAGAAATTAGTATTATTTGAAACTGTGGTAAATGGTATATATGACTTCCTACAATGCTAAACACTTGCAAAATAAGTATTATAAAATAACTGATTTTACTGATAATGAGCTTGAGATAAATGTAGAGCCTATTTCTTTCTTTTTCTTAAAGATTTTATTTATTTATTTGACAGACTGGCGAGGTCGGGGTTGTGGGGAGCAGTGTCCCCGCTGAGGAGAGAGCCTGATGCAGAGCTCAATCTCAGGACCCTAAGATCATGACCTGAGCCAAAGGTGGAGGCTTAACCCACTGAGCAATGCAGGCACCCCAGGCCTATTTCTTTAGAATAACAATAGTATATAAGTGGTGGCTAGGTCTTAACTTAATTGTCTATGTGTTTCTTGATTTAGTAATTTATGGTTCATTTGCACTGATCCATCTAATATAGTTATTTTCCAGTTTCTGTTGCTGGATAGTCAATATTTCGGGGAAGTCTAATAGATGTTTCCAAAAAAAATTTCCATATTTTATAATTTTAAAAAAGATATGAAAAGTATAGCTGATTGTGAAAAAAAATTATCATAATTGTAAAAGCCAGGTATGGCATAATGTGTAATTTTTCATTCGTGAATAAGTGAGATTAAAACTCTGGGTATAAATTTACATTCATGTTTTATCTAAAAACTACCATTTTAAAGGACCTTGGTTTCTTGATGATCTGTTGTTTTTTCTTATGGCTCTATTTTGATATTTTGTGTTTTTTTGTTCTTAATAAAATGGCTATGATTTAATTTATTTTAAATACTATTTTTTATTTTTATAAACATGTAAAAGATGAAAATCATATTTTGACTATTCTTGGCAACAATTAATCTGTGCTCATTTTTCTTGTCCTGTGTATTTTATCACATTAGGTATTTTATGAGAGCATGTTGTTGTCCTGCCAGTATACAACATACTATTAAATACTCTGCAAAGTACATTCAAGGAAATCTCTTGTTGTTGACCTATGCTTGCTCAGAATCCTTCTGCTCATCAAGCTACATACTCTTTCAGGTTGATGTGGTTTGCCAAATATTGTAATTGTCTATAATGGTATTAGGTCCATGAGAAAACATGCTATACTACTGTCAATATTGAGTGGACTATACATCCTTCTCCTCCTCCTCACTAGCTGTATACGATGGATACCACAGAAGTAGTGCCAGAGAGGGGGCAAAGGACCGTGTTTAGAAATACAGGTTCTGCAAATCTGCATAGGTACCAATGGTGACTAGCTATGAGATCATAGGAGAGTCCTTTGACTTCTCTCAGCTTCACTTTTTACAGTTGTAAAGCAAAAGTTATAATGGCTTCTGTAAGATAGACATTTGAGATTTAAATAATAATGCATTGCTTGGCATACAGTTAATGTCTAATAAATGTCAATAGAACAAATACAGAGATGGATATAGTCATCTGGGGCATATATTATCTTATTCCAAAAATATTCAGATGACTAAAAATTCTTAGATTAATAATTTTAAGTGAATATTGAATATATATATATTTGCTGTGTATATATATTCATATAAATTAATATATGTAAATTGAGTTTGTTTTTAATATTCATATTTCTAAAGAAAATTAAGAATTCCATTGTAGCTCTATGTGCATATTAACCATCACAAATCTAAACATTATCACTAATTGGCTACATTAAATTCTAGTAGGAAAGCATATTTTACACAGAATTATTGAGATATATTACAAACAGTACAGTAATCTATTTTATGCATTTCTAGTGTGAGATGATGTATATAATTTTCCCTTAATGACTCTACTTAGTGAATAAAAAAAGTTTGGTTATAGATTCTCAAATAATTAAAGGTCTTAAATAAGCTACCTATGAAGTATTCTTATTTGAGTTTGAACAGTCACTGTGTATTACTTTGCTAAACTGTGCAGTTTTATATGACAAATTTATAGAAGCCGGTTTGTAATATACTAATGAAATTGAGTGTTAATGTTCTGCAATGTGAAAACATGTGCCTACCAGAATAAGCAATCTGAAAAAGAAGCACTTCTTGTAAATCTTCTTGAAACTCAATGTTTTGTTACATAACTCATGCAGCAAGAAGGTCACCAACTATGAGCACTTCCTTCATTTCCATCAACTTGATATTGTTTCTAGTTTGTGCTTGTTTATTTTTATTTATATTTTTATTTTTTGCTTTGTGGTTTAAGCAGCTTCTGGGATCTATGGTTGAGATTAGTGAAATCTTTGATTTTTGTGAAGTTCACCAGGTACCTAGATGGTCATATGCAAAGGAAATTTCACACAAATGATTCAGGCATCTTTGTGCCGGATCTATGATAACACTTGAACTACGCCATTTGTGTGTGTGTGTGTGTGTGTGTTTGTGTGTGTCTCCCCGCCTGTCTCACTCAATCTCCTTTTTGGAAAGAGGGCTTTTAGAAGTCATCCCTTTTCTTTCACGTAGGCTCATTGTATTACTTTTGCCCAAAACTCTGTAGGTGCAAGACCTCTCTTGGATTCTAGCAAATAGGGAACTTCTTACTCAATATCTGATTAAAGCTACAACTTACTGAGCATCAGACATACCAGTTTATATATATTTATTCCCAATCCCTAAAATAATCCTAGAAGATAGGTATAATTTTCTTCCTTTTTATCGATGTTGAATTTAAGATGAACATCCAAAGCCATAGGGCTGACATTTGCCATATTTGGACTACAAATTCAGTTGTACTTGGGTCTGAAGATTATACAGGATTCAATGCTGGCTTGATGGGTAATCTGAGAGGTTAGTTTCTACAAAATAATCAATAACTAATAGTGACTTCACAAAATGACTCCCTCAGATCATAGTTTTACTTTTCTTAAGGGGAAGCAATTGTCTAAACAGAGAACATGACCAGGGCCTAGAGTACAAAGCTGAATAAAGAAAAGTGTTTAAATAGTCTAGCTGAAAGTTTGCTAATTTATGAGTAGATGTGGAAAAAAAAATGCGACAACTACCAGAAACTATGTATATGTGATTCAAATACTTTGACCAAGTAAGAATTAGCAGGAGTTTTAGATAGGTTGGTTGGTTGGTGTTGATTTTTTTTTTTTAATGAAGAATGGAGAGGATGATTTTTAAAGGGGACCTACATTGCTTGACACAAGCAAAATCATAATGAGATAGAAAAATCATTGACCTCAAAGCAAACCTATTGCTTATTTACTGGGGTATATGTTTTTTGGTGCATTCATGCTTCAATTTCTTCTCAGAAATACAGATATTTTATTTTTGAAGTCCTTTGAAATAAAATTTAAGAGTTTATACAAAATTGTCATAATCTTATAATTGATTTCTAATAGTACAATTCAGTGAAACATCCTTAATTTTTCTTGTACCTTTTGAACAATCAGCTTACTTGTTTCTATGACTCAAGAGCAACATAGCCATCATTCATCAGGAGTAAGATAAATTGATCAAGATGTTTTTGCTATTACTTTGGGGTTAAAATAAATTTCAGGTTCAAGGTGCTAAACTCTAACCTAGACATAAACAAGCAGTGTGCTTTCTACCACAAATTTCATCACTCAAACTGAATCAATATGGTTAGTGTGGTAAGTGTTATTAAATGTGCAGAACTTGGGATATAAAATACTTAATTGTCTTGAGGTATATTGTTTTATTGACTTCTGTTATCTAGTATTACAAGTGGAAACTCCAATCATACATTCAAAATCAGTAAAATATACAGTGCAATAAAAGAAAAACAATCTTTAGTCTGATTTCCACTTACTATACCCACAACTTTCAGATGATTTGAAAGCATCCACAGTTGAATTTGTTGGGACAGTTCAATTCCAGTGAACGAGTTCCCAGAGAGAAAGGGAGAATTATGACACTGGTTACATTTCCACCTCCTTAAAAAAATTTGCCCTCTAAACTTATATATTCAGTTTCCATGTAAAACTAAAATATGTTCCTATACAACAAGCTCAAGCATTTTACTTTTATTATCTCACTTCTTAAAAAACTGAAATCTCTGGTTCAGATTTCTTTAGTGACATTTTTAATATTGAATGAATCAAATCCCTAGTCTCCAGAGCATTGTATGTCTTGTATTTTGAAGTTGTGTCATATAAACAAATTGTTTTTCTAATCTTTTTATATTTTTTAAAGTATATGAAAAGTTTAACCTAATTTGTACAACATCATCAAATTTTTATTTCCTAACTCTTATTTTATTTGTAAGCAAAACTCAATTTCCAAAGATATGGATTGTTATTTATATAACTGGATTATGGACTACAAATCAATACATTTGATTTTATTACAGTTAACGTTTCAGAAAATTGTGTCATGAATGGCACTATGCATTAGTCTTATTTTTATTCTTTTTAATAATTCAGTTTTAGTTCTAATATATTTTTATTTTGAAGTAATTTTTCTAAGTATGAGGAAATGACAGGGTGAATTATAATGTGACAAATCATATAAAATAATTTATCTACCTGGCTAAGTTATGTTTTTGGCCAGTATTAGTTTTTATAATGTCAGTATTCATATACCCTCCAAAAAATGAACACTCTGTAAAAACTGTTTTGTTTCACCTTCTTGCAACAGTCAGAAATGATTCTTTTTTTTAAATTTTGAATTTTTTGAATTTAAATTCAACTAGCCAACTTATTTTCAGATGCACTGTTCAATAATTTATTTGTCTTGAAATGATTCTTTAAAATGCAGAAAAGTCACTAAGTTTGATAATAAATTGTAATTTCTTATTAAGCACTCCTACATACATTATCTCATTAAAACAACTCTATAGTGTAGGTGATAATATTATCATTTTATAGATTAGGAAAGGAAGTCTCACAGGCTTGTCCAAGCCAACACCTTACATCTAGCTGATCTGAGGTTCAAACATATTAATCCAACTACAAGAATATTTCTTCTGCTGCATTAAGCAACTAAGATCCAACATTTATTGTTCACCTGTTGTTTACTTAGTTATAAAGGCTTTGGGGTCTTAAACCTCATCCTCTCTCTCCCTTTCTTGCTCTCTCTCTCTCCTTCCCCCTTTCTCTATCTCTCATACATATATGCGCGCGCACACACACACACACACACACACACACATGCATATCATTTTAAAGATGAAATTAAGCCACAGAGAAATTAAATAGCTAACTTGTTGCTGTAGCTAATAACCTAGTATGTGGCATAGTATTACAGCATAGTATTTTAAGTTCAGGCTATAGAGAAAAAAATGCTGAAACCTCATCTGTGATTAACCATATCATTCCTGTTTAGTGTTCTGATGGTGAAAGTCAATGTTTCAAAGTGCTTGTCTGGTGGTTTAACTCCCTTTCTAGTTTATTGACTGTGATTTATTATACTGATTCTTCCCCATATTTTATTTTATTTTATTCTATTTAATTTTATTTCTACATTTCATTAAGTTCTGGTCATTTCTTTACTAGTTGCTTTCTATCTCCATCTTCCGTTTTAATCATGTATTTTTCTAACTACTAGAGTTGACACATAGCAGACCTGCATTTAGATATTCTTGTCTTTTCTTACACTAAAAGTGTTTCCTAATCACAAGGAACATTTTCCAAGATCACAAGGTAGGCCACAAAACAAGACTTAACAATTTCAATGCAGATTGAAACTATATCAAATACCTTTTCCAACCAAAATGGAACAAAGGTAGAATTCAATGGCTAAGGAAAAATGGAAAGTTTACAAATGTGTGGAAATCAAACAACAACTCTCAAACAATGATTGGGTCAAAGAGAAATGCAAAAATGAAATTAGAGTATCTCGAGTCAGATAAAAATGAAAACAAAGTATACCAAAATATACGGGATTCAGAAAAAAACAGTTCTAAGAGAAAAGTTTATGGTGGGAAGTGCCTAAAAGAAAGATCTCAAATCAATAATCTTAACATCTCAAGGAACTAGAACAGCATAATCCCAAAGTAGATTTGTAGAAGGAAGTCAGTATTAAAAATTAGAGCAGAAATAAATGAAATAGATAATAGAAAACATCATTAAAAGTAAGTTTTCATTTATTGACAAAATAAACAAAATTGGCAAACCCTCAGCTAGCCTAAGAGAGAGAGAGAGAGAGAAGACTCAAATAACAAAAGCAGAACAAGAAAGGGGAAACATTATATCTATGTCCCAGAAATAAAAAGAATTCTAAGAGACTAAACAATTATAAGCCAGCAAATTGAATAATATAGAAGAAATGGATAAATTACTAGAAACCTACAACCCACAATGACTAAATCATGAAGAAATAAACAACCAGAACAGATATATCATTAATCGAAAACAGGAAATATACATGCCACTCGTCATATATGTTATTGTTTATACATGATAAATTATATTTCTCTTACACTATTTTCCTCTAAAGTAGAGAATATATATATATATATATATATATACACACACACATATGTATATACAAACATATTTTTATATATAGAACAGTTTTTAAATTATAGGTTGTATTTTTATTTGTTCAACGAATGTTTCTGTTCTTTAAAGCTATAATGGAATCAGAGTGCTCCTCTTAATACTCATCCCTTTTGTTTTTTCCTGATAACTTCTGGAACTTTCCTGATACCTTCTAGATTTTGTCTTTTAACTCACTAGACTTCTCTTTTAGAGTGGGCAGGTGGATTATATTTCCCAATTCTCTGCTCCCTCCCTATAATTGGATTAGATATCCACATCCTTTGTCAAGTGGCTTAGCCATGCCTGCCTCGAAAATAGGCAAAATTTATAACACAGACATACTAACTTTCAGTTTAGCCCAGAAATTTTCTGTAACCTTGGAATGTGAGTAGATGTGAAATAAGCAGAATTGAGCTGAACTTGCTTGTTTGACTTGTTCATTTGTGATTCTACCAACTATATTGAGAATAGTCTAGAATTATCAGATACATGTGTAAGAAAAATAAATTTCAATTGCTTTTAGCCTAAAATTCTGATTTTTTTAAAAAGTATAATAATTGACGATTATTAAACCCACCAATTAAGTTATTTTATAATTGTCTTTTTATATAAAATGTTTAGCACATACAAAAATGTGTATGTTACAAAATATAACAAGACGGTCACTATCGGTAACTCACTACTCCACTTCAGAAATAATTCATTGCCAAAGCCACTGAAACTCCCTATTTACTCCTTCATTTGGTCTCTTCTATTCTATTCTGGATTTTGTGTTTATCATTCTACTGTTTAACTATATAACATATATATTAATATGTCTCCATACAATTATTAGACTTAACCATATTATTGTGAGTATATTTCTTAGATTTTATTCACAGATTTATGATCAATTAATTTTTTTAAGATTTTATTTATTTATTTGACAGAAAGAGAGGCAGTGAGAGAGGGAACACAAGCAGGGGGAGTGGGAGAGGGGGAAGCAGGCTTCCTGCTGAGTAGGGAGCCTGATGAAGGGCTCCATCCCAGGACCCTGGGATCATAACCAGAGCCAAAGGCAGAAGCCTAAGGGCTGAGCCACCCAAGAGTCCCCAATCAATTGATTTTTTTTTTTTTTTGACAGCACTTGTACTGGTTGCTGAGTGTAGCTCTAAAAGCCATCAATCTCCTCTCTATATTCTGTATTGAGATGTGGAAAATAAACTAATTCCTCAGTCTCAACATGCCTAGAATAAGTAGCCAAAAAGAAACTTTTATTTAAGACTCTCCTTAAAGTGTTATTCTTTTGATATCAGGATTTAGGATTTTAATGGCCTAACTGATTATAATTACAGACATTTGTTCCATTATACTCATAAATGATGAATGATTAAAAAGGCAGTCTATTGAATTCATATTTTTCTAATATATTTTTAAATTAGAAAACTCTGAGGCAGTAATTTAGAGTAACAAAGCAAAGATTGTTTTATGGTCCCAGACTTCTCCTTTATTTAATTAAAATTGCCTTAAAAATAATTATTGGGAATAAGGTGTTTTGTTTAACAGGATATTAGAGTATAACACCTTACCGAGTATACTTTTGAAAGACATAATGCTAGTTTTCCCAAAATTATAAGCGGAAGTTTGCATAGAGGATGCACATTTCCAAATAAGATATATACATTGTTTTTCTTTGTTCTATGGTACTGTAAATATACAGTTGGCTTTCAGGGTATTGGTAGATGGAACATGTCAACTTCAAATCAAAATGAAATTCATTTTGTGAGACACTTTTCTTTCTTCTTTTTAAAGTTAAAAAAATTATCACACCATGTCACCAAATTAATTTCTTCAACATGATCTCTTTTAATTGCAACATATAGTGTATGTTTAAAATTGATACATACCATGTGTGTTATATGTTATAGTGTATAATATATGTTTTATAAAGAAGCATGTTTAACTACATGTAACATATGAGAACATATGCTAAATGATGAGGGTCCTTATTGTATTTGCACTGAGATAGGAATGTTCAACTGATTAAGAGCAGTTCAGTGTTCTTTGTAGTTTCAGAATGCCTTTTGGCCCTAATTATTGGTGGCGCGTTAGTGTGTGTGCACCGCAGCTTAACATCAGCTGCAGAGAAGATGGTAATGAACACAGTTTAATACCTGAAACTTGCAAATACCCTTTGAAAGAGGGTAGGGATTCATCACTGCTTGATGCTTTATTTGGACCTTCTTTGGGTTTTCATTTCAGGTAGTACTACAAGATACAGGGATGTTCAAAATATTTATTACCTTATTAAGGTAAACTGTCTTCCCTGCTGGTAGATGATATTTTGTAGAAAAAATACAAAATCCTATAAACTTCATGGTCAGAGTCCTGCCACTTTTTGGCTGATAACACTGTAACCATTACTTTTATTCTAATTTTAAGGACAGTAGTAGCAGCACTTCAATTAACCAATTAATCAAAATAATACTCAAGTCTCTGCACATCTAGTTCATAAAGACTCTCCCTATTGCACATTATTTCAAAGGAATGCCACCTCCTGCTATGGTGGGTGTTCAGCTGTCCTAGAAAAGCACAGAAGTGAGCTCTTTTCATTGCAGTGAAAGAAGATAACAACACTGACACTTAAGTGACCATAATTAGTCCATTGAGATAGATGTGGGAACTTTGTACCTCCCTAGTGTCATTGTCACAGACTTATAACACCCTCTAAATTGCAGTGGTTCATTGGTTCATTTTCCAAATGGTTTTCTCACTTAGAATGCCTAGAGCAAGTGTGAAAGTTGAGAGATGAGTTTTCCATGAATACAAGTTAAAAATCATGAAAGAGTAATAAGAAGGTACGTCCTGCCCTATTCAAACTAGTTCTTCCAAAGGTTTGACATGCTTTATGAAACTAACCTTATAATAATAACAAGACACAAAATATGTTTTCAGGTGACAGATCATGCAACAACTAGCATGCCAATTTTATTTTAATGCCTTTGTGCAGTAGTAGAGAACAATATGCTAGTGTGTAGTTGTTTTTTATATGAATGTTCCTATAAATGGTCTATTTTTATTTTTTCTTAAGATTTTATTTATTCATTTGACAGAGAGAGAGCACATAAGCAAGGGCAGAGGAAGAGGGGGAGGGAGAAGCAGGCTCCCAGCTGAGCAGGGATTCCAGTGCAGGGCTTGACACAGGACTTTGGGGTCATGACCTCAGCCCAAGCAGATGCTTAACAAACTGAGCCACCCAGGAACCCCAAGTAGTCTATTTTTAAAATGCAAATGTATCTTAAAACTGCTTTAGATAAATTTCCCTCAAAAATTAGGGAATGCAAAGTAAACTATCAACAAATACGCCTGAAAATTCATAAGCAAATTCTTGTCGGACTATAGAGGAAAGCAAACAACAGAAAAAAGGATGAGACAGAATTGTAGCACACTATAGTACGAAAGGAGTGAAATACTGACTAACAGAATTACATTTCTCAGGTGTTCCCTTTCTCCTTTGAACCAGCATGGAAAGCAAAAAAGAGCTATTAGAAATCAGAAGAGCTGCCCATATAGTGAAGAAATGGGTGAATTGCTTGCTTTTCCAAAGCAGTGATATTATTATTTGTAAGGACTCCACCAGTTATTACAGGCACCCAAAAGTTTTAGATAGATTCAGGAACGTAATATCTGATGCATACTTTCAGAATGTGTTGCTTCATATCGCAAGGACACTGTAGTGTGCAGATGATTGGAGAGATCCTGGGGCCCAAGCAATGTCATCAGAGATCTCTCACTCCATCTCTCAGTTCTGTGTATCTTTGAAAATAATCTGACTACAGTAAATTTCCATCCCTCAGAAAAGATAACCACCCTCCTTCTCAAATTATTCACCCCAGTAAAGATGCGAGCTGTTTGTTGCCTCAGTAACCTCAAAAGAAAGAGATAATAGTTTCATTTTTTTCGAAGTCCTAGCAATGACTGGCTTTTGTGGTGTATCTATTCTAGAGTAGTTAGGCAGGCCAGAGTCACAAAAGCGTTCTTGGGAAAATTCCACCCAAAACACATAGTATCAATTCCATCATGAAAAAAATAAGATCCTTTTACCAGAAAAATGATGAAAGAGGTGCAGAATCATTGAATACAGAAGTCAGATAATCATCTCATACAATGAGAGGGATTCTGGACACTAAAAACACATGAGGTTGCTACAGGTCTTACACAAGATTTTCATACAGATTACCTTACAGGTGTTTTGAGGACATTAAAAAAAAAATCAGAAATAATTAAAAGAAGTCATTAAGTGTTCACTGAAATGAAAAAAAAGGCATATCAAATATCTTCATTTACACTTTTGATAGGATGTCCAGATTGGTAAATGAAAAAGACCTTAGAGATACACCACTGAAATTTTTTAAAAATAAACTACTGGGGCGCCTGGGTGGCTCAGTGGTTAAAGCCTCTGCCTTCGGCTCAGGTCGTGATCTCAGGGTCCTGGGATCGAGTCCCACATCGGGCTCTCTGCTCAGCAGGGAGCCTGCCTCCTCCTCCTCTCTCTCTCTGCCTGCCTCTCTGCCTACTTGTGATCTGTCAAATAAATTAAAAAAAAAAAATCTTTGGAAAAAATAAATAAATAAATAAATAAATAAATAAAAATAAACTACTGAATAACGAGATGAAACTTGGAATTAACTATCTTAATAATGGTAAGTTCTTAAACAAACTTTCCAGAAAAATGTTCATTAAGGGGTCAATATTAAGGTGAAAGAAAGAGGGGTGCATGGGTGGCTCAGTCAGTTAAGTCTGCCTTCCACTCAGGTTCTGATCACAGGGTGCCTAAATAGAGCCCCCTTGTGGAACTACCTGCTAATGGGTGAGTCTATTTCTCCCGCTCCCTCTGCCCTCCCCCTGGCTCATGCTCTCTCTCTGACTTCCAAATAAATAAATAAATAAAATCTTTAAAATAAGTGAAATGAAAGAAAGAATTTAAGGTTTTGTTCTTAATCCTAATTCAAATTCTTTTTTCAGCATTTTGGATGAGGACATGGAAATAGGTGAGTAACATGTGTAGGTTATATAAAGCTTGGAGGGAAATGTCATATCTAAGATCTCAAAAATATCTCAACATAATAGATAAATAAAATAAACCTGAGGAGATAGAAGTTAATCTAAATCCTTATGTTATTTTTTTTTTACTTATACCATGAATCAAGCTTAGAAATAAAGAATGAGGATTAATAAGAATCTTTATGAAAAAACTAAAGGAGAGACACCTGGGTGACTCATTTGGTTAAGCAGTGGACTCTTGGTTTTGGCTCAAGTCATGATTTAACAGCGGGGAGACCAAACCCTTGTGGGGCTCTGCACAGAGCCCTTGCATAGAGGCCTATGCATGGAGTCAGCTTCAGATTCTCTTTCCCTCCAGCTTGTGTGGGTGCACTTTCTCTCTCAAATAAATAAATAAATCTTAAAAAAAGAAAGACTAAAGGACATTAACTTGAAACAACCTGAACACATATTATAACAATCTTATATTTTTTGCTAAAATGCATTAAAATTATTATTGGGTATGTTAACAAAATTTCTTTTTCTAATAATAATAGGTGGTACAGTAATAATCTGAGAGATGTACAGATAAATATGAGTGTTTCCAAGGATGAATTATTAACACCAAAAACGATGTGAGAATATCAGATTAGAGGGAAAAATATTTAACAGAATAATATAAAAACAGCTTCAAATGCTTGAAAGACTTTCATGCAGACTTACTCTGTGTGCTTCCAAAAGTTATACCCAGAACTTGTATTTGGGTTGTAGAAGTCAGATCTACAATCAAGGACACTTTTTTTTTCTCCCAAATTGTACACTTTTACTGTTGGTTTTGAAAGTATATATATATATATATATATATATATATATATATATATGTGTGTATATATATATATATATATGTATACATATATATATATATACAGACACACACACATACATACATATAATATGTTTTATTAATTACTGAATTTTCTACAATAATATGATTCAATATGAGAGTCAATATGATTCAATAATGACATCTTCCAGTGTCATTTCAAGGCAAGTCCACACAAAAAGTATATGGTTAGACCAGATAACTTTGAATCCCAGTTCAAAATATTAATGCTTTGGATTTCTATAAAATTATTCATGGCTGAGGAAACAGGATATTGGGAGTATCTGGTTGAAAGAGTAGTTTTCAAGGTAGGTCACAGAGAAATGGCCTGTCTAGCTGGCAGTAAGAATTTGTGATCATCCCACAAAGAAATATATACCTAAAGACTGAAAAGATCAGACTCCTTGGAGGTTTATGAGATAAGAAAGAAATTCCCTTTCTAGAAATTGTTTTAGGAAATTCCACTATGTAGATATTCTTTAAAAAAAAAAAAGCAGCTATGAAGGACAATGAACGTAGAGATTAACAGCTTAAATTAAGGTAATAACAATTAGAAATTGTTTTCTTCTTGCTAATGGATACTTAGCATATTGGAATTGAATATGTAGGTGAGTTGAAAGTATTAAAAAATAATGAGATAATATTTCACACTTACTTATTACATGAAACATATATTTAAATCCCTGTATGCTCTATTTCAATAATATCTCCCATTTCACAACACAGAAAACCACTATTCTTAATTATATATCTAACTTCCCTTTGGTTTTATATATTGGCTTTTTTGTGGGTTGTTTTTTTAAGACTTCATTTATTTACTTGAGAGAGCACAAGTGGGGAGAGGGGCAGAGGCAGGGAGAGATGCAGACCCCTCACTGAGCAGCAAACAAGACACTGGGCTGGATTCCAGGTACCTGGGATCATGACCTGAGCTGAAGGCAGAAACTTAACCGGATGAGTCACCCAGGAGCCCCTTATGTACTGTTTTGCTAAAACATTTGTGTGTGCGTATGTGTTTTGCATGCTTCCACATCTATACAAATTGATTTTTGTATACATAGTACATATATTAACATATACTCTTCTGCTACTTGCTTTTTTAGCTTAGAGATTCATGCATGTTGTATAGTTGTAGTTCTTACACTGTCACTATGACATTGTATTCCAATGTATTTTATGTATTTACTCTTCTCCTGATGGAAATATATCTGTTTCCATTTTTGTGTATGACTTTAAAAATTGCACAGATATAGTGCAAAATACATTATTTTGACTGACCAGCAACATCATCTGGGAACTTGTTAGATATGCAAATTCACCATCCCTACTCCATACCTGACAAAATTAGAAAATCTGGGGAGCAGTAGGACCAGCAATCTTCAAGCAATCTGTGCAGGTGAATCTGATGCACATTCAATTGCAAAATCACGAGCATAAAGTGCCTGTGAAGGTAAGGAATCACTGAATCATAGTTCTTAAATCCTCAAGCTTACCAGATAACCCTATATAGTTTTCAAAAATGCTTACACAGATTATCAGTTTCACCAACAGTTATCTGTGCTCCCATTGTTCCAATTCTTTAAGACACCTGGAATTGTCAGATTTTTCAAAAAATTTGCCAATGTGGTTAAGTACAAAGTATTATCTCACTGTGAATTTAATTTGCTTTTCCAAAGTTTGTGATAGTTGTGCATATTTTCTAATTTTATGAGATATTTGTATTTCCTCTTCTATGAACTTCTTATAGCTACCATTTTAAAATGTCTCTTTTCTGAGCCAAGATGCCCTTCAAAAGATGAATGGATAAAGAAGATACAGTCCATGTGGTGCTTGAACTCACGACCATGAGATCAAGACCTGAGCTGAAATCAAGAGTCCAATGCTTATTTCAGGTGCCCCAGAAAGAATTTTTATCTTGTTTCAAAAACTCTTCCTTGAGGGCATGAAAACATTCTACACTTCTTTATTCAAAGAATAAATTTCAAATTTTAATTTTTTAAAAATTTTTCATCTCCCTGAAATTATTTTTATGAGTCCTAAGTAAGGATCCATTTTCCTTCCACAAAGAGAACCAGTTGTTTCAGAAAACTTTATTCAATAGCTCAGCAGTTTCTAGTAATCTTCAATGGCACGTCTCTTATATGCCAAATTTCTGCATACATATGAATTTTTAAGAAGATTTCTATTTCTATTTCATTACTTAATACTTCAGTATCTCTACAGTCTCTTGCTTCCTTAAAATAACTTTATACTAAGCCATAATACCATAATTCATATTACTCCTCCATATTTTTTCGTCAGGAGCTTCTTGGTGACTTATGACTACAGGCACAAACACAGACACGCAAACTCACACCATTTTATTTTGTTAGGCATTAAGCATATAGATAGTGGGAGAACTGACATCTTCATGATACTGATATTTTATCCATGAGTGTGGTATTATATCTTTCTATTAATGTCTTTCTTAATATCTTATTGTAGAGTTTCATAATTTTCTCCATAAAAGTAAAGCACATTTGTGATTTGCTACTAGGTTCTTTATATTATTATTTTTTTATTTCTCTTTTCCTAAATTAAAAGGACTCTTTTTTATCAATGTCTATAAAAACAGTTGTCCTTAGGTTTTGGCATTTTATTCAGAGATGTTAATATATTCTCAAATGAGTCTAGTAATTTATGTAAATTATTTTGAAATTTTAATATAGACATGCTTTTTCCTTAAAAAAAAAAAAAAGTCTTGATAGTTTTTATTTTTATTATTTTCCTTATTGTACTGACCAGGACCTCCAATACCATTTTGAAGAGAAGTAATAATAGTTATATTTTTTCCATATACATTTTTGTTGAAGTCATCTTTACAGGGTTTGGAGATTTGTTCTTAGAGTGTCATAAAAATGTTTTGTTTTGTTTTGTTTTAAACCATATACGGATGATTGATCTTATTGAATGCTTTTTCTGTTACATCTATTACTACAATCATATTTTTCATTGTTAGTGCCCTACTATGATGAATAATCTATGTAGATTCTCTAATCTTAATTTACAGTAGCATTCCTAGTGTAAACACACCTTCGCCATTATATATAGCTTTTTTTTTACATTGGCTATTCTATGTCCTAATATTTTTAATTTTGCATCCATGCTCATAAGTCAGAATGGGCTGTAAAGTTTCCATTCTCATGAACATTTTCTTTTGTCTGACTTTTGAATTGAGACTATGTTTTTGTTTTTGTTTTGTAGAACTTCACATCTGTTTGGGGATATATTTATAATTATGAACTTAATTATTTCAATAGTTTCAGACTATTCAAATTTTAGACTTATTTTAATAAGTTTGATGGTTTATGTTTTACTTAGAATTTCTCCAATTCATCTACTTTTTCAAATGTACTGGCTAACATTGCTCACAATTTTCTCCTGTCATTATGATATGTTTTGCATCTATATAGATAAGTCTCCTTTTTTATTTCAAATAATATTTGTGTTTATATTTATGTACATTTCATTAATCTCACATGTTACTTCTCTTTAGTCTTTTCTAAGCACTGAATGTATAAGAACTTTTTGCTCAAGGACTCCAAAAACAAAGCAATTCATTTCAGATTGACACCAAATCTCTAATTCTTAGGTTAATGTCTACAAACCATAGCTACCCAGTTCTTAGTAAATATTTTTTTAAAGGAACTGATTTATTAAAGACTATGTAATCTTTGAGTTCAGGTCTCCTTTCCTTTTGAAAGAAAGTGGATTTCCAACTAAAAATAATTTCATTCTGAAAATAATGATACAATGATTCAACAATGTATTACCAGAAAAATCTTCTGTGTGTTTTAATGAAAGTAATATCAAATAAGTTTGCATGTACATAATAAGTACATTGTTCATTGACTTGGAAGTTCTACTCTCTCTAAAGATGATACACTGTCACTAGCAAACATGAATTTCCTACACATGTTCACCAAAACCAGTGTATTTAACTCTGTCTGAATATTAGAATTACCAGAGGAGCTTTAAATACCTCAGACCAATTGAATAGAAATCTCCCAGAGTTGGGCCTGAGCCCAGGAGATTCAAACATGCAGCAAGGTCGAAAACCACTAGCATAAGTTATATATTTGTGAAACCCTATGCCTTAAATTCATTTGTAACATTGACCTGTATGGTTCTTTATTAAGAGAACAGACTATTGAGGTCAAAAACCACTGCAGCTAATAGCAGAGTGTTCTTCCTGAACTAATTTGACCATTATAAGACACTTCAAAAGCAATTTCCTAATCTGTATTTTTACACTGTTTAAAATGCTTAAATAGTATGCTGCACTTCATCAAACATTTTTGCATGTTGTAGAATTAACTGTTTTATGCTTAAGAGTATATTTATCTTACTTTAAACTCTTTCTTGACATTAGGGAATGCTAATTTATTTTTAATAAAAGTAGCCAGTTAATCTCAGTTGGTTAAGGCACATAGTCAATAAACCTCCCCCGCCAGAAAAAAAAAAAAAAAAAGTGGGAAGGCTGTTACTGTCTAATGTTGTGAAGCTGACATTTAAAATCTTTGTAACAGGATATTCTCAGAGTTGAATGAGTGATGTGGCAGAAGGAATGGGTGGGTATTTTAAAAATGTAACTGACTTCAATACATGAAGAAATATACTTTAAAAAAAATTATGTATTTCTCTTAAAGAGAGAGAAAGTGTGCATAAGTCAGGGGAGGGGCGGAGGGAAGAGGATCCTCAAGCAGACTCGCAGGTGAGGATGGAGCCCTACACAGGGCTCGATCGCACAACCCATGAGATCATGCCTGAGGCAAAACCAAGGATCTGACACTTAACCAGCTGAGCCACACAGGTACTCCAAGAAATATACTCTTGTAAAGGAAAATTTATAATGTTAAAGTAGTTGCTTCTGTCCCAATTTAACTTGCATTTATGTATGCATTTTTCTTAGACAAACATGCTTTTATCAATTGAATCAGGTAATTTCATTTAATGTTTTCAGTGATTATAAGGTATAATGTAACCATTGTCCTAAATATTTTCATAAACTAAAAGAATTTGGGTTACATTTTTTTGACAGTTGTACTATAATATAAATTTCTTTTTATTTTGGAGGAAAAAAAATAGTGTAGTCTTTAGTAGTAGACAATTATCTGCTCTTCCTGTTTACTTTTGGTGAACTTCTCCTCATTTCAGTCCAAGGTTTTGAATGAGATATATGTCTTAATCCAGCAACATAGGTGGGAACTATATCAGGCCTGGCTATTTAAAATATTTCATCTAATTGTATTAGGCAGTGGAGGAGCCAGTGAGGGGTCCATGACCTAAAGCAAGCCCAGGAGATTCATCTCTTATAGATTAGGTTATAAAGATGGCAAAAAATGGCTATCTTTGCTACAAATGAAAAAACAAAAATAAAAACAAACTTGACTGACAATGAAATCAAACAGTGCAGAGCTGAGAACTGAATCTTGAAAGAATCCCAGTGATATAATACAAGTCTTTAGAAACAAGTGTTTCCCACATGCTTTTTAGTATGCTGGCAATACATTCCATAGGAAGCTAGTACTTAAGAGGTTTTTGTCACTTGTAAGAGGGTTTTGATTACTAAAATATTAAAATACTATTGATGTTTAAATTCCATCACTTTTAAGGAATATTACTGTATTTTATGTGATAATCAGGAAAGAAAAATGTAAAAGTTGCCAGTTAAACATTAAGTGTACAATGAATTTCCATTTCAAATTTGTTAGAATTAGAATTAGAAATTTCTATTTCTATTTCAAATAGAAATAATGGTATATGGTAATACAAAAATTGAGAAAGTAGGTCTTTGCAGATGACATGTGGTAAAATATGAAATGGCAGAAGCTGAGTCAGAAGATGGTATGCCCGAGATTATACATGGTCAAACTTTTCCCAACGGTAAATTGTTGGATACTGCAACACAGGGCATGTGTTTATGTAGGCTGGAACATTAGGAGAGTTGATATAAAATGAGAGTATTTCAATTAGTTGGCTAATTATTATGTCTAACCTTAAGTAAATTTCTACAAATGACATAATTTTACTTGAGCAGAACATTGAAGGAAGAAAAAAGAGCTCAACTTAGAATGTTTTTTTTTTTTTGTCCAGTGCTCAACATTCCAAGAAATCTAATTATAAGACAGTCATGCATATTTTAGGGCTGAAAATTCCATATCCCAAGCTCCATACTAAAGGAAAGTAAAGGAAAAAACAAAACAAAACAAAACCTGGAAATAAAACAGAAGGTAAGATAAGCTCCAAGAAGGAGATAAGGCTTGGCTATGAATACCTCCCAAGTATCTTCCACCTTACACAGACTGCCTACACATGGTAAAGAAATAAGTCCACACTTTAAAATATAATAAAAATAAAAAAGCAGCATACTGGGATTCACTGAGGAAGGGGTAAATCAACTTTATTGTTTTAGAGATGGAGACCCAGAGAGAAAGAGGGGATGGATGCTAGGATTAAAGGTTAAAAGCTTTAGATTCTTGGCTCTGGTAATTACCCCATGGAGTATGCAAATCACTGGGAGGCCAACATGGTTTAAATGGAATTAGTTGTATTGCCCAATAAATTCCCAAGTTTGGGAAACAAAGTCTTATGATTATTTAACTTTTAAATCAATCCCCAAGCACTGTGATCCAAATATGTACCAATGGGAAAAAATAAAATAAAATAAAATAAAATAAAATAAAATAAAAAGTAAGAAAAGGGGCACTTGTGTGGCTCATTCAGTTAAGTGTCTGACTCTTGATTTCAGCTCAGGTCATGATCTCATGGTCATGAGATTGAGCCCTGCATTGAGCTCCAGGCTAAGCGTGGAGCCTACTTAAGATTCTCTCCCTCTCCGTCTTCCCCTCTCCCCCTTAGTCCCTCTTTCCCTCTTAATACAAACAGCTCTGTACCAATAGAAAGGCAATGCTAAACCACAGCAAAGACCAGAAAGGTATTTTTCCAAACCTCTTTCTCAAATGTGATGTTGTGAACAACGCAATTGGGAAAACTTCCAAAAGGACAGAATCAGGAACAGGAAGATTGGTTGCCTGGAGAACTCTTCTGATTGTAGAGTAAGGATTCCTTGCTAGATGTACAAAAAGGACATTGTAGCTGGTATGGAATGATGAATAGTGCATATTCTTTCTCTATTTCCCCGGTCCAAATTGAAGTTTTTATTGAGGATGCCCTCTTTACTGACTGTAACAGTGCACTGAGTACAATGAAGGTGAGTTCCAGACCATAAGAAGTTACTCTTACCCAGGCAAAAGAAAGGCTTATTAATTAACCAGGTACCTTAGACTAGGCGCTGTATTCAGTAATTGCATGAGATACTAGGTAATTCCATACTAGGAAGAATTTGCAAAGTGTCTGAATTAGCTTATGGCATAGTTGCACCATTTTAAGAAAAGACGCTTTAATATTATCCATGTTGAGGAACAGATGGGAATGTCGGGAAATGTCTCTGAAATTTCAAGCTGTGCAAACAATGTAGGTTGAATATTGTTTAAACTGAGGATGAAGCCAAAGGAAAGCCGAGTCTAATGAAGAGAAAGGGGTATTGGAGCAGAAACAAAACTACTGGATTCGCTGCATTGAGGTGGTCAGCAACTTAGTTTCATCCCTGACCTTCGCAGTTATGGGAGCCCATAAATTCTCTTTGTTTTGCTTAAACTAGCTTGATGTGAGGTTTTTTGTTTGTTTTTGTTTTGTTTTTTGTTTTTTGTTTTCATTTGTCAACAAGCTAAGTAGGATCATAAAGCTGTAGTCACAAATTCAAAAGTTGTGGAGACCAGGAACATCACACACATAAATGTTGAGAAACTAAGAAGAAATAAAGCCATAAGGACTAGGGAGAGTGGACACCAATACTTTGCTACACTGATTGTGGGAATAGAGACCACAATTTTATTAGTTTGCCTGATCTTTACAAAAAGATCTGAATTTTAAGATGAAATCTTCTCAAAGTGAATTATTTTTTATTATTTTATAAAATGTATTGTGTAGGCCATTTCTTAATAGCCTATTATTTTTTTATATAAGTACTTACAATGTGCAAACAATAATTTATCTACATTAAAAATGGTAGACATTTAAAAACTAATTTTTGCCTCAAGTCACATATACCCAATCATCTACCCCAAAGTTTCTGAGTTTCTGGCAACAAAAAAATAATTGATATTCTATAAATGTTTATATACCATGGATTGCCTGTTTTTTAAAACAGAGAATGTAAGCCTCATATATCTCTCTAGGCTGGGAAGGTGATATAATAGAACTAGTAGAAAGTAGTGGTTAATGTAGTGAAATTTATCCTTGACCAAAAGGCAAGGATTATACTTGCCCTGATGCAGTCTATTTCAATTAAAAACAAAACAAAACAAAAGACAAGGTGTGAAACAAATTAGCATGTGAAACTTTATTTCTGAACAACCAGTTTGAGATATTTATGATCTATTTTTTAAAAGCATGTTTGTGTATTTCTCTTACCTGTTTAAAATGTATCCTAACTTTTCAGAATGTCTTTTAATAACCAACTGTTTGAACACTCAACAAGGTAAGATTTTCTGTGTATGTAAATACTTATACCAATACCCCAGAGGTCTGCAGGCTTTTCTGTGTACAGTACCAAGTGAAGGAGGAAAAGGTTACTACATCATTATTGAAATGGCCTCATGTGAAAAATACAATGCGTTCTCTGGACAATTTGGTAATCCAGTAAAATTAATTATGCCCTGGATCGGTCTTGTGCACACTGAGGGAGAAAAATAAAAATTATTTTTGAATAATCAAAATGAAGTATAATAAGGGCACAAATATGAGTTCAGAAAATAAAAAGTAGAAGTCATATTAATAGAAGGACCATGCTTCTCACTTAACAAGAGTCAAGAGCACTCTGAAATTTTACTCCTTCCTGTAAGGTGCAGACATTTATGAATATTTTAGGAGAAATTCAGATACCAAAAGGAAAATATTATGTTCTGAATTGTGTACCCCTCATATTCATATGCTGAAGACTTAACCTCCAGTGTGACTGTGTTGGAGATAGGGCTTTGATTTTTGTAATTAAGGTTAAATAAAGTCACAAGGATGAGCCCTTAATCCAATAGGACTGGTGCCCTTATAAGGAGAAGAGACAGTAGGACTGCACACTTAAGCAAAAGACCATCTGAGGACACCGGGAGGAGGTAAGGATCTGCAAGGAAAGGGGAGAGAACTCAGGAGAAACCAAACTTGTTGACACCATGATCTTTCTCCATCAGCCTCCAGAAACAGTGAGAGATAAGTATCTGTGCTCAGGTTGAGCAGTTTGTGGTATTTTGTTAGAACAGCCCTAGTAAACTAATACAGAAAGGAAACCTTCTTCCCATTGTCTCCCCACCCAGCCCCATGAGGTAAAATACCTCCCTTCTGCCCTTAAACCATCAATGGATCCACAAGCCTTAAAACAGAACTCATTCTTTTTATTTGTTATTTCAACCCAGGAGCAAATGGAGGGGTGGGGGGGTATCCTTCTAGTAGAGAAGAGTGGAATGTCCTGGGAAAAGAAGGGAGAGCAGAAACAAAGGGGTGCAGGATGGTAGGCAGTGGGGAAGATAAGAGTCAGTTTGAGATGCTAGTTGGTATGTTTGAGACTCCTTGGGAGCCCAGGGATATTAAATGGAACTCCTCTAAAGTTCTAGGGAATAAGATGCCACTCCCATCTAGACACAAGGATAATTCAACTAGGCCAAGAACCAAGTATCAGAGACATCTGCACACCAATGTACACTATTTACAGCTACTAGGGCAAGAGGGAGGGAGGGAAGGAGAGAGAAAGAACTCAACTAATGAGATAACAATCCAGTTACCCACAGATGAGTTATCTTTGGAAACACTCTAACTTAAAGACATTCATCTAATAGTGGAAATTTTGAGCAGCATCAAAAATCAACAAGAATTATCATTTGTGGCTTCAGCTCATTTCTAGTCACATCACATTTGCAAGTGACCCGGCCAATCAATTGAGTTCCCACTTATCTATTAATGTTTTCAGCATTATTCATTGAGACAATTAGGAAGGATCCAACATTATAGGTAGCACAGAGCATATTATCAATCTGAGCACCTCCATTCATTTGTGGCCAACAATGACAATTCCAAGTATGGACTGAGCCTTATTTTGAGGAAAGAAAACCAGTGATGAACAAAATACATGTAAAGAGCTATATTCTGTAAAAAGTTAATTTCTAGTGGAAGGATGAATAAGAAAGGGGAGAAAAAGAGGCAATTATCTTATGAACAGGAATGAGCTTAGGGTACTCTCTAGGAGCCCCTAGAACATGTTTCATGTTCAAGCTTCAGAGGTCAGAGAAAGTATGCCACACTTGGGAACTGCAGAGCCTGGGACTGGGTTATGGCTCTGCCATTGATTAGAAATGTAAATATGGACAAATTCCTTAACATCTCTTTCTGTCAATTTACTCTTCTATAAAGTAGAAGTAATAATGGTACCTATCTCAAAGTATGAGAATTAAACGAGTTCATATGTACAATACTTAGAGGAGTTCTTAGCATGTAGTCAGTACTCAAAAAGTTGTTTTGTTTTGTTTTTTTCATTGTATTTTTATGAAGGTACCTTCGGTTTTTAACAGAGAGATAACATGGTCCTCTCTTACACATTAGTTTCTCTTTGCCTAGCTCCAAATCTGATCTCCGGCTCTAACATTTCTTGTCTTTTGGACTCTCCTATTTATTTTGTGTACATTTTTATAAAAATGATTGAAGGGAATGACCTTGCAGGGGAAGATATACTTAAGCCAACTTCTAAAGATGGCCCTAATATTCAATGCAGATTTTCATACTGTAAGAAGCAAGACTTGATTCTCCGAGAAGATAACATTTTAGAAAATGATACATGTTCGTCTTATTGTATCACTAAAGGAAGAGTTTGTAGAAGAACACAACTCTGAGGCCCTGGCAAACATGGCCAGGCCACATGCTTCTTTTGTACTTCTACAAAATATTTCAGACGACCCCCACCACTCTTTTTTTTTTTTTTTTATAATTTCTGTATAGTGAATTTTAAGGAAAATTGTGGGATAGAAGCCTACAAATCTGTTTCTCACCTCTCACATATCCATCCTGGTGGGAACTTTGCACGTTCTCCTAATTTTGAAAATCCACAAACAGCTAACTGAACATAACCTATGTGCCAAATGTAGCATCTGAGATTGTGTGCAAGTGCCAAAGTCACACGGCTCCCTCCGTAAAGGCTCATTTTGTTCTGATCTCTCCTGCCAGCTTATGACTTTCCTGTCTTTGGTCCAGCACCGCTCACCCTCTTTCCACATTCTTCCTAACTCAGCCCTCCTGCTGTATTCTTCCTTTGCCTTTTGGATGGTGCTATTTCTTTTGTGTTCCCATATATAAAGTCAGTTCAAGGCACGTGAATGCATCTGGTAAGAGCTAGGCTTTAAATGTCTTTAATTTTTCTTTATTCCATTTTGTTATCAGCATCAGCGCATTATGTACCTCTACACTAAGATACAATTTTCCATCTTTGAAAAAGAGGCTTATTTTATTTTATTTTTTCAAGATAACTGGTGGCTTTTTAAAAATGAAAACGGCGGATTAAATGAAGGCAATCATACAGCCAGGTTTACAAGCGTGAATTACTTACAAGGACTGCAAATCGCCAAATAACTTCTTTCTATCTGATATTTTCCTTGACTCAATTCCAAATACATATTAAGTAATGGATTAACTGTTTCCAGGAGAAATGCTGATAATAATTATATCACATATAGCTTCTGGGTGATAGGAATGCTAAATGCCGTTAGACTGAGCCCTGGTTGATTTTCAATTTACTTTCCAAGACAAACCTTCAGATATCTCCCATACACCTTTTGATATTTGTGCACTTTCGTTCATTTTCAGTTTGATGAACTTTTTAATAAGGTATTAATTAGAACTACACTGATGGAATCATCATATTCATGTCTCTAAAGTCTACCTCCAGGAAATATTTACTGCTTACTCATTTTGTGCTAGGCATAGTTTTTAAAGTCTCAATCCTTTTATAGTTAAGCAGTAGATTTTTACAGGGAAAAAGACAACACTCTGTGAGATACAAGAATAGCAGCTTCAGTAAATAAAATTCTTGCTTCTCATTATGCATAATTTATTTGACTTATGTGTGATCTTCATTTTATATTTATATTATGAATAGAGAAGTTTACTTTCTTCATTTAACTTTTCCATCTAAACAAGCAAGAACTCTAAACCACATTCAATGACATTTAACACAGATGCTATAATCTGCAGAATTAGATGTTTTTACACTCAAATTTTCTAGACATCATAAATTAGGTTTTAACATTTTGTACCACCAATATACAATTATTTATGCATTTTTCCACTTAGAATTTTGTTTTTTGCAGGTTTTGCTAATGACAAATTATCTCAGATTCACCTTATCTAAAAATGGCATATCTTTTGAAACTGTTTGAAAACAACTGTTTTCATCTTTGAAGGGTATTTTCAGTGGACATGGAGACCAAGCTTTCACTACTGCCAATATGACATTCCATTTTCTTCTGGTTTGTTTTTTTTTTGTTGTTGTTGTTGGTTTGGGGTTTTTTTGAAGGACCTATTTTCAAGATTTTCAGCAGTTTGACCAATATACTTCTGAAAAACATTGCTGTTTTTATATTGTAAATAATACATTTAGGGGGTTTTCTGAGTTTCCTGGAACTACAAGTAAACATCTCTCATGGGTTTGAAATGTTCTTAGCTACCATCTCTACATTTTTTTCTTCTTTACTGTTCTTTCTCTTTCCTTCTGGGACTCCCACTAGACCTATGGTAGCTTTTGACTCCGTGTTGCATGTTTCTCTTAGGCTCCTCATTTCACTTTCAATTACTTTCTCTCTCTGCTTTACTTTAGATATTTTTCTATTGCTCTGTCTTGCAGTTCATCAGCATAATTTTAGTAACATCCAATCTCCTCTTGAAGTCATCTCGTGAATTCTTAAATTTAAGACATGACATTTCACAGTTGTAGATTTTCTGTTTCTTGATTTGAAATATCTTAGGCATTTCCCCATTTTCATCTATCATTTTCCATTTCCCATTATTTTATGAAACATATTTATGACTATTTTAATAGTTTTTTTAATAAACATATATTTTTATCCCCAGGGGTACTCACCATAGCACTCACTCACTCACCATAGCACATACCCTCCCCAATGTCCATAACCCCACCCCCCTTCTCCCATCCGCCCTCCGCCCAGCAACCCTCAGTTTGTTTTGTGAGATTAAGAGTCACTTATGGTTTGTCTCCCTCCCAATCCCATCTTGTTTCATTCATTCTTCTCCTACCCCCTTAACCCCCATGTTGCAGCTCCACTTCCTCATATCAGGGAGACCATATGATAGTTGTCTTTCTCTGATTGACTTATTTCGCTAAGCATGATACCCTCTAGTTCCATCCACATCGTCACAAATGGCAAGATTTCATTTCTTTTGATGGCTGCATAGTATTCCATTGTGTATATATACCACATCTTCTTTATCCATTCGTCTATTGATGGACATCTAGGTTCTTTCCATAGTTTGGCTATTGTAGACATTGCTGCTATAAACATTCAGGTGCACGTGCCCCTTCGGATCACTACGTTTGTATCTTTAGGGTAAATACCCAGTAGTGCAATTGCTGGGTCATAGGGTAGTTCTATTTTCAACATTTTGAGGAACCTCCATGCTGTTTTCCAGAGTGGTTGCACCAGCTTGCATTCCCACCAACAGTATAGGAGGGTTCCCCTTTCTCCGCATCCTCGCCAGCATCTGTCGTTTCCTGACTTGTTTTAATTTTAGCCATTCTGACTGGTGTGAGGTGATATCTCATTGTGGTTTTGATTTGTATTTCGCTGATGCCGAGTGATATGGAGCACTTTTTCATGTGTCTGTTGGCCATCTGGATGTCTTCTTTGCAGAAATGTCTGTTCATGTCTTCTGCCCATTTCTTGATTGGATTATTTGTTCTTTGGGTGTTGTGTTTGCTAAGTTCTTTATAGATTTTGGACACTAGCCCTTTATCTGATATGTCATTTGCAAATATCTTCTCCCATTCTGTCAGTTGTCTTTTGGTTTTGTTCACTGTTTCCTTTGCTGTGCAAAAGCTTTTGAGCTTGATAAAATCCCAATAGTTCATCTTTGCCCTTGCTTCCCTTGCCTTTGGCAATGTTCCTAGGAAGATGTTGCTGCAGCTGAGGTCGAAGAGGTTGCTGCCTGTGTTCTCCCCAAGAATTTTGATGGATTCCTTTCTCACATGGAGGTCCTTCATCCATTTTGAGACTATTTTCGTGTGTGGTATAAGGAAATGATCCAATTTCATTTTTCTGCATGTGGCTGTCCAATTTTCCCAACACCATTTACTGAAGAGGTTGTGTTTTTCCCATTGGACATTCTTTCCTGCTTTGTCGAAGATGAGTTGACCATAGAGTTGAGGGTCAATTTCTGGGCTCTCTATTCTGTTCCATTGATCTATGTGTCTACTTTTGTGCCAGTACCATGCTGTCTTGATGATGACAGCTTTGTAATAGAGCTTGAAGTCCGGAATTGTGATGCCACCAACTCTGGCTTTCTTTTTCAATATTCCTTTGGCTATTCGAGGTCTTTTCTGGTTCCATATAAATTTTAGGATTATTCGTTCCATTTCTTTGAAAAAAATGGATGGTACTTTGATAGGAATTGCATTAAATGTGTAGATTGCTTTAGGTAGCATAGACATTTTCACAATATTTATTATTCCAATACAGGAGCATGGAACATTTTCCCATTTCTTTGTGTCTTCCTCAATTTCTTTCATGAGTACTTTATAGTTTTCTGTGTATAGATTCTTAGCCTCTTTGGTTAGGTTTATTCCTAGGTATCTTATAGTTTTGGGTGCAATTGTAAATGGGATTGACTCCTTAATTTCTCTTTCTTCTGTCTTGTTGTTGGTGTAGAGAAATGCAACTGATTTCTGTGCATTGATTTTATATCCTGACACTTTACTGAATTCCTGTACCAGTTCTAGCAGTTTTGGAGTGGAGTCTTTTGGGTTTTCCACATATAGTATCATATCATCTGTGAAGAGTGATAGTTTGACTTCTTCTTTGCTGATTTGGATGCCTTTAATTTCCTTTTGTTGTCTGATTGCTGAGGCTAGGACTTCTAGTACTATGTTGAATAGCAGTGGTGATAACAGATATCCCTGCCGTTTTCCTGACCTTAGCAGAAAAGCTTTCAGTTTTTCTCCATTGAGAATGATATTTGCAGTGGGTTTTTCATAGATGGCTTTGATAATATTGAGGTATGTGCCCTCTATCCCTACACTTTGAAGATTTTTGATCAGGAGGGGATGCTGTACTTTGTCAAATGCTTTTTCAGCATCTATGGAGAGTATCATATGGTTCTTTTACTTTCTTTTATTAATGTGTTGCAGCACATTGATTGATTTGAGGATGTTGAACCAACCTTGCAGCCCTGGAATAAATCCCAGTTGGTTGTGGTGAATAATCCTTTTAATGTACTGTTGAATCCTATTGGCTAATATTTTGGTGAGAATTTTCGCATCTGTGTTCATCAAGGATATTGGTCTGTAGTTCTCTTTTTTGATGGGATCCTTGTCTGGTTTTGGGATCAAGGTGATGCTGGCCTCATAAAATGAGTTTGGAAGTTTTGCTTCCATTTCTATTTTTTGGAACAGTTTCAGAAGAATAGGAATTAGTTCTTCTTTAAATGTTTGGTAGAATTCCTCAGGGAAGCCATCTGGCCCTGGGCTTTTGTTTGTTTGGAGATTTTTGATGACCGTTTCAATCTCCTTACTGGTTATGGGTCTGTTCAGGCTTTCTATTTCTTCCTGGTTCAGTTGTGGTAGTTTATATGTCTCTAGGAATGCATCCATTTCTTCCAGATTGTCAAATTTGTTGGCATAGAGTTGCTCATAGTATGTTCTTATAATTGTCTGTATTTCTTTGGTGTTGGTTGTGATCTCTCCTCTTTCATTCATGATTTTATTTATTTGGGTCCTTTCTATTTTCTTTTTGATAAGTCTGGACATGGGTTTATCAATCTTATTAACTCTTTCAAAGAACCAGCTCCTAGTTTCGTATAGTGTCCTTCCTCATCTTTCATTATTAAAATCTAATTGTTCTGATATAAGGATTGCCACTCCTGCTTTCTTCTGATGTCCATTAGCATGGTAAATTCTTTTCCACCCCCTCACTTTAAATCTGCAGGTGTCCTTGGGTTTAAAATGTGTTTCTTGTAGGCAACATATAGATGGGTTTTGTTTTTTTATCCATTCTGATACCCTGTGTCTTTTGATTGGGGCATTTAGCCCATTAACATTCAGGGTAACTATTGAGAGATATGAATTTAGTGGCATTATATTGCCTGTAAGGTGACTGTTATTGTATATTGTCTCTGTTCCTTTCTGCTCTACTACTTTTAGGGTCTCTCTTTGCTTAGAGGACCCCTTTCAATATTTCCTGTAGAGCTGGTTTGGTGTTTGCAAATTCTTTCAGTTTTTGTTTGTCCTGGAAGCTTTTAATCTCTCCTTCTAATTTCAATGATAGCCTAGCTGGATATAGTATTCTTGGCAGCATGTTTTTCTCATTTAGTGCTCTGAATATATCATGCCAGCTCTTTCTGGCCTGCCAGGTCTCTGTGGATAAGTCTGCTGTCAATCTAATATTTTTACCATTGTATGTTACAGACTTCTTTTCCCGGGCTGCTTTCAGGATTTTCTCTTGTCACTAAGACTTGTAAATTTTACTATTAGGTGACGGGGTGTGGACCTATTCTTATCGATTTTGAAGGGGGTTCTCTGCACCTCCTGGATTTTGATGCTTGTTCCCTTTGCCATATTGGGGAAATTCTCTCCAATAATTCTCTCTAATATACCTTCTGCTCCCCTCTCTCTTTCTTCTTCTTCTGGAATCCCAATTATTCTAATTTTGTTTCATCTTATGGTGTCACTTATCTCTCGAATTCTCCCCTTGTGGTCCAGTAGCTGTTTGTCCCTCTTTTGCTCAGCTTCTTTATTCTCTGTCATTTGGTCTTCTATATTGCTAATTCTTTCTTCTGCCTCATTTATCCTAGCAGTCAGAGCCTCCATTTTTTTCTTTTTTTCTTTTTTTTTTTTAAGATTTTATTTATTTATTTGACAGATAGAGATCACAAGTAGGCAGAGAGGCAGGCAGAGAGGCAGGCAGAAAGAGAGGAGAAAGCAGGCTCCCTGCTGAGCAGAGAGCCCGATGCGGGGCTCGATCCCAGAACCCTGAGATCACAACCCAAGCCGAAGGCAGAGGCTTAACCCACTGAGCCACCCAGGCGCCCTGAGAGCTTCCATTTTTGATTGCACCTCATTAATAGCTTTTTTGATTTCAACTTGGTTAGATTTTAGTTCTTTTATTTCTCCAGAAAGGGCTTTTATATCTCCCAAGAGGGTTTCTCTAATATCTTCCATGCCTTTTTCGAGCCCGGCTAGAACCTTGAGAATCGTCATTCTGAACTCTAGATCTGACATATTACCAATGTCTGTATTGATTAGGTCCCTAGCCTTCGGTACTGCCTCTTGTTCTTTTTTTTGTGGTGAAATTTTCTGCCTTGTCATTTTGTCCAGATAAGAGTATATGAAGGAGCAAGTAAAATACTAAAAGGGGGGCAACAACCCCAGGAAAATATGCTTTAACCAAATCAGAAGAGATCCCAAATCTTGAGGGGGGAGAAAGGGGATAAAAAGAGGTTCAGAAAAAATTAAAAAATAAAGAAACAAACAATTAAAAAAAGAAAAGGAATAAAGAAAAAATATAAAAAAGAAAAAAAATATATATATATATATTAGATAAACTAGTTAAAAAACGTTAAAAAAGAAAAGGGTAAAGTTAAAAAAAAATTGGCAGAAGAAGAGAAAAAAAAATTGAAAAAGAAAAAAAAAAGTAAATTAAATGCAAGGCTAAAGAATCATGGGGAGAAAGCCATGAGTTCTGTGCTTTGCTTTCTCCTCCTCTGGAATTCCGCTGCTCTCCTTGGTATTGAAACTGCACTCCTTGGTAGGTGAACTTGGTCCTGGCTGGATTTCTTGTTGATCTTCTGGGGGAGGGGCCTGTCGTAGTGATTCTCAAGTGTCTTTGCCCCAGGCGGAGTCGCACCGCCCTTACCAGGGGCCGGGCTGAGTAATCCGCTCGGGTTTGCTTTTGGGAGCTTTTGTTCCCTGAGCGCTTTCCGTAGAGTCCGGAGGACGGGAATGAAGATGGCGGCCTCCCAGTCTCTGGCCCGGAGGAGCCGAGAGCCCGGGGCCCCACTCCTCAGTGCGCCCTCAGGGAACAGCGCCCAATTACTCCCATCACCCTGGCCTCTGGCCGCGCTCCGAGCTGACTGAGCCTGCGACCGGTTCAAAGTAACCCCAAGGTGAGAGCTCACTCCTCAGCTCTGTCTCTGTAACTGGCTTCCCCGTTCTAATACCTGCAAGCTCTGCAACACTCAGACACCCCCGATCCTTCTGTGACCCTGTGGGACCCGAGGCCACGCTGACCCCGCGTGGGCTTCACCCTGGTTAAGCCTCTGGAGCGATGTCCCTCAGGGGACAGTATTTTAATGTTGATGTTTATACAGTCAATTTCCTGATCTTGATGAACTTACTACTTCTAAGAAGGATTTTGTTGATTTCTTGTGATTTGCTGTGTAGACAATCATTTCCTTTGCAAATAGGGGTATGTTTTTATTTCTTCTTTTCTGGTCTGTAGGTTTTTATTCTATTTTCTTGCCTACTGCATTGACTAGGACTTTCAGCTCCCTGTTCTATTGAGTAAGAATTGTGAGAAAGTATATCCCTGTCTTGTTCCTAATCATAGGAAGGAAGCATCCAGTCTTTCATAATTAAATAAAATATTAGCTGTAGGTTTTTGGTAGATGTCTTTTTATCACATTGAATAAGTTCTTCTGGAAGTTTCTATCAAATATATTTTATGCGTCAATTAATATAATCATGTGAGCTTTTTTCATTAACCTCTTATGATGTATTATATTGATTGGATTTGGAATCTTGAGCCATCCTTACATTTTGAAATAAAACTCACTTGGTTATTGTGTACAATTCTTTTTTATATATCGTGGATTCTCTGACATAAATAAAGAAAACATTTTTAAGAATTTTTGTTTGTGTATTTATGACAGACATTATCCTGTAATTTTCTTATTTTATCATTGTCTGATTTTGGTTTTAGGGTAATACTAGATTCATAAAGTGAATTGAGAATCATATCTTCTTATTTTTGGAAGTAGAAGGTATTAATTCTTTAAATTTTTGGTAGAATTCTCCAGTGAAAACATCTTGGCCTGAAGATTTCATTTTTAATGAATTTTAAAGTTATAAATTAATTTCCTTGATAGAGGACTATTTAACTACCTATTTCATTTTTGGTGAGTTGTGGCAGTTATATTCTTTAAATATTTTTTTCATTTAATATAAGTTGTCAAAATTTTGTGTTTAGTTACTCATGGTATCTCTTTATAATCATTTTGACATCTGTATATCTGTAGTGATATCCCCTGTTTCATTTTTTTCTCTTTTTTCTTTTTGTCTCTTTTTTTTATTTTTTATTTTTTAAATTTATTTTTTTAATTAACATATAATGTATTGTTTCAAAGGTACAGGTCTGTGATTCATCAGTCTTAACACAATTCACAGCACTCACCATAGCACACATCCTCCCCAATGTTCATTACCCAGCCACCCCTAACCCCTTGGACACTAGGAAACCTTAGTTTTTTTCCTGATATTAAGAGTCTCTTATGTTTTGTCTCCCTCTCTGTTTCATTTCTGATATTTATGATTTGTGTCTTCTTTTGTTCTTTGTCAGTTTTTGCAGAGTTTGTCAGTTCTTTGTCAGTTCTATTGATCTTTCTTTAAAAAACAAAAAGCTTTTTGTTTTACTGAGTTATTGCTACTTTTTTAAAAAAGTTTCTTTGATGTTGTGTTCTTATCTTTATTATTTTTTTTACTTGTTGGAGTTCATTTTACTGTTTTTTTTTTAATGTTCTTGAAATGGAAGATAAAATTATTGATTTGGAACTTTTCTCTTTTAATGTATGGATCTGGTGTTAGACATTTCCTTTTCAGCACTATTTTAGTATGACCACAGATTTTTTTTTTAAAGATTTTATTTATTTATTTGACAGACAGAGATCACAAGTAGGCAGAGAAGCAGTCAGAGAGAGATAGGAGGAAGCAGACTTTCCGCTGAGCAGAGAGCCCGATGCGGGACTCGAGCCCAGGACCCTGGGATCATGACCTGAGCCGAAGGCAGAGGCTTTAACCCACTGAGCCACCCAGGCGCCCCAAGACCACAGATTTTGATGTACTTTATTTTCATTTTGATTCAGTTCAAGTATTTTTTAAATTTCTTTCGAAAATACTTGTTTGACACATGGATTATTTAAGAAGTCTGTTGTTTAGTTTCCAAGTTTTTAAGAATTATCTTCTTATCTTTCTAGCACTAATTTCTTCAATTCCATTTTGATTAGAGAACATTCTGTATATTTTTATTAATTACAATTTGTCAAAAATTTGTTTTATGGCCCAAGATATGACTGTCTTGTTGTAGATTTCATGGATGCTTGAAAAGAATGTGTATTTCCTCTGTTGCTGAATGGAATGTTCTATAAATGTCAATTATGTCCTGTTTGTTGAAGATGCTGAGTTCCTTCATGCGCTTGATGATTTTTTTTCCAGTTATTCTACCACTTAAGAAAGGGGTGTTAGTGTACTCAACTATAATTGTGGATTTTTTCTGTTTCTCCTTTTAGTTTTATCAGTTATTGTTTCCCATATTTTATATTTCTCTTTTTTGGTCCATAAACATTTAGGATTGCTATATTTTTTTGGTGTTTTGATCCTTTTATTATTGTGTAGTTTTTGTGGGGTTTTTTTTGTCTTTGGTGGTTTTCTATGCTCTGAAGCTCAATTTATCTAATATTTCTATATCACTCTTGAATTTATAAATTGAAGTTTTTATGATTTCTCTCTTTACCACCAGTACCTCTCTAATTAGGAATAAAAAAAACAAAACATATTAAGGATCATACAAAAAATAAGCTATATAAAACTTCTGAATAAAGAGTGCTGTTTTGGGCATTCTACATTCCATTTGGTAATACCCAAGCTTTCCAGTGTTAAACTATATATAAATAAATTTACATGACTAAAGTCTAACTCAGAAGTGAGAGTAATGTTAGGTATTTGGATTTGGCTAAAGGGATATTCTCACTCTTACAATGATCAGGGCTCTACTTCATCAATCTTTTGTTTTTCTTCAATAAGTAAGACATACAGTCCTTACTGAAGTGTGGATTAATGAGATGACTAAAACTGCATAAGCATTCAAATGAATAGACATCTTAAGAAAACTTCTCTCCTGTTTATTTTATTATTTCAAGAAGACCAGGAAATGATTTCTGGCTTGTCACGCTCTGTGCTGTTATCCCAAAATAACAAAGAAAACACTAAATAAAAAGTTTCATAAATGTTACCTTATATTATATACTACTAACTTTTCCCCAAAATTATAACTAGTAATTCAGATAATATGGTCTGATATTTTTTACCAATACAACACTCCAATAATAATTTTGCTGTTTTTAGACTTACTAATTTGAAATGATAGATTCTATAGATCCTCATATTATTTAAAAATCATTTAAATGACCAAGATTCATCGTAATGGCTCTTGCAATATAAAAATAAACTTCTTATGAAGATCAAATGGATTATTATGGGTTTAATATGGCTGATCAAAGCCTTGCATAACTTTACAAGATTGGTCTATGTCTGAAACGGGAAAGTTATTGTTTTATAAGAATGTAATCTTACATGTTAATCTCTCAAATTTTATATAATTAATTCATAACCATTACTATAATAATGTTATTCTTAAATTAACATTTGATTCATAATTCTTTGTTTTGACAAATTTTAGTCTTTTTGATAAATATAATGGTGAGGTATGATAATTTCTATGGAATAAACATTTTTTATGTCTTATGTCTCTAGAATTAATACAAACATTCATACTATAAGCAATGTTAATTATACTAACTAATACATAACTTCAAAATTTGTATTTCAATAGATGAATGCATATATAAAGAAATTAAAATGATTCAATTAATGTTTTCTTTAAAGGAAAAAAAAGGTTGTTCAGAACATTATTCCACATGGATTTTTTTCTTGTAATAAGAGGAATATACAAAATGAAGTAATCGCCTTTGTGTTATTAAAAACTAAGGGGAGTTTTTACTGATAATTAATGCATTATGCATTGGATAACATGATTGTATAATTATCATGTTTATTTGATTATTTAATATTTATACTTAGTGATTTTATTTTGTTTTGTTGTTTATTAAGGGATTTGAATCAGCTTCAATACAGTATAAAACAATTCTGTTAAACATTCCTTCCTGGCTTGCCAAGAAAAAAAAAAAAAAAACACTAAGGGAAGAAAAGAATTGCTATTGTCAGGCACCTGTGATGAGTCAATCACTGTAGATAAACACTAAATTTATGTCTGTTCTGCTCATCTTGGCAGCCAAAGCAAAAAGGAAAAATGTGGCTCTCCCAAGGTTGTCTTCAAACACAAACATTTTCTTGGCTCAAAATTGAAGGAAGACTTTAACATGTGCTTTCTTATGTTTGGGGACACTGAAGAACATAATGGAAGATGTCTTCACACATTTTTATGAAAAACATGGACATTGTTCAGCTATAAAACCTGCAAGTTTAACATCAGAAGTAATCCAAGGAAGACCTTTCTATGGGACACTGAGATAATAAAGTCCACGTATGCTGCATCCTGAAAATCTAACTTAAAACAGATTGAGCCTAGCAAATCTGGATGTAAAGATAATTAACCTGTCCAAAAGACAGCTCTTTCAAATATCAGAGGTCTCAAATGAACTTTTGGCAAGAACTGCACCGCTGTCAATTTAGAGGTCCTGAATTACTAATATTTGTTTTGTTAATTAAAGATGGACCCTTCTTTTTGATTAGGTAATGCACAGCCAAAAAAAAAAAAAAAAAGAAAAAACCAAAAACAAACAAAAACAACCAACCAAACAAAAAAAACTCTCTTTTCCACAAAAAGAAATTTTGTACAAAACATGTAGACCCCAATATAATGCATTTGACAAAGTAATTCTTATAAAAGAATAGTATCTGGATAAAATTACAATTAATGAGGGGCACCTGGGTAGCTCAGTGGTTAAAGCCTCTGCCTTCAGCTGGGGTCATGATCCCAGGTTCCTGAGATCCAGCCCCACACTGTACTCTCCGCTCAGCGGGGGACCTGCTTCCTCCTCTCTATGCCTGCCTTTCTGCCTATTTATGATCTCTGTCAAATAAACAAAATCTTAAAAAAAATACAATTAATGAGATGGCTCAATATTGCAGTTACTTGTGTATTTTCATTATTTGTACTCTACTTCCTTTGAAGGAAGAAGATTTTTTTTTTTTTTTTTTTGGCTCATCTTTGCCTTTTCTACAACAATGAGTAGAAATACCTTCCTTGGTACACATTCAATAAATACCTTTTAATCTGACTGTATTGTCCATTCCTTTGCTAAGACATCTGCCAAAATACAGTGCACTTAGATTTCACGTAATTGATTCTAAGTCGATTTTTTAAAAACAATAATTACTCAAAAGTCATGCTAGACTAACTTTAATTTCCCCCTTTGAAATATGAAAGGAATGTAATAATGAATCTAAGCTAACCATTTAAGAATCTTTTTACAGAATATTATGTAAGACACAGCAAAATAAATTTGCAATAGCTTTAGTTAACATACAAGAGGACATTTCTGGAGAAATAGTAGGAAATAAGATAAATGTAGTCCATAACTTTATGGAAATTAAAATATAGTGGGGGGAAACAAAAATAATTTATCAAGTGTGATACACATTAAGAATTAAGAAATGTAAAGAACATGGTGCGATAGAAACATATAATGGTGTAATGTAAGCTATATTAGGGATTCCCCAAAACGCTGAGGAGTAATATTTAATATGAGATTTGAAGAATGAGTTGAAGTTAGCTGAGTAATGGAAGAGTGAATCACAGAATACTCCAAAAAGAAAAATAAATGCAAAATTTAGTCTTGAGGGACAGCATGGCATATCTGAGATCAGAAATCCAGAATGGTTGAGGCTTTAGCAATTGAGAAACAGTAACTGTGAGAAACTGACAGAGTCAGATCTCAGAGGATCTTCAGCTCAGGTTTAAGGTTTCAGAGTGCGATGGCAGCTGAAATGCAGACTATCGGCAACTTATCATCATTTCCTTCTCCTATTCTTTTCCTTTATTTCAGGGGCTGGGTGTCTGAGCATTCTATTTCCCAGGATTCCTACTGTAAGGATCTGGATCAGATTTACAACTGAGTAGCAACTGTATAAGTCTTGAAAGGTCGAGGAGAAACTGAAATTAGTATTTTTCCTCTGGTAGACAAGTGAGTTTTGTCAGAGGAGAGATTTCATAGAGGTTTTGTGAGTTTCCATTCCAGTTTGATGTTGAGCGTAATTATGATCATCACTGGCAGTTTCTTATACTTCTAGCAACTTCCTGATGTCTTAAAATCTACTACCCTTTTGGTTGATGTAGTTTTCCTTGTTATTTAATTACATAAATCCCTAAATGAAAGTTATTTCTGTTTTCCTAACTAAATCCTGATTGCTACAGTATTTGGTATAAAAAGTGGTGAGTAAAGTACTATAAAAATAAAATAAAACTTAGGATATGTAACATTGGCTTAGTCATGTAAGGTAAGACAAAGAGAAATTAAATATAGCACACTGAAGGGAGAGAGAATTTTGTTATTCTGTAAAGAAATATGTGGTGACAGAATAATAGGTTCACTAAGTCCACGGTCTATAAAAGTAGTCTGAAGGCTTTAGAATTATATTGTGTGCTGAATACTATTGCTGCATTGACAAAGGGGTTATAAAGAAGAGGTAAATTCATTCAAGAATTAGATGATTTCGGGGCGCCTGGGTGGCTCAGTGGGTTAAAGCCTCTGCCTTCGGTTCAGGTCATGGTCTCGGAGTCCTGGGATCGAGCCCCACATCGGGCTCTCTGTTTTGCAGGGAGCCTGCTTCCTCCTCTCTCTCTCTCTCTGCCTGCCTCTCTGCCTACTTGTGATCTCTGTCTGTCAAATGAATGGATAGAATTTAAAAAAAAAAAAAAGAATTAGATGATTTCAGGGATAGATGAAAGTGAACGGAGAGAATTCAGAAATGATGGACCTTAAAGTGCTAAAAAAAACCAACAAACAATCAAACAAACAAAACTCTTTCTAGTTGTTTTAGGACTCTGGTTACGAAGGAAAAGACCAGAAAAGTCTTCAGTGACAAAGGTCCTGTAAGACTTCTCATTAAACAAATTGGCCAAACCAAACAGTAAATGTCATAGTGATGGTTTTACTTTTACAACAAAGTAACTATCTCAGGCATCCTTAAGGTAGCCAGCAGTAATCTGAGAGAAGAGGTAAATTGATAAAGAAAGGCGAGGGAATCAGACTTGGGAATTATGTGTGGGAGAAGGAGATGCAGCTAGGATGTGGATCTGAGTGGAAAGAATTATATTAGAGAACAACTAAGTTTCTAAGAGAATTATATTGCCAAATAAATCATGAGACTAAAAAACTTTGTCCAAGTATGAAGCTATTATTTGAAAAACTACATTTTTACCATTAGGGGACAATATGCAAAATCTCTTCAGACCTCAGAAAGCTGTTTCCTCAGCACATGCTAATGATACATATATAAAGAACAACATACAAGAAAGAGTCTTCCAAAAATAGACTTGAAATCCAGAAAACAACGGAAAAGATTCCTCCCAGATATAATCATCATCATCTAATTAAACTATTCCCAACACTTAAGGTAAAAGGTCTTAATAAGGTCTGATCATCAGGATGTCTCCATTCTTTCCATTGCACATGGAAGCTATCATTGATGTTATTAAGTCCAGGTTTCTGTGTATAATAATAAATGTGTGTGTTAGGGATGGAAATAGTTTCTCTGTTTTTGTGCACAGGTTCCTATACCTGAAGAATCCATAACTGAATGTGATAGAGTTTTCTGAGCTTTGAGTTGTATATTGTGACTGGAAATACATTGTATTGTCTCACTTGGGGAAGCAATGAGTGCTTTCAGTGTGTGAGAATAAACAAACTGTATATTTAATGAAAAATAGAATGGGCTATATAAGAGACTCATCTAAATGTCACAAAATCTTTATCTTCTTCCTCCAGCCCATATGATTCAATTTTATTTTCCAGTCTTTATTGTAGCGAGGTGTAGTGACATCACTGGATTCTATTCCATGGTGTGTGAGGGGTGTGAAGTGTGCACCACTTCTAGCTCAAGCCCATAAAAGTCTCCAGTACGTGATTCCTCATTCTCATTCTTTACTCCCTGGCCATGCATTTCACTGTGGGGTTCTAGAGAATGGAGGAACCACAGGATTTGAGATTTCTGGGTCTTTGAATTATCTCTTTAAAGACAGCCACACAAGAGTATCATGTGACTAGAATAACTAGCATGACTGGTAGATGGAACTACCAGTTCCAGCATGACTGGTAAAGGAACACCCTCACTGTAAGATGGAAAGGGGCAGTAATAGATGTGGAGAGAACAGTTAAAACCTTGGGGGAATTGAAGTTTTGGCAAAGGAGATTTTTGCGATGGTATTAAGCACGATCAAAAGCTGCTGAGAGTTTGTATTAGTTTCTTGGAAATGCCATAACACATTATTGCAAACCAGGTGGCTTAAAAAAAATTTTTTTTTAGGTCACAATTCTAGGTGCTAGAAGTCCAAAATCAAGGTGTAAGCAGGTCTTGCATAACCCCCTTGGTCTCTCAGCCACCCTCGGAGCCATTCTTCCCATTTCTTGAAGGAATACATGTGTCAGAACCAAGTAGCCCTGCTGGCCATTTCTGCTTATTGAATCCTAGAAGTCATGCACCCTTCTTTCATTTCTTCCCATCTCTGCCCTTTTCAGTCCAAGCCTGCAGTGTTTCCATGGTGATGGTTTACTAGACCCATGACTCACAGTCTAATCTCTGCAGCAGAAGTTAGGCAGCCACACTATTGGTATTCTCTTCAGAGCACGGTCTATCATTTTTTTTGCAATTGGATAGCAACTCTTAAAGTTTTAGTTCCTATTTGCTTTATAGTTTCTTCCTGCATTTCTTTCTTTCCTCTTGTATTTCACTATAAGCAGCCAGGGATAACCAGGCTCTGCTTTCCACACATTGCTTGGAAATTCCTTCAGCTAAATATGCATGTTCATCACCTCCAAGTTCTACTTTCCCCCAACAACAGAACAGAATTCAGCCAAGTTTTCTGCCAATTTATAATAAGAGTCGCCTCTCCAAAGGCATTTCCAAAATTACATCCCTCATTTCTACATGCGACCTCACTAGAAGAACCTTTAGCATTCATGTTTCTACTAACAATCTCTTCAAGACAGTCGAGACTTGTTCTGTCATGTACCTCAAAAGTCTTTCGAACTCTACCCATTTACCCTATTCTAAGGTCACTTTAACACTTTTTAGATATTTTTTTTTACAGAGGAACCACACTTTCAAGTACCAAAATCTTTATTGCTTTCCTATAGCTGCCATAATAAATCACCACAAACTGTACAGCTTAAAACAACAGCAACTTATTATCTAGATGTTCTAGAGGATAAAGGTACAAAATCCAGCTATAGGCAGGACTATATTCTCTCTAAAGTCTTGAAAAGGAGGATTTGGTCCATGCGTTTTTCTTTGCTTTCGGTGTTGCTGGCAATTATTGGTGTTTTTTAAGTTGTAGATGTATCAGTCCAGTCTCTACCTCCATTATCAAATGGTCTTCTGTGTGTGAGTGTGTGTGTGTTTGTGCATGTTTACAACTCTTCTCTTTTAATAAGAATATTTTATAACGTCATTTGGAATAGGACCCACCCTAATTCAGTATAACTTTAACATGACTTGATTGCTTCTACAATGATTCTATTAGGATTTCAATGTATCTTTTCTCTGTGGGGGGGAAAGCACAATTCAATCCATAATAGGGGTCAAATAAGAAATTGTCTAATTGGTTTCATTGGTTTAGTAATATGAAAATCATTGGTGATCATAAAAATAGCGATTAATAAATGTGTTATATAAGAATCAATAATGTGATATGATTACTAAAATAAATAATACACCTTAAGATACTTAGTACAGTTATGTTTTTAAAGGAAAAGATTGATATAAGTCTATGCTATGTTTTTTTTTTTCCTGATCAAAGTTGGCCTATGTCACTAAATGTTATTCTGGCATCACAAATTTAGAAGGTCTAGGGAAATCACTAGGATAGTTATGTCTAGAAACAGTGATATATTTTAAAATAATGTGCTTCGTCTGGAAAAGACACAATTTAAGGGCCTTTGATAACCATTTTTGATAGGTGTCTCTGATACTTGATAAACTAGCATTTAGTTGAGAGATTAGGCTTATCCTGTGTAACTTCAGAAGACTGAGTTAAATTGAATGTAGGTAAAGAACACTTCATCTCAATATGAGAAAGAATTTAATCATTATAGGTTACTAGAAATGAAATGTTCTTATTTAAATGATATCAACATCTACGTGAGTGGAGAACTTTCAGCTGGGGTAAACAAATAAAAAAGTGGATTATATCACCTTCACATTCTCCGAAACCATGTATTTTATTATTTTTTAATTAATATGTCACTTAAGTCTATTTCTAGCTGTAAAAAAATATATAATAGACATAGAAATACATGCATTTCCCTCTTTGGTTATAACTGGACAACTTTTATTCAATTCACTGAATATTTACACTAAATTATTTTTCTAATTTTTCTAACTTTCAATTAGCTATAATATAATTCTTAGACTATATTTATCCCCCTACCTTTGGTCTATTCTCCTTACCGTAACACTTACTTAATAATTCTTTTTTAATATCTGGCTCTGACCCATACACTAAGTTCCATGGAAGTCTGGACCATGTTGGTTTCAATCAAAGCTCTTAGTTCTGTATCTATATCTACATTGTCTCATGTATAAAGGCCCAAGTTTCTGTAAATAATAAATGTAGTTTTATCTGAATTAAGAGGTTTTAGTCGACTGTCATTCTATCAGCTCTTATAAACAATTGTGATGTTCTTCTCCTGATTGCCTATATATGGAATCAAAGCTTGAAGAGAAATCAATTAGGTATTAAAAAGCCATTCCTCATTTATAATATTTATTGCTTAATTTTATTATCCCTGCTTATTTTGTGGGGTAAAGGTGTTTGTTCGGTTCAGTCAGAAGAACATGTGACTCTTGATCTCCGGATCACAAGTTCAGGCATCATACTGGGTATAGAGATTATTAAATAAATAAATAAACTTAAAAAAAAATTGGGGGGAACACAAAAATTGAAAAAGACAAAAGAAATATAATCTACAACTTGAATCTCTTCACACATAATGAACCATTGTTATCATTCTCATGTACTTTTTTTAAAAAATAGAATGATAAGTCATGGGAATAAAAGGCACAGCATAAGGAATATAGTCAATATCACAATAGCATTGCATGGTGACATATGGTACCTATGCTTGTAGTGAGCATAGCATAATGTATGAACTTATTGAATCACTATGTTGTGATGAAACTAATGTAACATTTTGTGTCAGTTATAATCAAATTTTTCTTAAGATTAAAAAGTAGATGATTTTCATAGATGTGATTGTACTATATTCCATAGTTTTGAATTTGGTATTTTATGGTACTCAAAACAAAGCCTAACTGCTACATTTTTCTACATTATTGAAACTCTTAAATAGATTAAAACACCCCATCTGTTTAACTCTTTTAAATAATTCTACTATTTACTCAATATCGAGACTGCCTCTAATTTTAGTAGAATTTGTTTAATAAGTGTTTTTATGCTATCTATTAGAAGCAAGGCACTACTTTAGGTTGTAGGGATACAAAACTATAGAAAACAAGTCTTTCCCCTTATGAAATATATGTTCTATTTGAGAAAGATAATGAACAAGATAATGTCCATTGAATGGAATGGAAGAAATTAAGCAAAGTGGCTTGATAGAAAATGTAAAATGGGAGGGAATCTACCTTAGAAAGGAAATGAAAGAAGAGATCTTGGGAAGATGACTCCAGATCTGAGATCAAAATGTAGAAAAGTAGACCCCATGGGAAAAGTCTGGGTGAAGCATTACAAGGAGAGAGAATAGCAAGTTCAAATGCCCATAGCAATACCTAACTCTGTTTTTTCAGTGACGAAGAGAAGTTAAGGACCTGGAGTGTGGCCAACAAGGGTGACATGGGAATGGTGGTGGATATTAGAACATGTTGGACAGAGTGCTGCTCATGTTTAGAAGTTTGAATTCTATTCTAAGTCATATAAGAATTCATTAAGAGATTTAATAAAGGTCCGATATTACTGATTTGTTGTTTTAGAAGCTAAATCTCTCTGCCCTGTTGAGAAGAGGTAAGGGTACCAAGTAGAAACAGGGAAGTCAGGAGGTGTTGAAGTAAGATTAAAGGCAGAGATGGAACTTAAGCCATAACAACTACGGTCCTGTCTCTGAAACCTGGACTAGAAATAGCCTGCTCTGCTGTTGTTGGTTACCAGATGAAATTAACTATTCAGACAGTTTTAGGGCTAGAGTGGAACATGAATCATCCATTAGGAAGGGGAAACTGAAGTTTATACCATCTTTACAGGGATAGAACCTTTAGATGAGATGGTGATAGGGATATCTCAAAATACAGCACAGGAGAAATAGAGATATAACTGAAGGGAGGCAACAGTGATATTCCTAAGTTTAAAAATTAGCAAATCAAATTCTATAATGTATAAAAAAAGGTAATATATGATCAAGGATGCCTTACCTCAGTAATGCAGAGACAATTTGGCATTAGATAAAATTCAATTAATACAATTTCCTACATCACATAAATATAAATTCCTATACTATTATAGATTAAAGTAATAATAATAATAATAGGATAAGAAGAAGAGGAGGAGGAAGAAGGAAAGATACAAATATAATATTGGACAAAATTCAGTAATCATTCAAGGCAAATACTTAGCAAGTTAAGAATACAAGGTTCACTTAGAAAAATCTGTATCTTGGTTCTTAGAAATACATAAGATAAGTACGTTAGGTAATATATATTTTTTAATAGAGGAAACTAGTATTTATAAAGATTGATTAATTTGGTCAATGTCACACTGGTAGGAAATGAGCAAAGACTTAATACTTCGACTTTTAAACTCTAAGATGATTTTTGTCCCATGCAGCTTGCTACCTACTAAATTCCTTGACTAAATCTATTTAATGTTCAGGAAATGCAATTTAAGTAGCTCCCTTTTAGGAGTACCACATAAGAGATTAAATTGGTTCATTTTAAAAAGTTTCTAGTGATCCATGAAATGTCTACACTGTTAATAGGAAATTACTTATGGATCAATGCTATATGTTTTGCCAAAGAAACATTTTGAAAAGCAATGGGCCAGATTCTATCTAGTTTATCCATCAAAAGTTAAATAGCTAAATAAATAAATAAATAAATAATAACTCTCTTTTTTAAATGCTTACTAAATTCCTCCAGGACATGAATATTTTATGCACTACTTTGACACAAAAGATTAAGTGAGTTTTTTAAATATGGAGATTTATTTCCTTTGCTCAGTAGTTAAATCTTTGATGCAGAAGCGGCCATAGTTAATAGGAAGAACTAAACACATGGGTAAGTACTTAATATTAATTATTCCTTTCATATAAAGACATGGTTTAGGCTAATGAATATGCTATTTTAAGTATTTGAGTGTTATTTTTTTTTAAGCCACCAACCAAAGAACATCTGCTTTATACTACTTTTTGTGGGGGCTGGTGGATTTCTTCTGAACCCTCCAGAGCTTACTCATTTCTTTTGAACTACAGACCAGACCAGAAATGTCGTTAATTGAAGTTAGGTATACAAGTTAGCCAAGTTCATTGTCCTAGAGATGAAGTAAATATGCCATTGCCTTTTCATTAAATTTTCCCCAAAAAATATAACTTTAAAACTTTACATCCCATGTAACATTGTCTCAGTTTCCAAATCTTTATCCCTCTTTAAAACACCCATCTGTTTGTTTTACCTATGCTCAAAATTTTTAATTGAAAATTTATTCTGTTCCAAGCAATATTTTGGACACTGAGTTAGGATGACAGTCTGTAACTGCCATGTAAACTTTCCTCTGGAACTTAAATTTTACAGCCACAGACCAAATTTATTCAGATAAACACAAAAATGAATATAATATAACAAGTATAGTAAATGCTAGCAATTCTTAAAAGAAAAAGTTTGTGGTGATGAGAGGACAGTCATAAGCAAAACTGACCTACCCTGTGAAGCCAAGGAGGTAGAAGAAAGGATTTCAATTAAAGTCTAAAGAAGTAATAGAAGTTAGGATATATACAGATGCTTCAAGCTGCCTATCAATAAAGAGGATGTAACAATCAAAAAACAAAACTCACACCAGTGTAAGGCTTCTGCCTTAGGACAATCATACTTTGTTCTGTGCGACAAAATTTTCTTTCCCCCAAATATTTTACATACATGGTCAAATATCCCCTTTGCATTGAAATCTTCCTTCAATACCCTTTTAAAAACAAAAATTATTCCCTTAGTCCAATGAATGCTGCCCTTTAGCATGATATATTTTCCATCATAAAATATACTCCTTCTGACATATTCTGTTTGTTTATGTGTTTATTGCTTATTACCTTCCCATTAGTTTTCCTGAGAGCAAAGACTGTATTCCCCTGAATCATTGTCTAGCAAATGACAAGTGTTCAACAAATACTTTTTGAATGCTCTGATAGGTAACCTAAACTTTTAGTATACATACAGTGTGATAGTTACTCTGTTATTGTTTTTTTTTTAATGTACATTCTCCCATTCTATCTTCTTAGAACTACAAAGTTTGTATTATTCCTATTATACTAAATGGGACATTTTAGGGTTGGAGAGTTCCACAAGTTGCCCATGATTATACAATTAGTAAATGGCAAAGGTAGAAATTGGACTCTATGTGACTCAAAAAAACCATACTTAAAAAACAAACAAACACTACACTGCACTGTATTTTAAGTTTATCCTTTGTTACCAGAAACTGTGCTACTAAAGATAGAAATAATGCAGAAAGAAAGAAAAAGAGTTCTGGGGTACAGATTTCTTCTGAATAGGCCTCCCTTCCCTCTGTGAAAAAGAAATATGTGGTCTAGTAAAGCTACACATTTTGTGGCAAATCCTTGTTAAGTGACTTCAACCTACATACTTACTAACTAGATATGATTTACCTAGTTTCAAGTGAGTGGTGTATAAATCCAGTGAATTTTTTTGTGTAGCTAATCCAAGTCTCAACTTAGGTCTCAAGTGCCTGGGAGAAAGAGAGGAGAGAGAAGTGGAAGAAAGAGGGGGAAGGGAGGAAGAGAAGAAGAGAAATTCCTCTCCAGTGTCTTCACAGCTGATTCAGCAAAGGAAGCAGAAACTCACTTCCATATCTTCTAGAGTAAGGTAGACATTTTATTAAAAGGTCTTTTTCAAATGATCTATAAGTCACTGTATTACAATATTTTGCTGTCCTAGTTGGCATAATTTCCCAGTCTTTTCTCCTAAGCAAGCTAAATTCTCACATCAACATTTCTACATTTCCAGCTGGTTTCTTTCTGGCTTTCCTATTTGTAAAGGTGCCAGTACATCCCTCTCAGCATATGAGCCAGACCTGGACAATCTCCATAAACATGGGAAGAATCTCCATGACACTAATACTGAGGCAGACTTGGCAAAGGAAATCAGAGTTTTCCCCCAAGCATGGAAAAGCGCACAATGGCCATGACAATCTCCAGGCTGCCCGTGTGTTTGGCACAGTTTTCATCCTTTAAACTATAGATTCTCTAATATTTGTTACCCATTTTAACATTTCCTTGAGCCAAGCCACCTTCTGGCATTCATGTCACCCAAACAGAGTAAAGAGTTTGTTTTGATATATGTTTGTTTTCCACTTTTAATTTTCACTGCATGGGCAACTTTTTTTCCTTTTCTTTTCTCTTTCCCTCCCTCCCTCCTTCCCTCCTCTTCCTTCCTTCCTTTCCCTCTCTTTCTTTCTACCTCTCCCTCCTCCTTCTCTTCCCCCTCCTTTTTTCTCCCTCCCCCTTCCTACCTACCTTTCTTTCTTTCTTTCTTTCTCTTTCTTTCTTTCCTTCCTTCCTTCCCCCCCACCATGGGCAGTAATTTTCTCCTTTTCAGAGCATGATTATAGACATATTATAATAACATCCATAATTCACAATGAAAAACCAATAAAACAAATTTTATATAAACTTATAAAACAGGCAGTTCGTCTTCACTATTCCTTATGTGATTCATATTTTGCATCTTTGTGGCCATTCCTTATCTTAAATTAAACCTACATTAGTGTCAAAACATGAGAAAAGAAAGGGAGACAGTGACAGGAGGTGATGAGCAATGCCCAAAGAGAAATATCCTTATTATTGTACAACATTATTGAAAATAGGCCACCACTGTCCCATCTAAAACATCCTATCTGGACTTCTCTTATCTGTAAGGATTATTATTTCATTAATATATTAAATTACGTCTTGTTTTGGGGGTGCCTGTGTGGCAGAGTCAGTTAAATGGCAGACTCTTGGTTTTGGCTCAGGTTGAGATCTCAAGGTCATGGTATAAAGCCCTTGTAGGGTTCCACACTCAGAGAAGAGTCTGCTTGGGTTTCTTTCTCTCTCCCTCTCCTTCTATCCCTCCCTTCTCTCAAATAAATAAATAAATCTTTAAAAATTTTTAGGAAAATAAATTATCTCTTATTTTCTTATGCAACCCAATACCTGAAAAAGCAGAAAAGTTTGTTGTAGCCAGTTCAAATACTCATGATCAGAGGATTTATTTAGGAATATTAAAATAAAATAAATGTTTAACATGACATTTTGAATTCTTAAAAGATACTAAATGATTTGATTATAAGTAAGCATTCTTCATGTCTTTGGGTAAAGGCACTGGATGAATATTACAGCACACAGAACCAAATAACAAATAGAGGGAGGTTATCCTAAAAATATATGATAATATGGGAAGCTTGAAAAATCAAAATTGCTTGGTTAAGGATGTCCCAACATTGGTATTTCACACTTATACATAATATATATTTTTAACTTCACCTATAGGTGAAGCCTTGAACATGGTTCTAAAATGTAACTAATAATACCCTTTATTATGTTACCATGTTTTATAATTTCCTAGCCATACTGAAAACATCCACCTCACTAGGTCTGACAGAATTTTAAATTTTTAACATTTTAATAATATACTTTTATCTGTACTGTTTGTTATGAGTTGTTTTTTAAAAGATTTATTTATTGATTTGAGAGAGTGTGCATGAGGGAAGGGGCAGAGAGAGAGTAGAGAGAGGATTCTCTCTCAAGCAGACTTCCCAGTGAGCAGGGAACCCAACCCTGGGCTCAACCCCAGGACCCTGAGATCATGACCTGATCTGAATCCAAGAGTCAGCCACTTAACTGACTGAGCTACCTAGGTGTCTTGTTATGAGTTATTTAAAATATTTATTTATTTTTGGTAATTGGTGAAATATCCTTAACTAAAAATTAAAAATAATTATCTCATTGATGTTTTCCTTTAAAGAACACAGGTCTGAGAATCAGAGTCCAAACACCTCCTAGCAGATTAAAAAAAAAAAAAAAAAGGTGATGGGTCACATTTTCTGAAGCCTTTTACAGATAATTCAATCTTACTGTGAAAATTAATAGGAGAAAAACTTGTTTAAACTAGACTGAGGAGGCCAGAAGGGGAAGTTCTCACACCCTACAGCTCTTTGACAATTGTAGACCCAACAAGAAGAGAAGTACCTTCTAAGTCAATAGGAGTCTAGCTACTATTTCACTGCCCCAGCAGGTAGAAGAAAGACTTCCCTCCTCTCCTGGCAACAGCCTAGCCAATGAGGAACAGTAAATTCAGCCAATGAGAAACCACTTTATTTTGAACTCCCATGGACTTTTTGTTTGTAATAGCCCTCTCAACTTCCTTCTTTATAAATGAGTGTTTCCCTCCTTTTTTCTCTAAATTTACCTAAGATTTTGCTGTATCTTACTTGTCCCAAATTGCAATTCTCTGCTGTGCTTGAATAAAAAAAAACCATTTTTCTGGTAAAATAAAATATGAAAATATGTGTGACAGGAGAAAATAAGCACATAATTATAAAGATGAAAAGATGATAAGGAATCTGGATATACACCCTCCTGCATAGTGAGATATGATAGAACAGCTGCTGAAGAGTCAAATTATTACTGTATATTTTCGTATGTTAGAAATTCAATATAAAGTAATATATAAACCCCAGAAGTTAATATACAGAATTGTAATTCTACACAATATTTCTATTCTACAAATTAGTGTTTAAACTGCCGCTTTCAGCCTAGAAATTTACCCCCAACTCCCAACCAAGCCCTTCCCCCAACACCCTGCCCCACCCCACCATGTTTTTCTTCCAATCAACTTTCTCTCCTTGGCATCTAATATCTCAAGGAACGCTGCTACAGCAGATTCAGTGAACTATATATTGGAATGATATAAAACATTGCAAGATTCCGTGAAAAAGATTACCTGGACTGGGGGACGAAGAAGAAAATTATAGTCATTAAGAAGGAACATTAAGCGAAAGTGCATTCGGAAGGACCCTTATGACTTCCCCCTTATGTCCAGGTGGAGTCTTGAGACAAGGTGAAAATGACAGAATAAGAAAAATGGTTTGAAAGGATCTCAAATCATAGGGAATGTGTGTGATTCTTTCTAAAATAATGGCAAGACTCATAATTTTCCCTCATCTGGCCTTGTAGTCTTCTCTACACAGTGTGGCAGGAACAGTAAAAAAAAACTACCAAGAGAGTAGCCAGTAAAAACTGCAACAGACTTTCATAATTTTCCCAAGCTCACTAGGACTTGGAGAATAGAAAGTATTTTCTGTGCTCTCAAGAAGGGAACAGAAGTAGCTGAGATAGTCAGACTTGGAATCTCCTTGCAAAAAGTAAAATGAGAATAGCATACATATATGGACTGGCATGCAGCATTTAACTTACCTAAAGGCAGATAAGATCATAATTCCTCTAGAGATCTAAATGGCTCCATGGATAGAGTTTACAAGGAGGTGGGAGTGGGGGTGAGACTGGAAAGAATTCTATTCTGGAAGCCAAGAGGAGATAGAGTTTCAAAAGAAGAGTATAGAAGTCAAGATAGCTAAGGACTGAAAAGCATTTTGTGGATTAGCAACCCAGCAATCACTGGCAAACTGAGTGACAGCAGGGGAAGTCATGATGGGTACAGACCCCAAATTGCAAATTTGTGAAAAAGTGGAAACAGTATTTTGAGTGAAAATAGCTAATAATATACTTAAGATAACACCACAAATATTAGCAATGAGGACAAAGAAAGGACAAGAAAGCAGTAGTTGAGGGGTATACAGATGAAGGGACGTGGTATTGTCACTATTGTTTCGACTAGTAAAAGACCAAAGAAATAATCATATACCTGTTGGAAGTAACAGAGTAGGAGTGATTAAAAGAACCAAAGAGAGACTGCACAGTTTATGCAGTAAGTTAGCAATGGGTGTGATTCAGGCAACTGGAGTAAAGTTGTGTCTTAGAAGGTGTGGCCAGTGACCATTTTCTGTATTAGATGTTTTTCTCCTGGTTATTCAGAGACTTAAGTATTAGCATAAATAAGCCCAGAGAATTGGAGGAGTTATAAAACATTTATATGGAGGCTTCTTTTTGGTCACTTTTTATTAAGTTCAATCCTTGTAATCTCATTTTGATTCAGCATGGATTTTCTGTTTTATTGATAGCCTTCTAAATATTTTGGATTCCTGTTCTCCTTTGCTTCTCCTTTTCATTTACCTGATCTGAGATCCCCCATACCTTCTGCTCACACATGATGGCAGTACATAGTTCTGAAAAACGCTGCTTTATGTTTAAAGTGTATGTGCATCTGAAAATAGTTAGAATATGACTTCAGACATTTAAGAAACAAAAATCACTATAGCAAAATGTCCCAGTTTGTTGGGAGTCTGACCATTTATTTGAACCACAGACTTGTTATAAAACTCACAACACTGGAGCTTGCTATTAAAGGTCTCTGTAGTATGCCCCATTTTATTACATTGGCATAACTATTACAAAAGTGCTATAGCTTCTGAAACTTTTGTCCATCCTTCCTTCTTGCCTTCCTTCCTTCCTTCCTTCTTTCCTTCCACTTTCTCTCTCTCTCTCTCTCTTTCTTTCGTTCGTTCATTTTTTTCTTAACGTGTACACAATGTACCTGGATGTTCAGGTAATCAAAATTTATAAAGAAACTTTATCCAAAAAAGCTGCATTCCATAAAAGCTCATGGATTAGTTCCAGGAACGCAGTTAGAGTAGATAACATAATAGTTGTTCGGCATTTTGATCGAGTGGCATGGTCAAAAGATCAAATACCATGGTGACAAAATATGTTTTTACCATTCTTTTTTTTTTAAAGATTTTATGTATTTATTTGACAAAGAGAGACACAGCGAGAGAGGAAACACTAGCACAGAGAGTGTGAGAGGGAGAAGCAGACTTCTTGATGAGCCGGGAACACAATGCAAAGCGGGGTTCCGTCCCAGGACCCTGAGATCCCGACCTGAGCCAAAGGCAGACACCCAATGACTGAGCCACCCAGGCCCTCCTGTTTTTACCATTCTAAATAGAGGCAATACCAAAGTATGCCTTCATCAGTAAAAGCAAACTGAGGAGAAATAAGCTTGTGTAGAGGCATTTTAAAATATTAGTCAATATGAAGCTTAAAAATACAAAGAACTTATTAAATCAGACCTAAGACAGAGTAAAAAGAAACAGAAATAGTTAATTGATTTTAAATATCTAAATTTTGCCTTTTGCCTTAAAGAATCAATTGTAACTTTCATAACTGTAATAAAAGAGTATTAAGAGGAATTAAGAAATTTTCTGCCAAACTACCTCAAATTGTGTAATTGTTCACCAGAACAAACAAATTTTTTAAAATGGTTAAGTTGAATAATAGCCAAGGACAGTTAGTTAAGTAATAATTATGTATTTTTGCTATTATATTTTAGTTGTGATGAAAACACAACTGTTGCATGTTCACAGAACAAAGAGAATCATAACTTGCATTTCACATCTCGTAAATACAATTCCAATTGTTGAAAAGAGTCCTCTCTATAAGAGACTCTTGATTTCAAGAAACAAAATGAGGGTTGCTGGGGGAGAAGGATGGGGTGGCTGGGTTATGGACATTGGGGAGGGTATGTGCTATGGTGAGTGCTGTGAAGTGTGTAAACCTGGCGATTCACAGACCTGTACTCCTGGGGCTAATAATACATCATATGTTAATAAAAAAAGGAAAGAAAAGAAAAGAGTCCTCTCTCTTTGAAATTATGGAAAGGGTAGTACCGTCATTTGTTTTTTTTTTTTTTCTTCTTTTCTTACTTTTTTCTTCCTTTCTCCTTCCTGCCTTCTTCCTTCTTTCTTACTCTTCTCCTTCTTTTCCTTCCTCCCTTCCTTCCTTCCTCCCTCCTCCTCTCTCTCCCTACCCCCTTCCTGTCTTTTTTTTTTTTTTTTAAGATCTCAATAGTATATTTACAATTCCAATACCTGGTTTTATTTCTACCAACATGCTTTTGAAAAAACCTCTGTTTATATGACACCATTTATTTTACCAGGGCCCTATTTATTCTGATTTTGAAATTTTGTGTTTTTTATTCTGTTTTTACTTGTATTATCAAAAAATAGCTTAGGAACAAAAAATTGTCTGAGACATAACACATACAAATTTAGAGAACAATGATACAGGACTTACTCATAGTTACTCTAGAAGTTATCTCTCCACAATCACATCTCTTTCCTTCCTCCATAGAGCATCACCAAATGTTGGGGTAATCATTTTCTTGCCTTTTTTTTTTTTGTATAGTTTCTAACACCTGGGCATGTCCCATGTTCTTGAACATTATATAAATAGAATCATCCTGTCTATATTCCATTATGTTGCCTCTTCAACATCATATCACTGAGATTCACTCAAGTTAGTACATGTTACTTTAATTCATTCATTATGATTCACTGTGAAATATTTATCTATTCTACTATTGATACATACTGGGATGTTTCTATTTTTTACTATTATGAACAATGACGATTCTGGGTTTGCTAAAAGAAGGGAACTGAATCCACCAGCTACTGCCGGGGTATGGGCCATCACTGATGTGATGCTGAAAAGTACAACAAGCAGATGGAAGGGAGCAAAGTTTCCATTTCTTTTCCTGCCTCTGGTCTGCCCCAGCGTTCCCTTTTGCAAAACCTAACAGGAAACCAGATGACAAATGATAAATGTATCTGCACTGTCCCAGCCCCCAAAAGACAAAGGTGATTTAGAAAGGCGAATTTATAGCTGAAAGATAATAGTTTAATAATAATAAAAAAAGTTGAACTGATTAATGCAAAAAATTAGAAATCAAAAAGCAGTGATGATAGAAGATAAAAAAAAAGATAAGGATGGAGACTGGAACTTAGAAAAAGACATTAAACAAATAAGAAATAGAGAAGCAAGTAGCATGATAAGAGATACACTGGGGAAGAAAATGCACAAGGTTCCAGAGGGATTTGAATCCAGGTAAGTCCATATACCATGTCTTTTCGGTTTTCTTGCTCTCTACCACAGAGGACACTGAGTTTTTTTTTTAGAAAGATGTCCCTATTTAATTAAACTTATTTTTTAAAATAGCGGAAAGACCAAACTTACACTAAACTTAAGAAGAAAATGTTGCTTCTCAAAGATTTGCAGATGGAATTGTGTTCAAAATAGTCTGGTCTGTTTTAGGGAAGGAAAATTACAGAAGTAAATATCTTATTATTAGTATTTTCAAAGAGGTAATAAAATTATAACATATAAATGGGAGTGTAAAGGAGGTTGATACAAAAGTATGTCAAAAAATGGACTGATGGGGTGCCTGGGTGGCTCAGTGTGTTAAGCCTCTGCCTTCCTCTCGGGTCATGATCTCAGGGTCCTTGGATCAAGCCCCACATCAGGCTCTCCACTAAATGGGAAGCCTGCTTCCCTCTCTCTCTCTGCCTGCCTCTCTGCCTACTTGTGATCTCCGTCTGTCAAATAAATAAACAAAAAAAACAATTTTTTTTAAATGGACTGATATTTATTTTTAACAGAAGAAAGATGGAAATGAAAAACAAATATCTAATAACTGACAAATCCTCAAACACTATGCCTGGACTTATTTTTAATAAATTAAATAATTAATGAATCAGTAATATGAGGTATGATGCTATGCCTTGATCTTTATGTCTTTCTTTTTCTTTCTTCCTTTCAAGAACAAGACAAGCAGTTAAACATCTGCTTTTGGCTCAGGTCATGATCCCAAGGTCATAGGATGAAGTCCCGCATTGGGTTCCTTGATCAATGGGGAGCTTGCTTCCTCTTCTGCCTGACCCTCTCCCTGCTTGTGCTCTCTCTCTCTTTCTTTGGCAAATAAATAAATGAAATCTTTTAAAAAAAGAAAAAGACAAGGTTTTTCATTTATTTCATTTTATAAAGTCAATTTTTGTTTATATCATGCATACTTAATTTTTTTCACACCAGTCCTGTCTGTTTTGTTTGTTTGTTTGTTTCTGTCCTTCCCTGGAGTCAGATTCAGGGAAGAAGTCAAATTCATTCTTCCTAAATTGCATTCTATAAAATTTTAAGTGATGATCTGTCTTTGGTAAACTCAACTTTTGTTGGTATTAAAATGCATTTCACCTACTGACATAAATTTTATTTTTAAACAATTCTAGTTTAAACTTGTTTTTCACTTACACATAGCACCTTTTTAACTCATTATCTTTTGCTTTTTATTTTTGCTATTGAGATATGTAGGATTTATTTAACTGTAATCTTATTGTAAGGAATATTTCTTTTTTCTATCTTTGTTGTTTTTGTTTTATTTTGTTTCTAGTTTTTATTTAAATTCCAATTAGCTAACACACAGTATAATATTAGTTTCAGGTATAGAATTTAGTGATTCATGACTTACATACAATACCTAGTGCCCATCACAGCAAGTGCCCTCCTTAAAAGCCAACACCTGGTTAGGCTATGCCCCATCCAGCACCTCCAGCAACCTTCAGTTTGTTCTCTACCATTAAGAGTCTATTTTATGGTTTGCCTCTTTCTCTCTTTTCCCCCATGTTCATCTGCTTCATTTCTTAAAACTTTTTCTGTGAGTATTTTTAAGTATTGGCACAATGCTCCCCAGAGTAAACGCCTTGTAATTTATCATACTTGAGATTTGTTGTTTTTACCAGGGCTATAAAATCATTCCTTTATTAGGTCTAGAAAATTCTCAGTTAATAATACATCATCATAAAGCATGCTTTTTTTCCTATTTATATTTTTTTCTGCTGGAATATATATATAGATATATAAATATATATACATTTATATATATAACGAGATAGATGATAAAGAGATTATATGTATATGTATATATATACATATATATATATATATATACACACATACACACATATATGCATGTGTGTATATATATGACTTCCTATCTATCTTGTCTCCTCAGCTCTCATGTTTTTCTGTTTTTCTCTCATGCTTCATTGCAGGGAATTTTCAGATGGTCAGTTTGAGTGTTTTTTCACCTGCACCTAGCTTATCCTTTACGTGATTATTTATTCAGCTTAACTACTATGTAAAATACAGGCTCCTGACAACATAATGATACATAATTTTATACAGTGAAGGCTCTGCCTCCCTTAAAATGTAGCAACACCATTCAACTTCAAAAATGGTTTTGCTCTTTCCACAAGATCAGAAACATTGTATTATAATAATTTGTTTTGGTTTTCACAAGACTAGAAATATTTTTTCACACTTATTCTTTGTGCTATACAGAAAAACCTAGCTTGATACTGTGGCAGCTTCCTACTTTCTTGAATAGTCTGTGAAAATAACTTTTGAAGTTAATAGACCTTATATAATTCCCCAAAAATAAAAGAAAATTGCTAAAAATAAGAGAAATGTGCTTATATTGCATCAAAGGCTAACAAGAGCTTTTTATGATGTGTATTATTTTTCCATAAACCAAGATGATACAATTAGAAAATATGAATCCACCGAGGGACCCTAGGGCTGTCAACAGAGAATAGTTACGAGAACCTCCATTTACCTTAGCATACTTGCGCTTCATTTGGCTTGTAAGTTCTAATTTGGGTTATTCATATGCCTGCAATAATTTTTGTCAGTCACAATGCCTTGAAACACTCACCACACACACACATACACACGTTTCTAAACAGAAGTACTCGACAGCATAGGTCTGTACAACTTTTACCGAAAAAGGTAACAAAATGCCAAATTCTTACAATTTGAACACCATTTGACAGCTTTAATCACTTTATCTGCCCATCATTTTTACATGTCAAAAACACCTCCAGAGGTCTCATCAGAACAAAATATTACTTAAATTGAAAATGAAACTACCCAAACCTATGTCCCTATTTGGAAGTGAAATAGGTTTCTTTGTTTTGAAAGAAATCACTATATACAAAGCCAAATGAGTAAAGAGTATAGCATTATTTCAAAATAAAAATAATCTGTGACATTTTTTTCCTCCACCCCCGAGATGCTACAATGTGTTATTTTCCTTGGTTAAGATCTTGGGCAATGGAACCAGAGCCACAATTTTGAATTCTTGCCCTGTCACTTTTTTTAGCTGTATTACCTTGAACGTGTGATTTTTATCTCTGTATTTATATATTTACATAAAAGATGATGACATCCAACATCTCTTTGATGTTAAGTAAGATAATAGTTAATAGTTAAGATAATAGTTAAGTAAGATAATACTTGTAAAGTGCCTGTCATATTCTCCACACTACTTTGGTGTTACTAGTTGTTACACTATCATTATTCAGATGCAGTGTTATTGACAGCCAGAGTTTCCACTTGAAGTTACGGTCCAGGACTATTTGGTGGGATGTGAAACACTGTAATGACTCCCAGGTGGGAACAGCATCCCTGAACCTTGAAGAACTCTTCAAAGTAAAGATTTGGTTTAAAATACCATTTACTGATTTAGTTCCTGCATTCCAAGTGTCCTCAATTACTGTAATTTCGGTATGCACAAAATAAAGTTTTTTCAACAATGCCACAGTGATTGTTCAATGACTATTTCCCTTCTACAGGACCCCTTCTGCTCCACTGCCTAGGAGCAATGTTCAGACCAGCTGTGGTTTGTGTCTCATTTCATCTCAAACCAATACCACTACTGAATTTGCCTTTTTTAATGAATGGCTTACATTTTATCTATGAGTTGATTTTAAAAAGTGTGCTGTGCTTATAGTGGACATGCTACTTTTAGTTTTATGTACTTCGAATGATCTATACGTAAGAAACTGCAAATTGTAATGTTTTTAATAGAAAAATCATGAAATTGTAGATCTGAAGAATTATTTTGAAAAAAAAAAGTTGTGAAATTATATAAAGAAATTGAGAAGGAGGCATTGATATAAATTTTTATGGAATCTAATATATAGTTTTTAAAATATTTTATTCTATAAAACTTAATATGTTATTAAATTGAAGTAATTTATATACCATGAAATAATTAAGAATGTTCTCTTTCCAATGTATTTCTATATAATAGAAATATGTTATTTAATTAGGAATATACTTATGTAGCATCCATGTGCATTTAACAAATATTCAATAAATATCTACTAAATACTGGTCACTGTTCACATACTGGGGATTTGATTAACAATGTAAAGTCACTGACAAGGAGTTTTCCATCTGGCAGAGAAGAGACAATAGGACAGATATAAAAAACTACAAAAGGTGCAATAATGAATTATACACAAAGTGTCTGTAGGACACATAAAAGGCATTCAAAAGGTATAGGAAAACCTCCTCAAAAGACTGGGTAAGAATGTTCCAGATTGAAGGAGGAGCATGAACAAAGGAGAGTAAGACAGAGGATTAGGGAAATGGAGTCTGGAAACCAATATGTGGGAGCAGCTCCTTATGACAAGTGCATACAGGCTTACCACGGGAGCATGGAGAGGTAAGCAAGACCCAAATCCTAAAGGACTTCATGGGCTATGCTAGTCAATTTTGATTTTATCATGAGAAATATCGGAAACTATAGGTTTTAAGATGAAGGATGAAGGATGATGTGACCAGATTAGATTTTAGAAAGAATCTTACAGAGGACCAGAGAAAGGAGTGTAGAAGCCATGCTCAGAGGAAAAGACCTAGTGGGAGTAGGTGGGCACAGGAAACAGGAGTTGCTATAGCATTTAAATCAGAGTAGCAGTGCAGATAGGGGACAGTAGATGGCTCAACAATTTTGTACATAGAATTGACACAAGTTGGAATCGATCTCCTCATGTCAGTTTTGGGTCACATTTGCTTTTCCATTTCAGGTTGCAGTCTTGCACATTTCGGTGAGTGAAGAGGAACTTTCAGTGCAAGAAACCCTGGCTTTGGTATCCATATGTCACTTGTGATTGAAAACACAAACAGAAGTCACCAGGTGAACTGCCTAACTCTTATACCTTGCCTAACTCTACATCACATGGGTAAAAATTAGTTGAGGCAAGAGTGATTGCATTGTTGGAAAATGTTAGCCTCATCTACACAAAACTTAATGAAGTGGGAGGAAAAAAGTGTGAAATATCTCAAAACTAAATATTTCAATCACAGATGAAATCATAGTTCAGTGCTGTCACTGTGGTTAAGTCCAAATCATCATTAAACAGACACCTTTTCTAAGCAATAAATTGAGAATTATTATGTACGAACTCTAATAATTATTACTAACAATTGTGAGGATTTTACCATTTGCAAAATATCTTCCAATCCATTATCTCATCATGAGAAAGTTTTCTTATGATATAATGTATTCTATGTGATATTAGCAATATATTTCATAAAGTTGCGATCACTCAGACTTTCTATGTGTGGGTTAGCAGAGCCATGTTCTTTCTAAAACATATTCTCTGTTGAATACAACCAGCCACATCCTTACAGGAATTCATCTGTTTGAACATATTACCCTTTATTTGAAAATCTCTTCATTGGCTTCCCATAAAAATCTGTATTGATTTTAAAGTTTTGTTACTCACTTATAAGGCACTTAATGGCCATAGACCAATATGTGTGCTAGATCTATTGTCTCTATATGTCCCTTGTGGCCCATTGAGGTCATGATGAGCAAGCTATTTAGTCCTTCCAAAAGCATAAACTCAAGTCCCTTGAAGCTGAGGCTTTTAGAAAATATGTTCCCTGATTGTGGAATATAGTTATAATTTCAATTCATTATATCCATCTGCCTGCATGTAGAAAGAAACAGTTGTGTTTGGTTACATCTCAAAATGCTTAAGATTATTTTTGGCTGTCATATCTCTGTAACTTAGTATATGTATATCTTTAATAAAATCTACTGATATGCCTTATCCAGGTTATTAAGCTTAAAATTGATCATTTTCCAGCTCTGCCAAGAGACATCAAACTTCCTCCTACGTGATTTGCTCCTGAGGAAATAAAGGGGTTGTTCTGGCATGTGGATGCTAAGAGACCACATAGAAAAACAAATTCTAAAAACAATATAAACTCTTCCCTTTATTCTCAAACATGCACTTCTCAAAGACAGAATTGTGGATGAGTCAGCTAGGTTTAAAACTAGAGAATTAGAATTATGAAAAGACATTTAAACTGTATATGATAATGCAATTGCTAGCATCTCAATATACAAAATGAAATGGGGACAAATCATCCTAGAGAAGAGTTCCGAATAATCTATGTGGACTGCTTTCTCCCAGAAGGTAGAGCTTGATTCTCTTTTACTTGAGTGTGGGCTAAGAGAATAGCTCACTTCCAAATGTAAGTAAGAAAAGAGAAAACTACATTACAGTAGAGATCTTGGCAGACAGTAACTTCATCAAAGTTAGTATCACTGGGGGTGTGTTGTTGGTATCATTTAATCTGTAAAATGATGTAATGAGACGGCCATTTCACCTCTGTGGCATTCTTCCTCAAAACTCCTAACCTAAGTCTAAGTCTAAGAAACCCATCAGAAAAAAATCAAAATGGAAGGACACTCCACATCACACTGGACTACAACTCCTCAAAACTGACAAGATCACTAAAAATAAAGACAAAAGAACTTTCCAGACCAGATGAAACTAAGGAGATGTGATTACTAAATGCAATACAAAACCCTGGACTGGATTCTAGAACAGAAAAATGACGTTCATGGAAATATTCTTGAAACCTGCAGTTAATAGTAATTCATCAACATTAGTTTCTTTGTTTTGAGTAATGTGCCATGGTTATGTGAGATGTTAATATTAGAGGAAAGTTTCTAGAAGCTAGAGTATATCTGAAATTCCACAAAAGTTATTTTACAAACATGTATTAAGCACTTGCTATTCTTAAAATGTTGTTAAATATGGCTACACCTACCCTATATTTGATAAAATGCTCTTCTTTACATTTGTATCAATTTATAATATTAATAAATGTTTTGAGACCAAATTTGAAGAAATGAAACGGTCAAGATGATAATTCCTTATTAGCCAAGGAACCCTTTATGTCATGGATTTTAAAAAGTAGTTCATAGTACTTATCTTTGTGATAATAATTTCAATGGCAAAAAACTCCAAAAAGTTGTTTAAGGGCTATTTTCATTTTCTTTATTGCATTACCTTTCATACTTTATACTTTATTTTATAATATTTTGAGATTTTTCACATATTAAGTATGGAAACTAAATAAAACACGATATAACATGTCATTCAATAGAAGCTGCTAGCCAGGAATTAGTCAATGTTCCATCCATGCTAACAGTTTTTGAGAAATGAGCTCTGAGCTCTGTCTCATTGAAAAACAAAGAAAGAGGTGATTTTTAAGAGGGACTTTAGGATTCTAAATTTTATAAATCTTAATAATGCTATGAAGGAGAAATCCTTTGCAAATAATAGCTTAAAATAATTTTACTCATTTTCAACTTCATATTTTTGTGAAATGTTTTTGGCCAGATGACATACTATTTTTTTTTTAAGATTTTATTTATTTATTTGACAGACAGAGATCACAAGCAAGCAGAGAGGCAGGCAGAGAGGCAGGCAGAGAGAGAGAGCGAGAGGGAAGCTGGCTCCCTGCTGAGCAGAGAGCCCGGATGCGGATGCGGGGCTCAATCCCAGGACCCTGAGATCATGACCCAAGCCGAACGCAGAGGTTTTAACCCACTGAGCCACCCAGGCGCCCCTCAGATGACATACTATTAAAATCACAGCCATATATTCAAGCAACTCTAACAACTATGATCTTTTTATGCCTATCTTCCTTGACTATTTACATTGTTATGTCTAATCAGTTAATGAATATATTAATACAATTTCAAGAATATGGATGCATGACAATTGACTAAGAGACAACCTACTATAATACACTAGATACAATCTCATACACAGCAAAATTTCTGTCTTCGTTCTGGCAGTATCTTCTAAAGAACTTTCTATGTCAGTCTATACCTGTAGTTCTTAAAGGGAGCAACAAATGGAAAAGGGTCACTTTCTAATCCCATGTATTTCCTCCAAAAACATGTGAAGTTTTGATTTTTGAGACAATCTCAGTGAGTTTAGAAATCTTGTCAGATGAAACTTTCTGAACAATCTTCAGTATTTGCATTTTAACTGCTTTTTAAATATCATGTGAGTCATGTATTTATATTATTTATAATGTACATTTTTCTGTTCTTTCTTTCTTTCTTTTTTTTTTTAACAGCAAGACCATTAGGATTAAGGAAACATAGAGCTAGAGGGGGAAAGAATGTGTAATATAAGAAGCTGATGTAGGAAAGGATGCTCTTTGGAAAAAAGAGGGCAACATTAAATAAGATGTTTCTTTCTCAAGTCTCAGTACTTTCAACCAATCAGGGTGCTTGATGCAAAATGAATCACAGCTGATCTCTGAGACATGGACCGTGGCTTGTCGAGACCTTGGGCCGAACAGATATAGCAAGTCACTCAGTTCCTTTTCCTTTTCGGAAAATCTTTCTCAGCAAGAGGCAGCTAGTTTTTTCTGCACAGCAAGCAAGACTCAGCATGTGAAGCTTTGAACAATCCTTCACTGCGGGGAATGTTTTGCAGAAACTGCATGACAAGATTGCCAAAAAGATTACCTCTTGATTTCCTTTGTCCTTGGGTTTATTTCATCTAATAATGGGGCGAAGATGGGGCCTTATACAATGAAGAAAGAATTTATTCATGAGTTATATGTGGCAAAATTGTTTTAAAATCCTTGTTCCTCATAATTTTCTAAGAAAACAATACCTCATTGAATATAAAATGTACATTTTTACTTTTAAAAAATGTTTATCATCCTACTATACTTTGTAAGCATAGAATAATTTGTTCTTGCAATAGCTTGAAGCCAGAATGCTAAAAAGAAATATTTCCACCTTTTCTACTAAAAAGGTGTGAACAACCATCAGAACATAACATAGGGTCAAAATAAGTGAAAATCAAGACATTTAACTAAAATAGAAAAAGATCTATAAGCAATATAATACTATAAATTTCAAACATGCTACTTCTATCTGTTACTTTGAGGTCTGGCAAAAAACAATCTTACATATCAATTATTATTATGCTAACAGACATGGCTGTCCTACCCTAAGAAACAACATGAGGTTAGTGTCAGAACATAGTTTTAAGTACCATTTCTATCACTTAGTGCTTAGCATTTTGGATTGTATTTTCTTAATTATGAATGGAAAATAATGATGGTTAGATTGCCTAACACATACAGTAATTTGAGGGTATAAGAAAAGGTTACATACCTTCTTAGAATTATAAGGACATAGTTTATAAAAAATAAACAGAAGTCTAGTGCACAGAAAAATTTATCATTGTAGTCTGTCACATTTAGTTTACCATAATCATTTTGGGTAGTCTACTGTCATAAAGACACATAGTTAGGAATATCTAGAAACCCCACTTATAACAATGAATAGGCCATCAAGGCAGAAAAATCAGTAAGGAGTATCAGCCTTAAACAACACATTAGACCAGATAGACTTAATAAGTATATATATAGAATATTCCATCCAAAAGCAGCAGAATACAGACTTTTCTCAAATGCACATGAGAAAATCTTCAGGATAAATCACATTTTATGTCATAAAACAAGTTTCAATAAATTTAAGAAAATTGAAATCCTATCAAGCACCTTTTGTGACCACAAAGGTAATGAACTAGAATCAAAACTAAAAAATAGAAGATTAAAAATTTCACAAATATGTGGAGATTAAACAACATGCCACGAACAACCAATGAGTTAACAAAGAAATCAAAGGAAAAATTTAAAAAAATATATAAGACCCAAAACCTTGAGACAAATGAAAATAGAAATACAGCATACCAAAATCTATGGAATGCAGCAAAAGCAGTTTTGAAAGGGAAGTTCATAGCAATACAGGATCTACCTCAGGAAATAAGAAAATCTCACACAAACAATTGAATTTACACCTAAAGGAACCAGAAATAAAAGGGCCATCTATACCCCAATGTTTATAGCAGCAATGGCCACAAGATGCCCTTCAACGGACGAATGGATAAGGAAGATGTGGTCCATATACACTGTGGAGTATTATGCCTCCATCAGAAAGGATGAATACCCAACTTTTGTAGCAACATGGACGGGACTGGAAGAGATTATGCTGAGTGAAATAAGTCAAGCATAGAGAGACAATTATCATATGGTTTCATTTATTTGTGGAGCATAACAAATAGCATGGAGGACATGAGGAGTTAGGGGAAGGGAGTTGGGGGAAATTGGAAGGGGAGGTGAACAATGGGAGACTATGGACTCTGAAAAACAATCTGAAGGGTTTGAAGAGGTGGGGGGGTGGGAGGTTGGGGGAACCAGGTGGTGGGTATTAGAGAGGGCATGGATTGCGTGGAGCACTGGGTGTGGTACAAAAACAATGAATACTGTTATGCTGAAAATAAATTAAAAAATGATTAAAAATTTAAAAAAAAGAACAAATTAAGACAAATTAATAGAAGGAAGGAAATAATAAAGATCAGAAGAGAAAATATGAAATAAAGACTAAAAAGACAATATAAAAATTGAGTGAAAGCATTGGTCTTTTGAGAAGATAAAACTCACATACCATTAGCTAGACTTATGAAGAAAAAAAGAAGGCTCAAGTAAATAGAATCAGAAATGAAACAAAAGTTACAACTGATACCAAAGAAATACAAAGAATCATAAAAGACTACTATGAACAAATGTAGGCCAACAAATTGGACAACATAGAAGAAATGGATAAATTCCTAGAAACATAAAATATTCCAAGATTGAGTCAAGAAGTTAATAGAAATTTTGAATAGACCAATTTACTGGTAAGGAGATTGAATTAGTAATCAACAACCTCCCAACAAACAAAAGTCCAGGACAAGATCGCCTCACTGGGTGAAGTCTACCAAATATTTACAGATTTAATATTTATCCTTTTTTCAAACATTTAAAAAAATTGAACATCTGAGATCATTTTCAAATTCATTTTATAAGACCAGCACTACTCTGATACAAAATCTAGCCAAGAATGCCTCAGAAAAAGAATATTACAGGGCAATATCCCTGGTAAACACAGATATAAAAACCCTCAAAAAATTTTAACAAACTGAATTTTTAAAAAAATATAAAAGATCATACAACACGATCAAATGGGACTTATTTCAGGTTTACAAGGATGCTTCAACAACCACAAACTAATCAAGATGATACACCACATTGACAAAATGAAAGATAAAAATCATACAATCATCTCAATAAATGCAGAAAAATATTGACAATATTCAACATTCATTTACGATAAAACTCTCAACAAAGTAAGTATAGAGAAAACATACCTCAATATAATAAAGACTATACTTGACAAACCCACATCTAGACGTTATACTCAGTGGTGAAAAGCTGACAGCTTTTCCTCTAAGATCAAGAACAAGACAAAGATACCCACTCTTTCTACATTTATTAAACATAGTATTGGAAATCCTAACCAGAACAATTAATCAAGGAAAAAAAAAAGAAAACATCTAAATTGGAAAGAAAAAAGCAAAGATGTCACTATTTGTAGACATGATTTTATATATAAAAATCTCTAAATGTTCCACAAGAAACTGATAGAAGTAATAAATGAATTTAGTGAAATGGCAAGGTACAAAATCAATATATTAAGATCTGTTGTATTTTTATACACTCACAATGAACTATTATAAAGAAAACAATCCCATTTATAATTGCATCAAAAAGAATAAAATACCTAGGGATAAATTTAACCAAAGAGGTGAAAACCAGAAGACACTGATGAAAGAAATTGAAGAAGATATGAATAAGTGGAAAGATGTACTGTGCTTATGGATTAGAAGAATTAGTATTGTCAAAATGTCCATATTAACCAGAGCAATCTATAGATTCAATGCAATCCTGTAGATGAGAAAATTCCAATATCATTTTTTACAAACCAGAACAAAGAATCTTAAAATTTGTATGGAACCACAAAGATCCCAAATACACAAAGCAATCTTGGAAACAAACAAACAAACAACAAAAAAGCAAAGTTGGAAGCATTACTCTCCCTGATTTCAAACTGCATTACAAAGCTGTAGTAATCAAAATGGAATCATATTAGTATAAAAACAGACACATAAATTAACGGAATAGAACAGAGAGCCCAGAAAAAAATCCACATTTATATGGTCAATAAATGTATGCAAAGGAGACAAGAATATACAATGGGAAGAGGACAATCTTTAATAAATGGTTTTGGGAAACCTGGACAGTAACATGCAAAAGAATGAAATTAGACTGCTATTTTACACTATGCACAAAAATGAATTCAAAGTAGATTAAAGAATTAAATGTAAGACCTGTAACCATAAGAATCCTAGAAGAAATAGGTGGTAAGCTCCTTGACATCAGTCTTGGCAATGATTTTTTGGATTTGACTCTAAAGGAAAGGATAACAAAAATAAAAATAAATAAATGGGTCTATAACAAACTAAAAAGTCTCTTCATAGATAAGGAAACCATCAACAACATGAAAAGGCAACCCACTGAACAGGAGAAAATTTTTGCAAATCATATATCTTATAGGAGTTAATACCCAAAATATGTAAAGAACTCATGCAACTCAACAACAAAACCTCCAAACAATCCAATTAAAAATGGGCAGAGGATCTAAATAGACATTTTTTTCCAAAGAAGACATACATATGGCCAATAGGCACATTGAACAGAAGAAGCTCAACATCACTAATCACCAGGAAAATACAAGTCAAAACCCCCAGTAGGATATCATTTCACACTTGTTAGAATGGTTATTAGCAAAGAATTAGGTAAAGAGAACAATTGTGAACCATTGGTAGTAATGTAAATTGATGCAGCCACTACGGAAAACAGTATGGAAGTTCCTCAAAATTTAAAACTAGAGTAACTATATGATCCAACAATTCTACCTCTAAATACATTTAACCAAAGAAAATTTGAAAACAAAATGAGGAAGATATACCCTATGTTCATTGTAGCATTATTTATAATACTAAATATATGGAAACAACATAGTTTCCATCAATGGATGAATGATAAAGATGTGATACATAATGGAATATTGGTCAGCCATAAAAAAGAATAAAATCTTGCCGTTTGTGAAAACATGGATGGACCTTGAGGGTATTTTGTTAAGTGAAATAAGTCAGAGAAAGAAAGACAGATACTGTGTTATTTCACTTATATGTGTAATCTAAAAAAAAAGTGAGAAAATAAAACAGATACAGAGAGCAGGCTAGTGGTTGCTAAAGAGGAAAGGTTTTTGATGGGTGGGCAAAATGAGCGAAGGAGATCAAGAGGTAGGAACTTTAAATCATAAAATAAGTCATGGAGATATAATGTGCAGCATGGTGACTACAGTCAGTAACATTATATTGTATATATGAAAGTTGCTAAGATAGTAAATCTTACAAGTTCGCATCATAAGAAAAAAGTTTTTGTAACTTTGTATGGTCACAGATGGCAGCCAGTCTTATTGTGTTGATCATCCCTCAGTGTGTACAAATATTGAATCATTCTGTTATGTACTTGAAACTAATATGTTATATAGCAATTTTACTTCAATTAAAAAAAAGTATATAGGTGTGTGAGGACACAGGTGAGTCTGGATCAGGAAAGGCTTTCAACTTGAAGTGACTTGTGATCTTGAGATCTGAAAGATGAATAAGCGGTGACAATATAAAAATATTGTCAAAATAGAGATGGCCTCCAAGGATATGACTCAACATGTGGAAAATATGGCAACACAAGAGAAGCTACCAAGGCTGGAGTTAAAAAAAGAAATAGTGGTTTAGGAGAGTGGTGGCTTGAGTCAATTCTGAAGAGGTATGTAGGTTTCAGCTCATGTAAACAGTTAAATAATAAATTTCTACTCAAGGAGTCATTAGAAATATTTAAAGAAGTAAAGTAATATAAATAATTAGGTGTCCATTTTTCTTTAAAAGATATCATATATTTATTTGAGAGAGAGAGCAGGAGAGGGGAGAAGATCAGAGGGAGAAGCAGACTCCCCACGGACCTGGTAGCCCAATGCAGGACTCTATCCCTGGGACTCTGGGATCATGACCTGAGCCGAAGGCAGTGGCTTAACCAATTGGGCTACCCAGGCACCCCTAAGTGTTCATTTTTTAAAAAGATGATTCAAAAATAATGTGGAGAATTGATTGGAGGAGAACAATTATAAACCAGAGGGACTAGTTTTTGGTTATTTCAAAAGTCCAGGGCAGAAATGATAATTGGGCAAGAGAAATGGCAGGATAGATGGATGTGAATTCAGTAATAAGTTTATAAGTAAGAAGTTTAATAAGTTTATAAGTAATAAGTTTATAAGTAATAAGTTTTGAAGGTGAGGGCTTCAATATGGCAAGAAAGAGGAGAAGGTCAGTAATAACATGATATGTAATCTAGGCAAGGCAGGTCTCATCAAGGAGATGTTCTTTGAACTTAAACCTAGGATGACAGGAAAGAGCCAAACACAGGACAATCTGTAGAAAAGAGAGAATGAGGAGGGCAAAATCTCTAAGTTTAGAACTCATTAGGTGGGTTTGAAGAAGAGGAAGGATATTCAACAAAATGTAGGTAGGAAATAAATTTTGTAATATGATAATGAAGTAATATTTTCTGATGACTTGAAATATTAGGCAATATCATTGTGCCATTGAGGGTAGAAGAGAGGGTGTTGATATCTGAGGAAATACATGGTAAGAGGGTCATTTTGAAGAGTGGGAGCATGAATGATCAGAAAGGCATTGTAAGGTTTGTTTATTTGACCGTGCAGAGGAATATGTGATCTTAAATTTTAAGTGAGACAGTTCAACAGATCTGTATTTTCTCTTTCCCAGGCCAAGTAATCCATTCTCTTCTCATGTGAAATTTGCAATAAATTGTGTTAAAGATTGTAGCATTGCCAGAGGAGTATGACAGAAAGAAAATGGGGCAAGAGAGTGATTATAATAATATATGACAAAATGTAAGGCGGGGAAAGAGGGATTAACTCTAGGAAACAGACAAAGGTAAAGAGCTAGAGTTTTTGGTAAGTGTGAACAAATGTTTAAGCAAAAGTATTATTATGGGGACTGGGTATGATGTGCCAAGAGCAGGATGGTTTACCTTTTGACTTTGCATCTTGTGCATTTAAGGGTGAATGAAAGTTCCACAGCACCATTTGCCAATACAATAGCCATTAGCCACTGTAGCTACTTTAATTTGAGTGTTAATTAATTAAAAGTAAACGAAGTTACAAATACAGTCTCTCAGTTCAACCAGCCCTGCCTCAAGTGCACAATAACCACATGTAGCTAATGATTATGGTGCTGGACACTGCAGAGATACAACTCCGTCAATGTATAAGGTTCTATCACACAGCGGCAGTCCAGATCGCCATCTCTGGAATGGGTAGTAGAGAACGAGGATAAAGACTAACAGTGTAAGTGAGGAGGACAGAAAAATAAGGATCTCTGATGTCCATTGGGTCTTTACAAGTGTACAAAACTCAAAAAAAAATGGTGACAGAAAAAGAGAGATGACACTGTGGGGCTAAAACTTTAGTGTAGGTGACAGCAACAAGAATTTGTAAAGAGAGCTATCATATGATGGCAGAAACAGGAAAAGATGTAAAAGCTTTAAAGCATAAATAGGTATAGATGAGCAATCCAAGGGGAAAGAGGAAGGGAGAACTAGGCTTCCAGGAAGAGGAGATGCCATATGCGGGCAATAGAAGCCTAAGAGAAAGCGTGACCCTTTTGGGGAAAAAAAAAATAGGAATAGTTTCAAATGGCTGGAAAAATGACATGTAGAGTCCCTAACACACTCACACAAACTATTTCAGGTTAATTAACCTAATCAAATCTAACAATAGGTTCCCTGGGGAGGCTTGTTAGGAGACTTGATAGTCTCCTACTATTTAGTTCTCTAGCTTCAGCAGTGTCCTCACCTTCTGAACAATCTGCTTATGTAAGTAACATCCCTGCTCCCCCTACAACCAAATGAGTATATAAAGTGCACAGTGTAATGCATGTAGCGCTGACTATAGCACTACCTAATGATATCCTGAATAAGGACATCAGTAGGATTGTCAAATCCAGTAGAGATAAAATAATGGCAAAAACATATGTATATATGTGTAAGTTTTCACATATTCTTGTGTGTACATATATGTAATACTATATATGTAAAACATATGTATACATATGTGCACAAGATATACAAATCTCTTACAACAGTATGCTTCTAAATATTATTTATTAAATCTCTCACTTATAAGGAAAATAACTTTTTGAGCAAAATGGCAATAGGAAAAAAAATACTTCGAAGAATGTGAGGGATTTTTCTACTTTCCATATGAAATCAAGAGGAAAAAGAAGCAATTATCAAGGTAATTCAAGGATAGAAGATGAAAAAAACAATAGTTGCTTAAATTATATGACTGGTTAGTGAAATACTTGAGTTTAAGGCCTCAGTTATCAAGTAAATGAATCTATTTTCTACTGTATTTTGCATGTCCGTTTAATGAGTAAATTAAATTTTCCTCTGATTCTAACTTGCCTCAGGGGCTAGAGAAGCTCTTTCTTTGCCCTCAAGGTACAATTAAATCTCTGTTGGCCTAGGCTCAATATTACTTAACATATAATATATGATTGTTATTCCAAGGCATGTAATGGTAAACTGTGATCAAAGCATATTAAAGGGGCAGGCTGTGCTTACACATAGCCAAAACCTCCATATGAAAAAGTATAAAGCAGCTTGCTTTGCCTAAATGAATACCATAGGAATATTGCTCATTTGGTAATTAATGAATCTTGATAGCTTAACTTTTTCTTTTCAATAACATGTTTTTAAAATATTGAAATTATAACCATAAATAATATTTAATTAACATGACCAAAAAGGCCACAGCCTGTTCAGCTTGGGTTTTGTTGGGCATTTTTCACAACCATGCAAACTATAAAATACAAAATATTATTTCTTGCCAAATGTTTGAAGTTAGCCATGCTTAAACTTTCAAAATTCTAAATTTGTAAGATGTGATCCAGGCATCATTGTTACAAGGCAGATGTAAGAATTCCTTGGCTATATTGAAGAGAAGAGCTCCTAAACTCATAGTATACCCTTGATAAATGTATTCAATTTAAGTGTTTTAAATGAATTATTTAAAAGAATGGGTGGAGTAAAATTTCCAAAGAGAGTGGTTTTGTTTATTTCAGAAATGTCATTATCATCCATGCTCTGTTGCCATCTAAAAACAAAAGACCAAAGGGTATGACCATAGGGATATTAGCAGGAAGAGCAGATGTTCTGGGCTAAGTCCATTGTAATTCTAACTTTATTGTACAGCGCGTTGCATGTTTCAAACTTATATTTATACTTTAAAATTCAGAGATCATAGCTGAAGTGACTTCCCAAATTTATCAATAAGAAACTGTTTAGTAAATGAAGTATTGAAATGCTATGATCATACTCTGTTCTCTTTGATAAATTGAGTACTGTATTGTGAATCTCCCTCTGACACCCTTTTTTCTTATACATGTCTAAAATTTGAAATTAGATTTGCGTGCAACTTGCCAAGAACGCAGCAGTACTAAAATGCCCTTAGGTTTTCTTCTAGATAAGATTCAGCTGCCTTGCATCTGAAAGCAATTGAGGACCCATTTTAACATGAACTGAAATAGATTCAGACTGAATGTTCCATAAGTGGTAGAGAGAGCAAATAATAGATTTTTGGAAGTGGTAACAGTATTAGGTCAACCCTAAATTCAACAAGTGAGATTCATGATGCCAATGATCATGGTCACAAGAATCAAAAATAAAACTGGATGATTTGTATTTCATGCCACTATGCAGACTGATTGTGGTTGGTCACAGCCAAATACATTTTAATATCTTCACTTATCTGTAATTTCAAACAACTTATTCAAACACGTATTTCGTTTACTTCAATTCCTAACAACAGTCTGAAATAGTCAAGTGAGAGAAACTGCCCATATTTTCCAAGTAAGAAAAGTGTAGTTTTCAGTTATGTGAGTTGTTCAAGGTTTTATGAGTAAATAAGTAGCCCCATTCACCTTTACTCCTAGTCCCAATCTATTTTCATCAGACTATAATCTTTTGCCAACACCTAATGATCCATTTGTATCCACTCAAGCTCATTATAAACACCATTAATCTGCTGAAAGAGGAAAAGAGCAAAGCACTGTTATTTTCTTCATGGCTTTCTTTCCTACTTCCTTCCTTCCTTCCCCGCCCCCGCCCCCACCCAATGATAAATTTATTCTTTAATCCCCATCACCTATTTCACTCATACCCCACCCAATTCCCTTCTGGTAATCATCAGTTTGTTCTCTATAGTTAACAATCTGTTTTTTGGTGTGTCTCTCTCTTTTCCCTTCTCATTTGTTTTGTTTCTTAAATTCCACATATGGAATAGACACTTGGGCTGCCTCTGTAATTTAGCTATTGTATATAATGTTGCAATAAACATAAGGGTGCACATATCTCTTTTATTTAGGATTTCTGTATTTTGGGGGGTAAATAACCTGTAGTGAGATTCCTGGATTATAGGTTAGTTCTATTTTTAATTTTCAGCAACCTCCATACTGTTTTCTAGAGTGTCTGCACCAGTTTGCATTCCCACCAACAGTGTAACAAGGATTCTTTTTCTCCACATCCTGACCAACACTTGTTTTTGATTTTTCCCCTTTTTTTTTTTTTAGCCATCTTGACAAGAGTGAGGTGACATCTTATTGTAGTTTTAATTTGCATTTCTCTGATGATGAGTGATGTTACACATCTTTACATGTATCTGCCAGCCATCTGTATGTCTTCTTTGGATAAATGTCTGTTCATGTCGTCTGCCCATTTTTAAATTGGATTATATGTTTTCTTGGGTGTTGGGTTGAATAAGTTCTTTATATATTTTTCCATAGTAACCTGTTATCAGATATATCATTTACAAATATCTTTTCCCATTCTGAGGTTGTCTTTTGGCTTTGTTCATTATTTCCTTTACTGTGGAGAAATTCTTATTTTGATGCAGTCCTCTTCATGTGCTTCTTAAAATGAATTTCTAATAGTGTCAAACTCAAGTAAATTAAAAGCATTTCCTGAATAAAACAAAAGTGGAGGAAAAATTTCATGGCATCATATGCAATAATAAAAAATTTTATATTTATAGTTTTTTTCAAGTATAATTTTGAATGAATTAATGAATCGAGTTGTATCTATGAACAATTTCTTATTTAAAATTGATGCCTTTCCTAGAATGTTAATAAAAAATATGTAAAACAGGACATACTTTGGAAAGATTTTTCTTATTCTGACATCAAATATAAAATATACCCAATCTCTGATTTTGAAAATGCACCATGATATGACTTCCAATGAGAATTTTTCAGTAAGAATCTGTATCCTTTTTTGGCACTGATACTTATAAAGCCAACTTTTACTATACATTCTTTTAGTATAGATTCATGAATTAATTAATATTGATATTATTTATTCCATATGAAATGTTACATTTTTTCTCAACATTCTTTGAACTCTTTCAAATGAACTGTACAGAACCTGGCTTTAATACCAGCACAAAAGGATAAGGGTAGAAGTTCTGAAACCAATTTTGTTTGGAGAATTTTAAATTTGGAAGCTGTTGTAAGAAATCCTTATGAAAAATAAGAATTAATTGGATCAACTGTTAAATTTCTTAATTTAAACTGGAATTTGTTTAGTATTAAATTTATTTTGTGCCTGTTTTCCAAATCTTCAACAGGTTTCCTACATATTATTGCAATCCATATATATGTAATCTTAACAAAATAAGGTGGCTACTGTCTTCACATCTCTGGGACTTAGTGAAGCATCTTGGGAAGTAATTACTTGGAATTTCAAAAGTAACATTCAATATACCAATCAAGCAGTTATTCTGTTGTTATTGATAAAATTTCACAATAGCAGGGAAGTTGAAAATAGCCCCTGAGGAAAAGATTGCACAAAAAAATAACCAGTTCTTTTGTAATTTGATTTCACATGTACATAATATATCTTTAATAATATTTAAGATATGAACTGATAACCAGCTTAAGTCAGTTGCCTCCTCCAATATAGAAAATAATAGGTTATTATTCAATTATATTATTTAAATTTAACTATTTACATATTTTTAGAATTGAGAAAAGCATCTTTCCGCTAAAATCAATGAGATTTGTCAGCTAACAGCAAAATAAGAGCTATGATTTCTTCAAGTTCCAAATATAAGTGAACAAAAAATAGAAAACGGTATGCTAGTGTAATTGTTATCTGATGAACACAACTACTAAAAACTGTAATTTCTTTCTTACTCTTTTGGCCAAAAATACTAATGAATGCTTATTGAGTGTATTCTGTATATCAAGCACAGCCCTATCAAGTTAGTATTGTTACAAAGTTCATTTTATGGATGGGGAAACTGAAGTCTTATGAGGTTAAACAAATTGCTTGTGCTCATTCAGTTGACAAGTGAATTTATATATTTTTATTATTTTTTTTAAGATTTTATTTGTTTATTTGAGAGATCATGAGTGGAGGGGGGAGGTAGTGATCATGGGTGGGTGGTAGACAGAGGGAGAGGGAGAAGCAGGATTCCCACTGAGCAGGGAGCCTGATGCCGGGCTCAATCCCAGTACTCTGGGACCTGAGCCAAAAGCAGAAGCGTAACTGACTGAGCCATCCAGGCACCCATGTTGGCAAGTGAATTTAGTCATCTAGTTTATCTAGTCCAGAATCCACGCTCACATTTACTAGGCTCATGTAAATCTGCTTCAATGTGTGTTGCTTTTTCTTCCATTAGCATTATTTGACATTTATTGTTAATCCCAGGAACCAAAAGCTTTCTTACTACATTGGACAAAATGGGAATTAAATGCCTTATATTTGATTATATTATTCTAACCCTATTAATCAGGCAGGAAGTGAATTGTCACCTGAAAGAGTTTCCAATTCAGAGTTAAATAACTGTGTATACAGTCGAGTTTTACTATTATTTTCAGAGTTAATTTTTGATTTTCTGAATAAGCTTATTTTGTTATGTCAAACATAATCAAAATGTTCCCCAAGATCTAATCAATGCATCATATCTCATTCAAACGATATCAGCTGGATACTCTGAGCTATTCTTTCTTGATAGGTTCACCTGTTTACTTAAAGCCAAACTACAAAATCTTAAAAACACAACATATTTCCTATATTCTACGTTAGAATATGCTGACACTTTTACTTTATTTCTTTACTATATGCATCATGGCCCTGATCTTTGTATTATATATCATCGCTTCCTTGATGTCTCCTCAGTGAATAAAAGATGAACTTTAAACCTTGTCAAGTGGTGATCAATATCAGTCTTCAAGGAATAGCTTACAAAAATAGAACTTCAGGACTCCTTAAAAGAATACACTGTTCAATTGCTTTAATATATTTTCTGTCAAAAACTGTAGTAGTATGACTGAACGTAAGGTACTTTGCATGCAATGTATATCCTTTACAATGCCAGAAATAAATGTTCCTATAGGGCAGTTTTCTCATATTAGCTGATATCAACATTTTAAATGATGAACAGTAAGATTTCATCTATACCAACCATATTAATGCATCGCATATAAATCAAGAATAGCTGTCCATGGTCTTATTTGTTTAAAAAACTGCTAAATATTTTATTCAAAAATATTAATTAAGAAGAACATTTTCAATCAAATTAAGTTATTCTACTTTTCAATACAAGGGGACAATGATGTTAATAAAACGTAGTAGTCTAGGCTGTTTTCCTTCATTATTTTATTCACGTTTGTGATTAAAAACATATATTAATTATATTCAGGACAGGCACAAGGGAAAGGTTTTTATAGAAACCAGAAAAAGCCCAAAGCTATGATTATATTTAAGTTTTGTAACTTAGCCAAGTCCATTATTCATATTTACAATTTAAAAAGTCATAGTGCTCTCAAAATATTTAGACCCCTCCTGATTGTATTAATATTTGATATTTGATTAGGTTAAAATGCAAATGTGAACCCTCCATATGGTGCAGAGCAGCAGAGGAACAATATGTTCCATGTGGCCAAGCCACCTTGGATCTTTCAATAATAAATATTCACAAGCTCCATTAACACCACATCATCACTACTTAAATTTTAACCTAGCAGGTTTTGGGTCAGTGATAAAGTTTGGTCAGTATCTTCACTACAGCAGAATTAATGCTAGTAGAAAGTACAGGGCATGAGAGTGGACAATTTCACTGAAATAAGTAGAATGAAATACTGCAATAGATTTTTTTCAAATACAAAAAAATGGGGAGATATAAGAAAATAACTTTAATTCTGGAGAGTGAAAGAAAATATCTGGTAAGACTAAAAATCAGGAAGCAAAACAAAACAAAAACCAAAACAAAACAGTTTCAACAAATTAACTTCCTGTTTCCTGTTTGCCTAATTTTATTTTTAATTGTATAAATTTACTTTGAGGACTATAGAAACACTATAGCAAATGGATGTAAGAAGATTAGAAGGCAAATGAATCCCCAGTGGTGGAAGATAGTTATTCTGGTCAGCATATATCATATCAGATTTGAGTAATAGTGAAATCACTTTGCTAAAGCTAAATAGTTTAGATTATTTTGTGGGGAGCAAAGTATTTATGACATATATTGCTGAAAGAGTTGTGGTGTTGCTTAGTGCATGGAGAAAAAGAGGCCAGAGCAATGAAATTGATCCCTGATTTGGCCACTTAATTGAAATGTTTCATTTTGGAGATGAAGCTCCCAGGGCAATTTTTTAAAAGTGATGTATAGTTAAGAAGAAAAGCAAATAAAACAAATAGGCATTTTGGGTTTGCTCCTCAGCATCCATCCTCCATTTTGAGGAACCATGATGAGGAGTAAGAGTTCACCCAAGACCAAAAGTGATGCTCAGGAAACAGACAAAATGAATTAGTTTGTTCAAGGTGTGGGTAAGAGGCCTACTAAGGTCCAGACAGAGGGCACCTTGGAACTTTCACTTGGTTTGCCTGAGCAAAAAGAGGGTTTCTTTCTTGCAAGTGTGTTGATATGAAAAGTGAAATGTTGCAATTATTTTCAGAAGACAATAAAGCCAGTTTATGAATAAGCCTGATACATTAAGCAGGGCACAGTAAAACATAAAGAAACAGATATAGAATCTCAGTGACAATGAGAATGACTTGACTGAACCATACTGAAGGTCACAGTATTTCAGGTTTGAATCAATTATCCATGCCAATAAATACATTTTATTAAAGCAAAGTGATTTTTTTTCTTATTTGTAATAAAATAAAATAAAATAAAACCCAATTAAAAAAAGGAAAGCGAATAAATGGACCAAGACCTATTTAACCCTACAATTAGTCAAAAAGTAAAAAAAAAAGAGAGAGAGAGAGAGAGAAAGAGGCAAATACACACACACACATATACATGCTTACAAGTAACTCAAAGCACATAATTTACTTAAAAGTTTGATGTTGTTCAAATTCTAAAAATTCCGAAGTCAGATAATGATCTTTTCCTGTCCTCACTTTCAGTATTTTTAGGTCCTTGTTTTTAGCCAGACTTTTCCCATGTGAGCTGAGTGTGGAGAATATTGGAATTTTCCTGTGGATCTTAAAAGTCTTATTCCTTGAAGAATCGGGGACTGCATTATTCATTGAGGAGTTAGGAAATGCCATAGCTTGGCAATTTCACTACCTTTAAGGAGATGGAGGAGGTCAAAGAGCTTGGATATTTTGGGCTTCAGATCCCATATGAACCTTTCGTCCTTGTGATGGTCACTCGTCACATGCGCATACTTGGCCAGATGGGGCAGGAGCAGCCTCAGCAACTTAATCTGGTGCCTCACTAGAAAGAATTTCCCTTCGCTCTCCACTAACCACCTAATCTTAGCTTATTCCTGTGGGAGCCCACACTTTCAGCATTTTCTTTCACCACTCAGTAGAGTCTGTGACTGCAATGTAAGCAACACCCGAATGGCTCATTAAAGCCATTATTATTAACTTCAGATAATCCTGGGAGGTCTGCATCAGCTTTTACCCTATTGCATCCTGTCTGTGCACTGAGTAGGACTATATTAGGACAAAGACGCTTCAGTTCCTGAATAAGCAGGAAATATTATTATTAAACAAACAAACAAAAACAGAAAAACAGCAAAAAGCTTTGAGTTAGTGATAGCAATGGATTTAGTAGGGTTTTGGTAAGCTACACTAATTATGAAAATTAAGATTTTTTCCCCCCACGGGGCACCTGGGTGGCTCAGTGGTTTAAAGCCTCTGCCTTCGGCTCAGGTCATGATCCTAGGGTCCTGGAATCGAGCCCCGCATTTGGCTTTCTGCTCAGCAGGGAGCCTGCTTTCTCCTCTCTCTCTGCCTGCCTCTCTGCCTACTTGTGATCTCTGTCAAATAAATAAATAAAATCTTTAAAAAAAAAAAAAAAAGATTTTTTCCCCCCACAACTCCACAGAAGGAAATTCAGAACAAACAGGGCTTTTATTATCTCCTTTAAAACTCTAGTTTCTCAATATTGATTTAAAGCCTTTTCAATACTAATTATGTATTTTATGTGTCATTGGGTACAAAAGGATTTAGGTGGAAATTGATGACATCGACATGTATTTACGTATATGCACATGAAATGCATATTTAAAGAGGTGACAAAGAAAAGTACAATTTAACATTGCCAGTGAGGGCTTTGTCAATACTAAGATGTGTGGTTGTAAAAGACAATGTCCACGTGTGTATAATGAAAATCGTAAGCTTATCTACTTAGACTTGATGTCTTTGAGAATTTTTGGTAGGTCATAATTAGAACTCCCCAGTGCTTGATTCACTCCTCTGCATTAAATAAACCACTTAGTGAAATATATGATCACATTCTGCACATGAAATATTTTAATATGACTAAGTAATATGCTGGAGACCTAAAAATTCCATTACCTGGAATATCTCATTTGTGGTGTTGTTGTTTTCTGACCCATTGTTTTTACTTTTTGATTCTTCAGTCTGCTACTGAGCCCCTGTGATTTATTTCTGAGAATTCTAAGGTGATGTCTTATCTGTGCTCAAAGAGCACAGGGTTTGGTACTACTCTATCATGTTCTCCTCTCATTCTGTGCTGCCATATGTTCTGCCTCTGCTCTACAGGGAATCAGAGATCTCTGAGAGCATCTTCCTGTTTCACCTAAACTGGTATTCCAGGGCCTCTCTGTCAGGAATGCAGATGTTCTAACTCAACACGCTTCTGCCTTTGTCATCCCTCAACTGCAGGCTCTGCAGTATTCAAAAATTTTCTCCTGATGACTCAAAGTGGTGAAATTTTGCACTAATTTTCAGGAAATCACAACAAACATATATCTCTGATTAGACATTCATGATACTAGAGGAACATGTCACAGGGGTGCTTGGGTGTCAAGGTGTCATAGGGTCCATTGAAATGACACTTCTAGTCCGTTTTCTCTCTAAGAAATAAGAAATAGAATTCTGTTTGGTCTATTGCTTCAGGTCTTCACATGTGCTTAAAATTAATTATAACTTAATAGTGTACAATTCAGAATTGTAGCACAAATTAAGCTGGTTCACATTTCTGCTATTTTTACCTGTGGTCTACCTGAATAATTGTAACTGATTCACTCATAAAAAGTAGATTTGCAAATTAATGAATGTTTTCAAATGTATTGAAGTTATCTTCAACTAAAAACTGAAAACTCCACTCAATGCAATAAACATTTTAATTCAATTCAGAGATAAATTAATAACATCCTAATTTGACTGCCTCTCTGTAGATCAAATACATTGCCAATTCCTTTTTCAATGATTTTTCTTCATCAATTTCATCCTGTCTCTTCTTTATCAGATCATTCTCTCACATATAGAAACATATCCATAATGCCCATTTTCTAATGAAGGAAGGGAAAGAGTTGACCTCAACCTTATGACACACTCAAGCTAACCTCCTCCTATTCTTCCTTGCCCACCAAACTTCATTTATATTAATATTACTCTTCACTTTCTTGCAGTCTAGTTTTCGCCTCCAATCTCTCAAACCACATTGAGTTCACAAGGAGAAACAATTAAACTTAAAAAAAAAAAAATTCTCACTTTTCTTCTTCCCTCAGTAGCCTGTTGAATCATTCTATTGTCTGAACCCAGTGGAAAGCAGAGGACATGAGTCTGTTGATGCTGTTGGCCTCCTAGTGCAAATGAAAATTTCCAACCCAAGTGTTCTTGCCAATATCTTACCCACTCCTTTGGAACTGCTCCAAACTCATAGTGTTGGCAGAAAAGATGGATTTAAATAGCTGTAGTTATAACATATATTCCTGTTCTCATGACCACAGCTACTTAGGGTTGGAACATAATCATTGTCTAAAAAGAATTGATCATGTTCTGTTTCCAAGAAATTTGCATTTAGGGCACAGAGAGCCAGACACTTAGATGCTGTACCAGTAAGATCTTGTGGAATATGGGCAGGAGCCAGAGACATGGTGAGATGAGGTCTGAGCAAACTGTCTTAAGCAAAGGCATCCTCTCAACTAGAGGAGATAGGAACAAAAAAGCCCAGGAAAAAGGAGTTCAGAATCCATCAGCCTCCAGATAGAGCAGCTAACTGATAACTTCCCACTTCTGAATGAGCTCAGTGTAATTTCTATAGAATTTCTATTTTTTAAAAATACACTTTTTAATGTGAGAAAGTTTGCATTGTTTTTCTTCTTTCCAAATGATGCATGATTAAGTTAATTCCAAGAAAAATAACAAATGATTTATTAAAAAAAAAGGAAAAAGAAATGTTCAAACGGAAGTTTATATGTTTCTCCAAAAGACAGAGAAAAAATACACATTGAAAAAAATATTGTCCAAGTGAATACACTTTACTGAATTATATGGTAATTTGGGACAATTCTTGTATCCCTGATTAGTGCTCAGCAAGTTTTTAAAGTGTGAGTTTAGTTGGGAACTTATTCGTATAAACCCTCTACAGACTACCAATTGGACTTTTTTTTTAAAGATTTTACCTATTTATTTGACACAAAGAGAGAGAAATCACAAGCAGGCAGAGAGGCAGGCAGAGAGAGAGGGGGAAGCAGGCCTCCGCTGAGAAAAGAGCCCCATGCGGGGCTCCATCCCAGGACCCCAAGACCATGACCTGAGCTGAAGGCAGAGGATTAACCCACTGAGCCACCCAGGTGCCCCCAATCGGATTTTTTTTAAAGATTTTATTTATTTATTTGAGAGAGAGATAGAGTGAGAAAATAAGAGAGAGTTATGAGCAGGTGGTGGGTCAGAGGGATTGGCATCCCACCAATCAGATTTTGAATAAACATAATCTGCCAAAAAAATCTTATTGATTATCAAGTGATATCAATTTTTTAAATGACAGTAGCATACACTTTTAAGCATTTAGCATAGAATCTAGAATTCTTATTTCTATTCTGTATGCTTTCTTTTGTTTTGGACATAAATTTATTAAGAAAGGAAACTAGGGGAGTACATAGGTGGCTCAGTTGGTTAAGTGTCTGCCTTGGGCTCAGGTCATGATCTCAAGGTCCTGGGACAGAGCCTCACATCAGACTTCCTGCTAAGTGGGGAGTTTGGTTCTCCCTGTCTTTGCTCATGCTCTCTCTCTCTCTCTCTCTCTCTGAATCTCTCAAATAAATAAATAAATAAATAATCTTAAAAAATAAAGAAAGAAAGGAGACTAGGTAAACAAGTCTTTTGATGCTTCTGAGACATCTAGAAGGTAACTGAGGTTAAGTTACCAGAAATTATTTGTGTATTTGTCTATAGAAACTAGTTTCCATTTCTGGAGTCATTATGGTATACCTACTGAAGAGCAGAAAGTGATGAGAACTCAGGAATTTTATTTTATTTATGTAATGTAAAATTAAAACGAAGCAGTTTCCTTGAATACCACCACATATACTGTGTATAGCACAACTCCAGAGACTACTATTTATGTAGACCATGACATAAATGTTCATTTTCTCTCCTACCTGTGCCATGTAAAATTTGCACAACCACTCTTGGCGATTATGCCACATTAGACATTTTAAATTTATGTTTGTAACATGTAAGCTCTGAAATGCCAGGATTTTTTAGTTCACTATGTTTCCACAGCCCCAAGACCAGTGTCTAGGGTATAAGATTTTATTCCATGGGTAAATGATGAAACCAAAAGTACTGAAATCACTTGTATTATTTAATTAAAAAAACAGAATTCTGACTTCACTGTAGATTTACTATATAATCACATCAAGGGCTGGGCACAAAGATTAATTGACTATTAGAAACACAATATATTAGAATTATCATTAACAATTCACATCTGGTCACAATACTAAACGGGCATACTAAATTCAGGATGTATAGGGGAAAACTCTAATCCTATACTCTCAATCTAATTCTCAATTAGAGTTTCTCTCATAAGTTTTTGGCCAAAAATACTTAGAGGAAAAGCTTGCATGACAAAAAAAGATAAGATAGAGGATTTACAGGGCATTTTATCTGCTCTACACAGTGGTAAATAATAATTTAATTAAAAGATTGAAAATTAAATAAAACCTAAAGCTTACTGTGAGGTTTAATTAAACTTGTTCTTATTGTAAATAGACCAGGATTGTCTAACTTGTAGAGGAAATAGAAATTATAAAGTGTGGAAATATAGTTTGCTATGTAAAATCATGTACTTTGTAAGACATCAATATATGTCTTCATGACATCATCTTGGTGAAAATTAATATTTACCAAGTCAGTTCCTTGTGCTTGAATAATTTATATATTATTTCTTTCAATAAATGCTAGATAACAGTGCATGTTACTCATATGAAGAATTAGATAGCTATATGTCTGCTAGAGTTCATACAAAAGTTAACAAGAAGGAAGGGAAGACAAATTAGTAAAGCCATTAATTGTGTTGCTGAGTCTAATCATCTGTTTGTTTTAGCTAGAATTTCTGCCTTTATTGCGGTCATTAGCACTTGACAGTGAATAATCTTCTGTTGAAAATTCTTAATTAGGCTAGGATTTTTTTTTTTTTAATATGTTGCAAAACCTGAGATTCTGTCAATATGGGTGGATATAGTGATTCTTAGAGTCAAGTCATGGGGTCTAACTTAAGCTAAGAATTTTTTTTTTCCATAATAGTAGAGCCGTGAACAGAGTTCATAACTTTGCTTTTCTTCTCTCTGCAGACATTAGCCATGTAAAGGCAAGAGCATGTTGTAAATCAGGTAATGCTTCCATTAATCATAATGGGAGTTAAATGTATGTCAAGAGAGTGAATCCCCATAGGTATTTAAAATGAGTTTCGGTTACCATGCATCTGTTGATGTAGCTTGGTAAGGTATTTTCACACTTTCAAAGAATCACCCCTTTCGGCAAGACGAAATAAGAAAGCATCAGATGAGCATGGATTTGCCAAGCTTCTGAATTTCAAAGGCTCCTGAGAACTCCAGGAAACATGTGAGCCAGCATCTGTAAATTGTGTGCACAAAGCTGAGAGAATGATCCAGACCTCTGGCACCTCAGGTAGCTTAGAGACACCCAGCATAACACACTTACTGCCAGCTCCTTGATGGATCTCCACCAGATCTCTGGAGGCAAGGCAGTTCCTCACCCAGCATGAAAAGGAGAAATCTGTCTTCTTGCCAGGTTTGGGTAAATATTATGAATTGAATGTCTGACTTTTTTGGGGGGGTAATTAAGGCATATTTAGTTCCAGCAAATGCAAATAGCTTCCTCATTTAGGCTATTCCTCTCTTTATGAAGCAAAAAAGGAAATTATTAGATGCCCTCACAAAGATTAAAAAAGAGGAGGAAGAAGAAATCCAAACAAATTTATTTCGAACTCACTGCATTCTTCATGATGTTCAGGTTTCTCTATAATCAAATTAAGGATTAAAGGGCTTACCATATAAATGTAAAAATACTTCTGCCCTGAAACATCTTCATTTTTATGTAATTGGAATTTCAGTATACTTGGATCTATAGTACTTAATGTTATAAGGATAACAAAAATGAAGGCTAAAAAAGGCAAGAGAGAAGACTAGAAGGACATAAATAAGAGGGTATGGAAGATACCACTGATTTTAAGAATATCTGGTAAGGGCCAGAGAGTGAAAGGGACAGAAATAGACTAAATCACATAGCTTCTGTCAAAGTTCCATACGAAGAATAATAGTAGAAAAAAATAAGAAACCAAGAGTCTAGAGGTACTAGATTTTCACAGTTGAAGTGTGGGAACTAGAGATAAAGAGTAATATGGGTGGGAATATATGTGCCTCAGGACGGATCCATTTCTTTGTGACTAGTCACATCAAATATTTAAATAAATGGCACAGAAAAGAAATACATAATAAGATTCACAATTTTGAAAATAACACCAAACTTCTGGGAAGACAGCAAAATACCAAGTTAATGGCTATAAAGGATGAAGATTTTATGAGGCTGTGCAGCTGGTTAAAAAAGTGGCAGAGAAATTTGAACACATTCAAGCATAAGATCATATGAGTACTGAAGTATAATAAGAATACATGTGTAAGATGTCAGTTAGACCAGGAAAAGGATTTAGGCGTCATTTTCTTGATGACAGTAATCCAATATGCTATGTGTTAAAAACACAATCCAAAAATATATCATCACTGAAAAACGCAGTGGAAGCAAACAGAAGAAAATGACTAGGTATTACAGTGTATCTAATGCGGCAGGCACTACACTAGGCTCTAAGGATGAAACACCAGATAAGGTCCCTGATTTCATGGAACTCAAGCCCAATGTAGTGGAAAGACTAGTACTAGTACGTATATTTGAGGAATGTCAAAGCACACACCTGGAATTTTCTTCCTGCAGATGTAAGCAGTGCTCACTTCTTCCACTTCTTCAGGCTTTGGCTCAAATCCCATCTTCTCCAGGAGGCTCTTCCTGAACATCTATTTAAAGTTGCAATGCTGTTACCATTGCCTAACACCCTCTGGTTTCTTGCTTTATTATTATTATTTTTTCCTCACCACTAATGTATCATTGACTTTACTTATCTTTATTACCTAAGTCTACCAACTAGAATGTACATTTTATGCAGCCATGGTGTTTTGTCTGTATTATTTACTGCTCTATCCCCAATGTTTAGAAGAGTCCTAGGCACTACTTAATAAATTTTGTTGAATTAAGGAGTAATGTCCTGTTTTGAAGAAGCTAAACTAAACCAATTGGATGAAGATTGTTGAGGGTTGAGGGTTATGTTAGAGAGTGTGGTCAAGAGAGCCATTTAAGGAGGCAGTGAGAAATGAGAAAAAGCCTGCCTTGTAGAGATGTGGAGAGAGGCAATGTCATAAGGAACCAGCAAGTTCAGAAGCCAAAGGCAGATATGAAGTTAAAGAAGGGCTGTAAGGGGGCGCCTGGGTGGCTCAGTGGGTTAAAGCCTCTGCTTCGGCTCAGATCATGATCTCAGGGTCCTGGGATCCAACCCCGCATGGGGCTCTCTGCTCAGCAGGGAGCGTGCTTCCGCCTGCCTCTCTGCCTACTTGTGATCTCTCTCTGTCAAATAAATAAATAAATCTTAAAAAAAAAAAAAAAAAAAGGATGGGGATGGGGGTGAGTGTGGATGGAACCATTAGATAAGCAGCAGCCAAATTAAGTATTGTCTTGTAGGCCATAAAGTGAATTATATTTTGATACTGTTAGAACTAAAAAACAAAAACAAAAGAGAACAAACAAACAAAAAAACCTCATAACTCTTAAACTGTTACCTAGGATATTGGTGAAAGGAATACAGTGAGGAATACTAGAAACAGATGGAGCTTCCAAGAAGATTTTACAGTGGTGCAAGTGTTAGGTTAGGGCAGTGTAACAGCACTGGAAATAGTAAGAGAGGGGCAAGATCCCAGTCAAATCCTTATGCAACTCACAAACTTAGTGATATTGGACAAGTTCTTTAATCACTACAAGCTTTGGTTTGTTTATCAACAAAATGGGATTAATAAATTTCTTCAAGTCTTGGATGATTGGATGATTAGATCATGGTCAAATGTTTTCAGGTTAAGAAAATTTTAAATCTGATGATTTTTACATGGACTAATTCTCCAGATGTAAAGATATATGTGCATTATTAGAAACACATGGTAGCACATCTACTAGATATAAATAACAGATACAACATTTATTCCCTCTTGGAATATATGATTCAGAGCACTTAAAATTTGGACATATGCCTGAAAACCACCTGCAGATGAAACAAAATACCTCCGAGAGACTCAGAAACTGGGCATATCAAGAGCGCATGCTCTGTTCGAATTTCAGCTCCCCTTCCAGTCAATTCTCCTCTTAAGCCTGCTTTTAGAAATGAATGTGAAAGAAGGTGAGGAGCCCTTTTGCTTAAACCCTGTCAGAATTCTCACATCTGTTCTGTTCAGAGAAAACATACCCTAAAAGATTTTATTATTGTTGTTCACCTTACAATGATAAAATTATTCTTGAAAAGTTACATATTCACAATTAAGACACAAAGAACAAGTACTTATGTGGCTATTATACAAAAACAAGTTTATAGTGTTGATAAACATATTCTCTTCTGAGTTGTCATGTTTATTTTCAAAAACTAAATTGAAGACATATATTTAAATTAAGCTTTTCTTAATATGACTGTCATTTTAAATATCATTTTCATTGCCAGGGAGTAACACCTAAATTGACAATTGACTGTGAAGCAATATGTGTAACACTGAAAGAAAAATGAAGGGCTCAAATAAAAGTGTAAAACACTATAAATCATGAGTAATAAATGGTTATACTGCAGCATAATCCCTTTATCAATATCCAAGGCTCTAAGACTTATTTATTCTCTTATTCTTACAGAAAGAGCCCAAATTTGATTTATTTATCTCATTTCAATTAAGGAAAATCTCCCAAATCTGTTTGTACAGTAAATCCCAAAGATCTGTTAAGAAAAATAGTCCAAACATGGAAACAAGGCAGAAAATGGCTTCGCGTCTTTAATATCATACTGGAGCTCTGTATAACAGGCTCACCCAGTATCGATTCTCTAGGACAGTCCACCTTTTTGTTTGACTTGCTATTTACTACTGATTTATACCCAGAATTTATTAAGGTTAGTATTAACTTGTATATTGTTGCCTAGTAGAGAAGCAAGTGATTCCTGTCCAATATAAAAGATAACCACAGAATTTGCGGTTTTAATGACCCATGGACATTACAGAATTCTTTTTCTAGCTTAGCAAATTTATTTCACCATGCCCTTCTCAACTAACTGTAAGAATCCGTGTGTCTCAGATCTTCTCAATCAACCTTACTATCCTACTGGGTCCTTCATTAGCGAGTCAAATGCATCTCTGATATGTGCTCACTCTATATATTTGTTTGAAACATGATTTTGACAAGGAAAACGACACCTTGACAATCTTCAAGCTTCCATCAAAATGTTGAAGCAAATTAAGCTTAATTTCTAAAAAGGTTATCCAGTGCATTTTTATTTCCCTTTGGGCTTTGGATTAACTCCCAAGGTGCACTATTTACCTTCACTGAATTTCTCTCTCTCTCTTTCTCTCTCTGGCTTTATTTTTGCTTTGGGTTCTTGACAAAGTTCAGGTCTTCTGATGGTTGGTTCATGCTAAAAAAGTCATTCCCCACAGGAAATAGCAATGGTTGAGAATAGAATTTTGTGGTCTAACCATTTGGTGATCTCTGATGGGAGCCTGTGGTTTATACCAACTTGGTATAAGTTTCCTGTGGTTTATACCAACTTGGTTTTATCATTAATTATTTTTAAAAGCAAACCATGTGAGGTGCTTGGGCGGCTCAGTCAGTTAAGCACCCAACTCCCGGTTTCAGCTCAGGTCATGATCTCATGGTGATGGGATCAAGTCCTTCATTGGACTCCATGCTCAATGCAGAGTCTGTTTCAGATTCTCTCTCCTCCTCCCTCCCTCCCTTTCTGCCCTTCTCTGCATGCACACTCTCTCCGTCTCTCTAAAATAAATAAAATGAAATTTTTAAAAATAAAATAAAATAAAATAAATAAAAAATAAAATAGAGCATACAATAAGTATTCCTTGATTCCGAAAGAGCTATACTTTTAAAATTTGCATTACCTTGTTTTATGTATATATTTTTAAGTATTATATTATCCTTTTGACTAGTAGGTGATTAAGGGGAATTGTTTTTCTCAGGCATCTGTGGTCTTATCTTAATCAAATATCCATAACTTCCTCGATAATTCTTTTGATTTTGCCACCTCAAGATCATAGCCTAAATGCAGAAAAAATATAATTTTTAAGATATCTTTTATATCCAAATGTATCTTTGATATTTCCCCAATGGCTGTTTGAAACAATCATAATAATTTTTTTTCTTTCACCTCAGAAAAGGAGGATACTAGAAATAATTAGATTTGCTCTGGTGCTTCTTTCTTATTAATTAGCTCAACAGAAGCGTATGATCTACAAGGGAAGAGGTGTCCGATAAAATGGGAAGCTTAGCCTCTTTTAGGTTAATTCTGTGTAAGTAAAAATTACCAATATAATACGTTTTAAAGATGATATCCTTTACAAGATGTATTGATTTCCCTGGAAATGTATCAATGCCTTCATTGTCCATACTATGTTCTTACCCTCAAGGGAAACATTGATCAGTTTCTTAGAGTAGTTATTTATTTCATTCCAAAACAATCTTGTCTATTCTTACACTGTTGCTTGCTGTAATGAGATAACAACCTCTGTTCAGTTTATCATCAACAGATTATTTCTACTTTCCCCCTCATGCTTGCCTGAAGGCTCTGCCACAAACTACAGATTTTGTTGCGTTTTCGACAACGAAGGACAGTCTGAAGGCCTTTCTGGGAAAACAACAATAGTTTTACCAGGTTCTTAACTATTATTACATCAAAGAAAAGATTCATATATAGGGGTTTCTGAGTTGTCATTGCTTAGAAAACTGTCAGACTATACTGAGAACTGAGTCAGGATTTTCTTTCTCTTTTTAGTTAAGAAATAGGTGACTCAGGAGGGCAGCCTGCTGGCTCAAAATCCAGTGGAAAAAGAATTAATGAAGAAGAGAATGAGATGCTGAAGGATATATAATCGTGGTTACTCTTTATTGAATATATGATGGTGTTGCTGCTACAAGCTCATGTTCTATTTTGTAGAGAAGAAAACTTTTACTCCTGATCCATTTCTAACCCTTAATTCAATAGATTATGCTTTTACAAACTGAAATGAAATATTGTTTAATAATACATTTTTTCCTGACCCTCAGAATTCAGAAACAACACTTTCACTAGTTCTTTACTTTCTTTTTTCCCCCTCTTTTGTAATTTGACACTAGTTCTTTACTTTCAGTGGCAATGCCCTTATTTTCATAGGTTTAATAGGAATCGTCATCCTGTTTACAAGAATGTAATTGCACAAATTGATTTTGTAATCAAAGTCATAACTGGAGTGTCAAATTTTATTTGATCACCTATGATAATGCCCTAATTAAGGATGAATATTATACTTCATATATGGAATTACTGCCTACAAAGCCCTCCCAGAAAACAGGTCTGACAATTGTTCTATGGTTTATATAGGTTCCAGGACTTACAACTAATAAAGAAGGTTACTTTCTAGCAGGTTAGAATCCAAGACCTTAAGAAGTGAGGAATGTACCCTTAATTATAGTTACCACAAATAAATCTTCAGAGATGAATTTTAGGGATTGATTTCAGAAAATAATAAATAAATAAATAAAAGAGTGATTAAAAGGAAACTATTGGGAAAAATAGAGAATACTGACAATACAATCCTAGCTTATTTATATAATTTCCAAATGAAAATTAATTATCTGCTTTAATAATTGCTTAATGTTGTATATGTCCGGATTTGTTAATCATACTACAAGGAAGCTTGTATAGCTAGTTAGCTTTTTTGCTATGCCTATGTAAATTATTTAAGCCAACAACAATAGCAGAAAATGATACTAAGAGTTTTTGTAAAAATATGTGGAAATTATTTATAATAATAATAATTGTTAAGAAAAAATATCTAAAATATAAAAATAAGGGAATAGGATGGTTAAGTGTCCTTACAATGTCACATTGGGCATTGTCTAATTAGCGTACTCAAGGATCATTAATTCTATAAAACAGGGGTTGGCAAATTATAGTACAATGGCCAAATTCAGCCCATGACTTATTTTTTTATGACCAATAAGTTGAAGAGAATTTTTACACTTTTAAAGTGTTATAAAAGACAAAGTTAAGGGAATATGCAAGGAGATTATATGTGGCTTATAAAACTTAAATATTTACTATTAGGCCTTCCACAAAAAGAGTCTAATTTGCTCTAGAATATGTTTTTGTCTGATTTGCAATTTAGTATTTGTTAAGGCCTGAAGTCTGAGAAGTTGATGTAAATTTGTAGATTTTTGTCACTTAGAAAATAAATTATTTCTGTATGTTAAGAGAGGTAATGCTTAATTTTAAATTTTTACTGACTTATTATATATTAACTGTTTCTGTCTGTAATACAGCAAATTTGTTTGCATCCTGAGAGATTATATAAATTGTTGTTTTTTAAACTCTTCTCTTTTTTTAAGATTTATTTATTTATTAGGCAGAGAGAGAGACCATGTGAATGGCAAGAGAGGCAGAAAGAGAGGAAGAGAGAATCCTCAAGCAAACTTCGCACTGAGCATGGAGTCCTATGTGGGACTTGATCTCAAGACCCTGAGATAATGATCTGAGCTGAAATCAAGAGTCAGCCACTCAGCCCAATGAGCCACCCAGGTGCCCCTCAAACACTTTTAAAGGAACTTTGCCATTCTTGATCTATGAGGTTTGATATATAATTTTCCATATGATTTTCTATGCATATACACATATACATACATACATAAATGTGTGTGAGGGTATATTACACATTGCTATCAAAAGCACAAATAAGAGTATATGTATATTAATAACTACTGAGATTGCCATTATTAACTATTATACATGAAAGAAGCTCCTTACTAGTTATGAGTTAGTGATTTGTTACCATAGTATAACTATAGTAACATAATCAAGATGCGTCTGTGAAAAAGTTAAGAATGAAATACTCTAAAATTCAAAACTTTTTATTTTCTAACCCCAAGCAATATTGTCAAATTTTGTATTGTCAAATATTTAATTAATAATTCAAAAAGAATATATGAGTATTTTATATGCAATGGTTACATTGAACTAATGATAGCCAAATATATTTTAAAATATGAATAAATGCTTTTTATTCACTAAACTGAGATATCCTCAATACCTGGTATAATTACCCAATAGAAGTCAAGTGACTGAAACATCAAATTTATCACAAAAGACAAATAAATTAGATTTACTCTGGCTTTGGGAATTTTAGCTTTTATTTAGTTGTTCGTTTGGCTCTGTGAAGAGCTGCAACCAATCTTAGAAGGATAAATCACTCTCTGTTTTGCAAATTGACATGTCTAAATGTTGTGATCACATGAACTTTGTTTTAAGATCATGTAGGTTTCAGATGCAAATAATGGGAATGAAACAATGTTCCTGAGTGTAGCATGGAACCTCTCATACCTTGTAAAGAAAGCAAAGATAACTAGGATCTTCCAAAGCAGTTTTTAATAGCATACTCTCAAGTCTGACATTCTCTTCCATGCTAAGCAATCTGCTTTTATTCCATGCTAAGCAATCTGCTTTTATTTTTTTTAAAGATTTTATTTATTTATTTGACAGACAGAGATCACAAGTAGGCAGAGAGGCAGGCAGAGAGAGGAGGAGGCAGGCTCCCTGCTGAGCAGAGAGCCTGATGTGGGGGGCTCGATCCCCAGGACCCTGAGATCATGACCTGAGCCGAAGGCAGAGGAAGAAATCTGCTTTTAAATAAAGACATCAACACATTATAGTGAATTTGAAGAACGCCTATCACCACTCTAGAAACAAGATTCCAGGAAATGTGCACTGAAGAAGGATCAGTGATGCACTCCGGGTCAAAGGAGATTTCCCTGTTAATAAGTACAAGTTGCCTGTGATGTGAGCATAAGAAAAGACAGTGGGGCGTTGCTGTCTCTGAGTACTCAGGCTGTTGTGTTGAAGGCAGAGTGGTGCTCAGACGTGGAGTGGATGATGTGAAAAGGCACGTGCTCCTCAGAGGCCTGTGCTCCTCAGAGGACTTGCTGTTAGATCAAGTATTCACATCTCAGCTCCACAAATTATTAGCTGTACCCCTTGGCCAGTAACCTGTCCTGGTGGTTCTCAAAGCTTCAGTATGCATCAGAATCACCTAGAGACCTACTGAAAACAGAGGTGGCTGCTTCCCACCCCCAAAGTCTCTAATTCAGAATGTCTGGGATTTGACTCAAAATTTTGAATTTTCCAAGGGATACCAATACAGTAATCTGAGAGCACACTTAGAGATCATAACACTTCCCGTCATTATACTGAACTGTAAAATACTAATAGTCAGAGGGTCAGTATAAGGATTAAGCAAAAGAATCTTTCGGGTTCTCTCATGCTTGTTGCTATATAACAGGCATTATCATTAACTAAATGAATGTACAGTATTAATGCATATGTTCAATAAACTTTTTAAAATTAACATATAATGTATTATTTGTTTCAGGGGCAGTTCTGTGATTCATCAGTCTTACACAATTCACAGCACTCACCATAGCACATACCCTCCCCACTGTCCATCACCCACCCACCACAACCCTCTCACCCTCCTCCACTCCAGCAACCCTCAGTTTGTTTCCACCAACAGTCTCTTATGGTTTGTCCCCCTTTGTTTTGTCTTGTTTCATCTTTTTCCTCTCTTCCCCCATGATCCTCTGCCTTTCTTCTCAAATTTCTCATATTGGTGAGATCATATGATAATTGTCTTTCTCTGATTGACTTATTTCACTTAGCATAATACCCTCTAGTTCTATCATGTTGTTGCAAATGGCAAAACTTCATTTTTGATAGCTGCATAGGGATCTTCTTCATCCATTCATCTGTTGATGGACATCTAGGCTCTTTCCATAGTTTGTCTTGTTCAGTAAACTTTTATTGAGTACTCTGTTCTAGACCAACTAGTTATGGCAATGAATGGATCAAATTATGGTAAAACTGCCATCATAGAGCTTACATGGAGCTAGCATTTTAATCAGGGAAATGCAGCAGACAATGTTTGTGTGCCCTTCCACATCCAAATTCATAAGATGGAAAGTAATCCCCAGTGTGACCGTATCTGGGTTAGAAACTTTGGTAGGTGATTATGTCATTTAAGGTAGAGTCCTCAATAATGGGATTCTTGCTTTTGGAAAAAAAGAGCCCAAAGAGCTCTCCTGCCTTTTCCACCCTGTGAGGACACGAAGAAAAGACAACCATCTATGAACCAATAAGCCGATTCTCACCAGACCCCTAATCTGCCTTGATCCGGACTCCAGCCGCCAGAACTGTGAGAACCAACTCTGCTGTTATAAGCTACTTAGCCCACAGTGCTCTGCTATAGCAGCCTGACTGACAAAGACAGGGTGACAACGAGTAAAATAATAATTAAGCAAAGTGAGGTACTGTGTCAGATGGTTATTCAAGTTGTATAAATGCTGTGGTTTTGGTGGTGTCAGGGGGATGGTGAAATAGGGCTGTTGGGTAAGGTCTTTGTGAAGCTGATATTTATATGACCACCTGGAGGAAGTGAGGGAGGAAGCCATTCAGGCAGTGGGAGAACCCTCTAGGTGGAGAGAATAATGCTATTTTTGCAATATGTAATTCTATTAAAGGAAGAAGGAGGGTAAGAAATAGAAGTGAAACTGTAGGTGTATAAGGAAAAATCCCAAGAGGATATATATGGGAAAGTGAACAAGGATCATTTGATTTTTTTTTTCTTATTTTGTTTTTATCTTGAGTTTTTGAATAGGTGTTTAACAGTGTCAGTTACATAATTTGTGGAGCCTACTGCTAGATGAAAATGTCAAGCCCTTGTTCAAAAAGCTGGAAATGTGCTGTTTGTGGTTCAGAAATACAAAGCTGTCTATTTTCTTGAAAATTCCTTCTCTCAACTTACCAGGGTAATTTTTTTTATTATTATTTAAAGTCATTCTAAGTAGAGAAAGTAAAAAGTTTAATTTATTAGCCTGCATTGTCCCTTTCTTCATTATACTACACAATCCCAGTTTTAAATGCAAGTATAAGAGCAGGTGATTTTTGGAGTGCCTGAGTGGCTCAGTCCATTAAGCCTTTGCCTTCAGCTCAGGTCATGATCTGGAATCCTGAGATCAAGTCCCACATAGGGTTCCCTGATCAGTGGGGAGTCGTTTCTCTTTCTTCCTCTGCTCCTTCCCCACTCGTTCTCTCTCTCTCTCTCTCAGATAAATAAATCTTAAAAAAAAAAAGAGCAGTTGATTTTCATTAGATCACCAAAATTTCATAATTTCTATTTTAGAGTTTGTGCACACCTGTGTATTTTTTTTTTACTACCAGAATAGTGGAAACACTGCATAACATTAACCCAACCTTATTTCACTGGCAGATACGTGCATATCCTACCAGTATTTTCTACCTGCTGTGGACTGAGTAAGGAAAGCCTGAAAGGAAAAAGAACTATGAGTTTTCCTGTTATTCCTTTTCTCTTCTTGTCATCATATTCAGTGCAAGTGGTTGAGTAACAGATGAAGTAATGTGAGCCAGAAACTGTATGATAGGATGTTTTAGCATTTGTATTTTTTTAGGCCACAATTCTCTTCTTGTGTTTCAAGTATATTTTAGTTTGAATACAAAGTGTGACCTCTCAAGGCTCTGTGTCCCTGCTTTCTAAGTCATGCGTGTAACCTTACCTTATACTGGCTTTGAGTCTGTCTGTTCTCCATGGACTGAGGGTTCACCAGTATTCTGGGTTTGAGAGGCATTGTGAATGCTGCCAACAGTGGAGAGGCTAGGAATGGTGAACTCCCATTTGCATAAGTCTCTTGTCCCTTCAGGTTTCACTAACAAAACACAGGGTCAAAGATAAAGTTGCTAAGGATTTGAGAACGAAGTTGAAGGACACTGAGCTAAGCATAGAGCCCATCTGAGTATGAGGCCTTGGTGGGCTGCACAGGCCACATGCCCATAAAGCCAGCTCTTCAGCGTAACTTTAATAATTACATCCTCCGGTGATACTAAGCAATCATAATATGCATGTGAACCCGAGTGTTAAAGCAATTAAAGTTTCAACTAAGTCACCAGACTATAATTGATGGTGCATTCTTATTCAGTTAGTTATAGAAAGTATTCTCTGAGCTCCTTCATTTTCCTGCCACCAGTGGGAGTGGGAAGTGTCTTTATCTCAAGTGGAGAAGAGATCTCAAGATGACCCCATGCCAAGCCACACATGTTTTCTGGGGTTGAGGGGCTCTGTGACACGGTGCCTGGTTCAAGTTTGAAAAGGCCAGAATGGTCAAAAGTAAAGCAAGAGAGACAATGACGAGCTATGTTTGGGAAAACTAAAACTTAAACTCTTATTCATGGCGGAATATTTCAATGGTCCTTGTTTTCCACACACCATATGTGGCCTGTGGGGATTAGCAGGCGGAGCTAAGTCCTGTTCCCAGTGTCCAGTTGGAAAGGTGAAGGCAACACCAACAGTGATAGTCTGTGTGTCGAGTGGCTCACAGTGGAAACAGCCAAACAGAGGTCTCTCTCAGGAGGGTAACAAACACACTGTGAGGGATGGCATTAGCCATGTTCAGATATGGATTGGAATGCCATGATAATGTATGAGCCACAGGCAGTCTGTAATTCCAGATGGAATGCTTGGTACGTTTAAGCTCCCTCACCAAGACATCATAATTTTTTTTTTTTAAAGCAGATGCCTCATGATTTATGAGCATCAAACCATTATCTCACTTTTTGAGAGATAAAACCTTACTACTCGTGGCAAATATGTAGTGGTAACCATGTTGTTTTCAATTTAGAAAAGCCTAGGAGGAACTATAGATTATTTTAAGAGACTCTTTCCAACATCTCTGCCTTCTGCACTTCAATTACACTTAATATAGCACACTAGCATTAGTAACAATTCAAGCTTTATTCTGGACCAGAGACACAAGGCATGAACGCCCCAATTCTTTCATCACTCCCTGCGAAAGTTTAACAGTGATTTCCAAGAAGGCTTAAATCTATTATTGTTGTCTTTATCAATTTATGGAATTCCAAATTTATAATGACATGAAATAAAAGCTCTACTTCTTAATGACATAAGCTCTTTCTTGTTAACAATTTATTTGTTTGTTTTCCCCAAATTGAGTTTCTCATTAATTATTGATTTCTGGACTAATAAAGCGTGAGTACCTGCAAACCAATTACACAACTTTTACAAAACAAAGTTATCCAACTTTCTCCTTCTTCTTAAAATGAGCTTTTGTTTTTTTTTTTTATTCTAAAGCACATTTAGATTGTAATCTCCTCCAGGGCAGGAGCTATAAATTCAGAATTTTTTTAAGCACTCTAGAGCTTCTAGAATTGTATTCTCTGTGCCATATATACTCAGTCAATATTGATGGACCGCCTGCCTATAAGATGTGTACCAAATAATTTGCTGCTCTGTGAAAACTCAGAAATTTGAGTCCCCATAGATTACCACTGTCCTAAAGGATAGAGAATAACTAGGGGAGAGAGGACATAAAAGATTAATGGTCATTCTCACTGAAGCAGATGTTTAGCAGAGACTGGGCATAGCCATCCTCTGCCACATCATACGAACCATTTTGTACTACTACTGGGTTCTGTTTGCCCTAAGGTACCTGCTGTCCCATTCTTTGAGATGACAAGGAGATTTACAGCCAGAAACTGTATCTATTTTATTAAATGATGCAAAGCTGCAAAGTCTTGCTTTTACAAATATATATGGGTAAGTAGGAGAACAGTTATGTGAATTTAAAAAAAAAATGAGCAAGTGAAGATATATGCCAGTGTTCATTTAGTGGGAAATAAAGTTTATGTGGAAGTGAAAATGGATAATAAAAATGAATTTAATGAATTAACAAAAAGCAAGGTAAAAGTCAAAGCAAAAATTCCAAGTGTCCATATTTATGCAGGACATTTCACCGAGACCTTAAAAACAACACTCCCTTTTGAGTATCTTTAAGATGGGTAGACTTCTTGGGGCGCCTGGGTGGCTCAGTGGGTTAAAGCCTCTGCCTTTGGCTCAGGTCATGATCCCAGGGTCCTGGGATTGAGCCCTGCATCGGGCTCTCTGCTCAGCGGGGAGCCTGCTTCCTCCTCTCTCTCTGCCTGCCTCTCTGCCTACTTGTGATCTCTGTCTGTCAAATAAATAAATAAAATCTTTAAAAAAAAAAAAGATGGGTAGACTTCTCATTTTCTAAATCACATCTGTCCTTGAGATCTTTCTATGCTGCACCACTCTTTCTGCTTGTTTGTTTGTTTGTTTGTTTTCAGAAATATTATGGATCCTGCAAATTCAGCATGCCGGGATCAGACATTAAATGTGTGTGTATGGGTGTGTGTGTGTGTGTGTGTGCGCGCGCGTGTGTGTGTGTGTGCCTTTTTTTGCCTTCAGATGTTGATCGATTAAAATTTGCCTTCTCCCAATGAAAGGAATAGTCCTCTAACTAGGGTCCAGTTCAAAATAGTTTTGTTGCTGAGGGTTATATGTCTTCTGTTGTAACTACTCATCACTGCCACGGCAGTGTGAAGGAACATAGACAAAATGAAAGTCAATGGGTATGACTCTGTTCTAATATAATTCATTTGCAAAAACAAGTAGTGGAGCAGATTTGGCTTGTAACACGGTAGTATTCCAATTCCTGCTCACCAGATATAATCCCACAAATGAGCATATCCATGGGTTCAATTGCCTTTCATTCAGTGGAAATTCAGAAGTGGAGGAGATACTTGTGTAAGCTGTGGAATCAGGCAAATCAAAACAAATGATTCAAGAGTAAATGCATGAATCCTGAATTATAAAGATCTGCATTTGGATAGTAAATTTACTAGCAATATTGTTATAAACATCTATTAAAATTTTTTAATTTTCATAAGAAATATAATGAAAACTAAATCCAGGCTCATATGCATTTAAAGCACATATCACTGAGTATTTATTTTTGTATTAAAAAAGACGTTTACAGTGTGGATAGTACCTGCTTTTGTGCTAAGTATTCTGAAGACATGTAGCAAATAATAATTAAATAAGATGCCCTTAATTGTAATTCTTCTAGCATTTGTTTCACTGAATGGATTTGAATGTTTAAATAAATCAATCTTTTCTTCCCAACTGCCATCCCCTTCCATAGCCTAGATCAATGGTGTGAGGTCAGGACTCCCAGACAGGTTGAGGTCAGAGAGACAACCCTTGATGGATTTACTATTCTTTCATTAATATGAAAATACTTAGTAGTACTGAAAATATACATAGTATATTCATTTTTATGACTTCCTGTTTGCAAATATATATCATTAATCTATACTAGTTATCTCATTTGAACAAATGACACACTGGTCACTCATAACAATAGCTTGGATTTTAAATTGTCATTTTATATATATTACATCTGAAGACATAGACAACAAAAGGGAAGAATAAAGAAATTGATTGAAAAGATATTTTCCAAAGGATGCAAACATAATGAGTAAAAGAGAGCATTACTAGAACAAACAGAAGCCCGATTTTATATAAACTTGGATCACCAGCAGGGATATGACCACGTAATTCCAGGCACACTATGGGAAACTCTTCAGGAGGATCTGAATCTTAGCTATCTAGAACAATAGGATGGCATGGAGACTTCTGGCGTCCCTTTTTTTTAGGTTAACAAATTGTGTGTGTGTGTGTTTGTAGTTTCCCCAACAGGTGTAAATCAACAGTACTTTTATTTTTCACTTTGCCACACTTATCAGTCTTCCAGTTAGAAGTTCTAATTCATATGTATACTTACACAGAAGCCAAAATTTGAATCAACTCCCCATGAAATGATGAACTAAATATATTTCCGTATTTGTCAGGCCCCAGTTGGCTAGCTAATATTCAAATCTAAATCAGAATGCTCATGAAAACCAAATGCAATCTAAAGAGCAACATCTTAATCCTATGAAATTGTCTCTGATTTTTTAATTGTAAAATGATGTTATTTTATTAGAATAATAAATAATTCATAAGGTGTATATATGATGAAAATAAAATCTGTACCTCTGTGGTTACAAAAAGCCACACATAAAGTTAGAGCTTAATTTTCTTTCCCAAAGTTTTTGCCACTAGGTTGTTGATCTGAGCATTTATGGTGTTCAAACTGCATATATATCTGACATCATTTGTGAATGCTTTATGACCTACTCCAAAGTCTTTAAGTCGGTTTTATGTATTATATATAACTCTTCTGAACGGAGTTGTTTGTAATAGGCCTAAAATCCATTCTGATCCTAATGTCCTTGTATTATCTTTCCAGTGTCTAAGCATAATGTTCTTAGTCACCATTAAGCTTAATGAGAGCTATTTGGCACGTCCATGAAAAATATCTTTTCTCTTCAGAAAATTTGATAGCCAGACTAATGTCATGATTGGAATTTTTTTTTTCCATTTACCAACAGTTAATACAGTAAAATATTAACCTCCAATTTACATTTTTTGAAAGTGTAGTAAAGATAAAATAATCAAGATGCCTTCAATAATAAAGCAGGACTGGCACCTTCAAAAATGAGTTGCCACCTTTGAGAGGTTCAAATCCATTGAATGATAAGTGAAAAGCAGAAATAGATTCATTTGGATTTTTTCAAATCAAAAATTATGTTCCCTTTGTGGTCCAAATTTCTAGATTCATGTAAACATAATTTTCACATTTGCTACAATCAGAAGGAGAATGTTAGTTTTCTTGCCAAAAGCAGAAAACATGGGTAAAAACAAGTGACTTTACTTTTGCTAAGTTTGCTTCAAATGTATACATGGAAAAAGTCAAACCAAATTTGTTAAGTATAAGCCTTGAGCAGACAGTATCAGTGTGTTATCTTAGCCTATTACATACTGGTTGGATAAAGTATTAAAGAAATGGCTTAAATTAGCAGAAAACAATAAACACAACAACATAGTAAGGCAATACCCAAATCAGTAAGGTGAAAAATAACTTTAAAAATGTCAACCACTACTACACAATAAACAAGTACAACACATTATTTTAGGTCCTAATGGATATTTTTAAATGTTCAGAAGTTTCTATTTAAAGCCAAAAGTACTGAAATGAAATATTTTAAATTACCTACAAGTAAATAAATATTTCTGGAAAACATTTCCCAGTTCATGAACTTTGAGGGTGGGGGAAATTAGGCATTCAATTATATTAAAGAGGCAGAGGTCTAAATAAACTGCACTAGAACTCTCCAGGAAAATGGATTTCTGAAGGATTTCAACAATTTTAACTTCATAGCAATTAGGTGTAATACTAAATCCAGGACTTACAGTTAAAGTGTCTAATGGGGACAACTCTAAGGAGATTGAATAAAAACTGTAAGTAATAGTAAGGTTACCTTTATTTGATGGTTTCTATGTGCCCGATATACTTCTAATCCCTTGACTATTATGTGTAATCCTCATTGCACTCCTCTGAGATAGGTGCTATCATTGTCTGTATTTTCACAGATAGAAGCTGAAGAACAGATAATATAAATAACCTGCCACTATCCCAAGGTAAATGGGAAGTAAGTGGTAGAGCCAGGATTTCAAAGTGGAAATATCAAAAATTGCCCAGGAAACTTTTAAAGAAACTTGAACTTCCTGCAGATAGTACACACTGTAGGTAAGTAATACATGTTAACTACTCTATCTAGCTTTCAATACTTCATCAGTCGGGAATATGGACTAAAGCAGATGCTTCCTCAAGAGGTTTCACCAAGGTGACATAACGAAGGCATCACTTACAGTGATTTGTGCAAGGTTAAAGGACCCAGCCAGAGCTGGGTCTGACTAGTGTAGTGGGTACAGTTGTGTGCTGCCTTCCTCTATCCTTGATGATAATCCACTCCTCACCTCACACTCCCATGGAAAGTGCTTGTCTGAAGCTTACCAAAATTGTTCTCTTCCACAGAAGCCTGTCTCATTTAAGCTTATACCCCTTCTCTGGGAAGCCCATAGACACTCACAGGTCCTCAGGGAATGCAAAGTCCCAGGCTGCCCACCATGAGAAGCCAACTCCAGAGCTGAAGTGACTGCTGTCACTGCATCAGACATGACTTGTCTCTTTGTCCATTCCTGCTTCCTTCTATCTCAGCAGCTGTTTCTCCTGAGCATGCTTCCCAGTAAAGTTCCTCAACAGAAATATCCCTCTCAGAGTCCATTCCACAAGTAACTGACCTAAAGACAACCAACAAGCTGTTAGCATCACAGGGCCTGTCCAGGCCAGAGAAAGACAAAGAGGTGCTTCTGATTCTCAGTAAATGTTAGAGTAATGGAAAAAAAAAAAAAAAAAAAGAACTTGCACCTCAGCAATGTTGCCTCTAGGAGGACAGCACAGCTAGCATCTATGGAGGCACAGAGAAGGATAAATATCTGGAATGTTCTCTCTCTACTTTCCTACCACTTGCCTGGACATTTTACTGCCTGATACCAACTGGAGGAAGAGGTAGGGACATAGGCTATATGCTTGATGAAGTATCTACAAAGTAGTTAGCCTTCTGGAGCGTTGAAAAGGACAGGAAAGACAAGATGACAAATCCGAAGGGTTTTGCAACCCAGCACAGTTAGAAGACAAGTGACTTAACCTGGTGTTCAGGTTATTTGAGAATTTGAGAATTCTTATTATATTATTTGAGAATAACAAAGTTCACTGGGGTTTACAACTAATCAGTCTTGGTAAATCTGGATGCAGGCTGCAATTAAGTTATCCTAAATAAAGGATCAAATAGAACAGAAAAACTTGAGTGATATATGGTCAATAGTCTAGCTTTTGTCACTTTCCTCAAAATGGTATCATAGTTTGAAAAATACCCGAATTGAACATACTTTATCATTACCCATCAAAACAAGTCAAGACTTGAACAATAGATCAAGGTATAATAAAAACCAAAGATGGATGGGAGGCCAAAGAGACGCTATGGACAGCAGTACAGTCAAAAGAGCATAAAAATTGACCTTATTCCCTCCTTCCAACATTTATTTTTCACATAAAATCATCTAAATTTATTTGATTTTTTAAAAATTTTTAATGTATTTTTTTTTCATTTGGGGGAATTATGAGCATGAACAGGAGAAAGGGTTTGAATGAATAGATGTAAAAGTGGACAAACACAGCAAACATATTTTTTTAAAGAAAGGACTTTATCTTCCTTCCCTAATACCCTTCAACCTCACTCTTTGTTAAACAATTAAAAAATCATCCCTTAAAGAATATTAGTAACTTGTGAATATATTTAAGTTAATAATTTTCTCTTTTTTAAAAAAAATTCTGACTCTACATCCATTCTGAGATTATATGTACTTTATGGCATATTTTCTTTGAACGAATGTGTTCCCTTTCACACAATCTCAAAGTATCCTGGTAGATGATAATATAGGATATTTGTCTTGGATCCTTTAGAGGATATATATATATAATATAATATATATATATATATGTATATATATAGAGAGAGAGAGAGAGCGAGAGAGCGAACGCAGAACAGGTGCCTTAGCAGAGGTCTGGGCAGAAGGTGATTATATATATATATATATATATATATATATATATATATATATAACCTCCCTCCCTGCTCCTCTCTTCATGAACTAAAAACACCTGAATTTTCTCAAGGATATGTGAAAACCATATGGACTTCAATTTGCTGTAAGTTGCAATTATGTTATTAACTTTGAAGAATTCCGATTCCCTGTAAGTTCTATTTCAATCATATCTTGCACATTAGTCATGGTTGAAAATGAAATTTATTCATCTGATCAGTTGGCTGGCTATAATGCGGTATGCCACTAAGAGGGTAGAACAAGATGATGCATTTAATGGAAGGTGGCTAGCAAGAAAGGGGAAGGTAAGACAGTAGTGTGCTGCCTGATGAACAACTGAATTAAGTAATAAAGACAACTCAGAGCCCTAGAATAGTCCTCTCATTCCAAGCAGTCATTTTGGCCTAAGGTCACATTGCAGCAAGTCTCAACACCAAAAGCTAAGTTTGCTCTCATTAACTAGGGTAAGAGAATTTAAAGGGACAAGATAAGGTTTTCCTATACACAGAGGGCAGGCAACACTCTGTTGAAATGGTTGTTAGAACTTGAACTTGTCTGAGCTGGGAAAAAAAATCTCAGAAGTTACAGGTTACTTCCTTTTTAAAATTTTTTTAAAATTAACATATAATATATGATTTGATTCAGGGGTATAGGACTGTGAATCATCAGTCTTAACACAATTCACAGCACTCACCATAGCACATATCCTCCCCAGTGTCCATCACCCAGCGACCCTATCCCTCCCCCACCTTCCCCCAGCAACCCTCAGTTTGTTTCCTGAGATTAAGAATCTCTTATGGTTTGTCTCCCTCCCCGGTCCCATCTGGTTTCATTTTTCCTTCCCTTCCCCCACAACCCTCTGCCCTGCCTCTCAAATTCCTCATATCAGTGAGATTATGTGATAATCCTCTTTCTCTGACTTACTTAATTTGCTTAGCATAATACTTTCTAGTTCCATCCATGTCATTGCAAATAGCAAGATTTCATTTTTGATGGCTGCATAGTATCTCACTGTATATATACACTACATCTTCTTTATCCATTCATGTGTTGATGGACGTCTAGGCTCTTTCCATAGTTTGAGTATTGGCGACATTGCTGCTTCCATTTTATATACAAAGAAGAAAACTGATGCTCGGGGATAGAGTTAAACAATAAGTGACATGATTGAGCCAAGACCTGGGCTTTCTGAAATCCTTCCTGGCTTAGATGAAAGCAGTCCTTTAAACGGATATCTACCTAGTCTGCAGTGAGCCCAGTGTTTTTCATCAGCAGACAGCATCTTACAACCATTCTGGCCCCAAATATTACTATGGCTATTGTACTGACAAAAATAAACATTAGAAAACAGTTTTATAAGTGATAAAGAATTGCACATGTTATGAAATTGTTATTGCTATGAAGTATCTCATTCCTGCCTTCTCCCAGGTCATGCAAGATGGGCAAGGTGTGGAATTTCTTTAGTTTTAGTCCATTGCTCAGGAGAAACAATGACAGTTTAGCACTTCTTATAAAATTAAAAGGGGGCCATATTTGTGGCATGAAATCTTTCAACAGAATATAAACAGCCCTGAGTCTGACTCTTGTGCATTGCGTCCTTCACCTCCATACACTTAATGGCTGTGACTATTGTTTTCAATAAGATCAGCCACTTCTCTGAGAGAACATTCAGTCAGCATTCAATTAATAAATAGGTAAGGGAACTACGACAGGGGGGCTACATTTTAAAGTCACAATTAACAGAAGACACTTGTTCTGAAAAACATCACTTATGTTCACACAATAGACCAGCGGAAAACCGTTAGAGAAGGGATGGAAGGAAGGAAGGAACCAACGAATAAAGGCAGGGAGGGAAGGAAGGAGGAAGCATTTCCTCTGAGACTCATCAGCCTTTCTAGTTTAGAGCTGCATCGTTCTGATTCTAGACTGGCATAGATCATTCGGACTGTTTAATATGACATTGCACAATTAAGATGTGTAATTACGTTCATCCAGAAATAGCTCCATACCTTGAGCCCTTACCTGTAATCTAGACGAAATCCCCCCCCACTTATGCTTACATCACCTCTCCCTGCTTCTTCCCAATTCTGTCATCCTCACCCCCACCTGTCCTTCAACCACCAAGTCCCTGATTCACTAGTACCTTGAGGACATTTTCTTTCTTGGTCAGGTCAGTCAAAAACATGTGCAGATGTTCAAAACGTGTTATATTTTATGAGTTTGACATTTTTACTGCATTTTTTTCCTCAGAACTTAATTCAGTTTTACTGTTGAAGAAAACTGTCATTTCGATGTACAAAAAAAAAAAAAAAAAACCCACTTTGCTGTGAAAATGGCAACATTTCTCCCTAGGGCAAAATGGTGGCTTGTGAATCCTCTGCAAAAGAAAACCAAGACGTGACATGAAGCCATCATTTTCATATGAGCTGCCTATTAGCCCTTCCATTTTTCTGACAGAAGTGAGTTTTATAACTTCAAGGATAAAGCAATTTTTAGGATAAGTTCTGGCTTTCCTGGAAAAGAGATCCCAGGCTATTTTGTTTTGGAAATCTGAATACAGGGCCACAAGATAGAGCAACCAAATTGGAGACTGATAGAACTGGAAAAACTAAACCCATTACCCTTGTAAGTATTCAGGTGAAGAGACACAGTATATAACAAGTTATTTACTTTTTCATCTCATTTCCCCTCTTCTCATGAAAGGCATAATATCCTGAAATTGGGTTATATTAAAGATAGAACTTGCGATGCCTGTTGCAGTAGACTAAATGGTGGCTCCCAAAACAAGAAAGGATATGTCAAAATCTTAATCCATGGAACTGTAAATATTACCTTACATGGCAAAATATATGTTTAAATTAAGCTCTTGAGAAGAAGAGTCTGGATTATCCAGATAGGCACTAAATGTAATTATGTCTATCCTTATAAGATAGAGGAAGACAAGAGGATGAAATGTGACCTTAGAGGCAGAGATTGGCCACAGACTCCTGTGACCACAAACCAAAAGAATGTCTAGAGACACCAGAAGCCAAAAGAGGCAAGGAACAGATTTCCCCTTTAAAGCCTTTGGAGGCAATATGGTCCGGGTAACAGCTTATTTTCAAATTTCTGGTCTCTGAAACTGTGGAGAAATTAATTTCTGTTATTTTAAACCAAGTTTGTGATAATTTGTTACTGCAACCCTAGGACACTAAGAAGCCTATTAAATGAAGATTTGGTGAAAACAGCTCAGTGAAGTGATGCCTGAAAATTTGGCAGGGCATACCCAAGCCACCTACCATAAGATTCAACGAGAAAGCAACTGAATTTGCTGCTCTCAGCTTTTTCATGTCACATAATCTGTATCACGATTTGCTTGTTCCAGCTGCTCCTAGGTGATTGGAAACTCGCCCACAGATTGGATTTGCAATTACCCCATTCCATGTCATATCCTTCCTTCAGTACATTCAGAACTTCTCCAAGAAAGATTTCTTTACGCGTATAAAAATCATCTGTCTTTTCACTATGTTTTACTTTTGCATTTATTTAATCTAATGAGGCTGTATTAATTTTCATTGTGACCAAGGTAGCTTTAAATCACTTTTATTCTTTTTTTTTTCCCCTAAATATTTATTTATTTATTTCAGAGAGAGATAGACACACAGAGAGAGCCAGTGAGGGAAGGGGCAGAGAGAGAAATTGTGCTCCAGCCCACTCCCCACTGAGCACAGAACCAGATGCAAGGCTTAATCCCAGGACCTCCCAGGACCTCCCAGGACCTCCCAGCATCATGACCAGAGCTTCAGTCAAGAGCCAGCTGCTTAACTGACTGAGCTACCCAGGCACCCCCAGTTTTATTCTTCTAGAATTGTCCACATAATTGATGACATTGATATTTCTATACTTGTTCCTTCCATGGTGTCTAGAGATTCCTGTTTTGTAAGTAGTGTTTATTAACTAAATAGTTAGTAAAAATGTTTCTGCTAATACTTTATGTCCCTCTTTCTGATTTCAATAGTCATACCAAGAAATTACAAATGGAAAGAGATGAGTAATGGTGCAAAATGACCATTGGGTGGAAAAAAGGTGCAAATCAGAAAGCATGGCAGATTTCAAGGACCTAAGATACAAAAGAAAATTATTTGTGGCCATGTTATTCATGTACTCCTTCCTCTTCAGCACTGAGTAGACAAGTTAATAGGTGAAAACAAGAGACTTTTGACATAGGTCCTACTCCATTCAGGAGCTCTCCAACTTTTTGGACTCAGAAACCATTGATATGCCCCAGGGGTCCTGGACAACACTTTAGCAATCCTTGTTCTGCTCTGTGACCATTGGGCCACTAGTCTGTATGAACATTGCTCTAACTCCAAATACTATAACTCAGAGCAAATTAAGAGAGAAGGGTGGGAAATTCAAGTGTTTAAAAAAAAAAAAAAGAAACAATATTTTGAGCAGCTGCAGGCTGCTTTGGGTGAAACAAAACAAAACAAAAAACAAAAACAAAAACAAAAAAATTCAAAAAACAACCTTCTCTCACTAACTGTTGTGTTGAAGGTATTAATTCTGTCTGATCAATAGTTAGTTATTTAGAACACAAGTTGAATTTATTATCTCCTTTGGTTCTAGTCTATGTTCTTAAAACTCTTTTTATTCTTTTATCCATTAATTAATAATTCCATTTTGCTGAGAGAGTACTTGGGTATCCACCTGTGCTAAGCATTTGCACGTAGTGCTTTATAAAATACCAACTTTATATCAAATGTATGAGACAAGTATTTCAAACATAACAAAATACTTTCTATGGTGTTTGGAGTGCAGACACTTAAGGGTCAACAGAAACATGATTCAAAGAATGAGCAAAGAAAAATTCACCAAATGAGAAAATTTTGCTGAACGAGAAGAAGGTTGTTTATAGTGACTCTTCAAATTTAATCTTCAGATGAATGAGTTTAAAATAATACTTATCTATAAACCTATAATACAAAATGTAATTGTTACATCTAAGAACTTTGGATAAACGAACTGGCTTTCCAAAGTGTTTTGTGAATATTTATGTTGGAATGTTCTTGAATCCATTTCCTAGACACATAATTTATTACAGCTACAATGTATTTTAAGATTCTGTCATACCTTATTGCTTATAAAAGACAACAGTGCTAAGCCATTTCAGGACTGACTCAAATAAGTTAAAATCTAATATTAAATAAGTGATTGCATTTTAAGAAATAGAGCATCTAGACATTATTTAGAGCTGGTCGACTCATAGTTTTATTTTTTTTTCTTTACTTAGTTGGTATAAAAGTTAACTTTGCACTTCAGAAAGTTTAAAATAAAAGTAAATGGTAAGGCACTTGGCACTGAAGGCTCCCCCAAAAGAAATCAGTGTTGAAAATTGTTACAACAAGCTTAGGTATCTTAATAGAAAAAAATGGAAATAAAGCCACTGGTGAAACATTTGAACCAAAGAAAGGAGAAGTCATTTGGAAGTCATCAAGTGTCTAGCTGCAGAGGACCGTAGAGGTCATTCTGGACAAACCCTTCCCTTTCAGAGAGGAGGGAATTAAAACAATGCTCTCGGGGGATACTTGCAACGCTTGGAACTATGGATCATATTCTATGCACGGATGCACATAGTCAAGGGATAATTCATTCTTCGGGCAAGTAGCAAGCACTTATTAAGTCCCAGACACTCTGTAGGTGCTGGGGCAATAAAAGCTAATAATACCGAGTCCTTGTTCTCACCGAGCTTACTCTCTTTTGGATATCCAGAGAGAAATGTGAATAGAAATAATGGCAATGACAGTTCTGGAGGACTAATAAAGAAGTCTGTTTAAATGACAATGAAGATTCAAGTAGGGAAGGCAGGGAACATAAAAAAAAAATAGGAAAAAAGTATGGACAAAGGCAATTAGGTGAGCCTTCCTTGCTGTCTTTTTCTTTCCCTAAACTCTCCTCTTACTGTTGATCCCTTCAACTGAACAAATTTGGCAACTCTTCTGTCTCTCTGTCTCTTATCTCTCCCTCTCTCACTCACTCTCTTCCATTTAGCCCTTTGTAACTCTTACTCTGTGATTGATATTCCCATCATATTCTCAATCTTTATTCAGAAAGTTTCTTCCATCTTCTATCCTTGCTGCAACTGGGCTCTTAGTCCATGTCGTATCTCTTGTTGCCCTCTTGAGGGGAGTCTATTCTCCTATGCCTCAATTAAAACAGAATTGGGAGGAGAGGTCAGTGTCTTTTTTACTTTTTGTCATTGCCTCCAGGATTTTTCGCAACTTTCATCTTATTAAGATATAAAAACAAAACTGCTACTCCTTCAAGGCTCAGATCATGTCACTTTATCCTTCTGTTTGTCCTCTACCAAATGCCCAGGGGACTTCACTTATGAAATGAAAACTTCAGCATCTGGCTCAACTTCTTTGCCCCAGCTTCTACTGCCTTTATTAAAAAGTTCTAGATAACATGCAGATCTCTTAATTCATTCTTCATCTTCCCTTTGTCAATTAGTTTTTCCTCCACTCCCATAAAAATAGATACAGTGGAAGACAGCAGGGAAAACAAAATGGCATATGTCATAGTGATTACTTGCTGAAATGATAATTTAAGGGATATATTGGGTTAAATAAAACATATGATTAAAACTAATTTTATGGGGTGCCTGGGTGGCTCAGTTGGTTAAGCATCTGCTTTTTGCTCAGTTCATGATCCTGGGGTCCTAGGATCAAGCCCACATCAGCTCTCTGCTCATTGTGGAGCCTGCTTCTCCCTCTCCCTCTGCTGCTTTTCCTTGCTTGTGTGTGTTTTCTCTCTCTCTTCCAAATAAATAAATAAAATCTTTTTAAAAAATAAATAAAATCAATTTTACTTATTTCTTTTACTTCCTTTCATGTGGCCCTTAGAAACTTAAAAATAACATAAGTGGTTCTCATTTTATTTCCTTTAGACAGTGTTTAGACCTTTCCTATATTTTCCTTAGATTATTCTTAATTTTTGAGACAGAAGAATTAAAACAAACTCTGTGGATTTATTTTCCCACCTATATTAGTCACATTTATCTTTTGTATTAGAAACCTCTATATTATTTGGAAAAATTAGTTTGGAATTGTTCTACCTTCCCCATGAACAAAACACTTCCTTCCTTCCTTCCTTCCTTCCTTCCTTCCTTCCTTCCTTCCTTCCTTCTTTCCTTCTTCTCTCTCTCTCTCTCTCTCTTTCCTTCTTAAGATTGTATTTGTTTGACACAGAGAGAGAACACAAGTAAGGACAATGGTAGAGGAAAAAGGAGAAGCAGACTCCCTATGGGGAGCCTGACTTAAAGCTCAATCCCAGAACCTTGGGATCATGACCTGAGCCAAAAGCAGATGCTTAACCAACTGAGCCACCCAGATGCCTCACATTTTCTAAATCAATATGATTATGTCTACTAATGTCTTTTCCATGAAGCCTGTTTTGTTAAATATCAGTTTATGTTTTGTGATAGATTGGGCTGTCTTTGCAATTCTTCATTCCTTTCCTAGTAAGTGAATTACCAAACCTAACAATATTGTTCACACTTGCCCTCTACAGAAACATTCCATTCATTTATTTTTCAGTTTGTAAATAGAATTTCTTTTTTTTTTTCCTCCCTGCTCACTCACACTTTAAGTTCTTTGAGGACATTCTGATCTAGTTTTCATCATTATCACTTCCCAAGGACTTCACAACTTCATAATATAAAGTTGAAAGGATTATTTTCAGCCAATATCATATTTGGGTCTCCTAGAAACATTCAGAATTATTCACATTTTTAAACACTTTATTCTATGACTTTAATAGTTCTTCAGTTTTTTGTTTGTTTTTAGTTTTTTTTTCTATTAGCATATTCTCAATCACACACACATGCACATTCTCTCTTTCTCTCTCTCTCTCTCTCTGAAAGATATACATGTATGTATTTCATGTCATTAGCTTGTCACTTAAAAGAATATTTTGCACAAGTGTTTTTTTTCTCTAATTCGGACACTTTCCCTGTACTCCCTTGCCTGCTTAATTGTTCCACTCGTATTTTCTAAAGTCAATCAAACAAAATGTGCCCAAAATAAAATTATTGAGGCTCCCCATTTTATCTTTCTTAAGCTTGATTTACAAGTTCTTACTACTTTATAAATGTTACCTCTACATCAACTGCATAAGCAAAAAACTTGGATTTATTGTTGATTCCTCTCTCTTTTTGATTTCCCTGTATAAATTCATTCATAAATTCTTTTGCTGTCTTTTGAATGAGTCTAGTTGTCTTCATTTCTACCACAACCATCGTGGGGTCTACTTCCACTATTCCTTCAGTTATAATGCTATAGCTTCCACCTCATATATGTGCACATCCTCTTGGATTTCTAATCAATTCTTTACATGCAGCTGGCCTGATCTTTTGAAAAACATTCTGATTCTATCACTACCACCATTCCCTAACTGGCTATAACTGTTCAGTACATCCATGATTGAACAAGAAAAAAGGGACACCTGGGTGGCTCAGTCAGTTAAGTGTCTGCCTCTGGCTCTGGTCATAATCCCAGGGTGCTGGGATCGAGTCCCACATTGGACTCCTGCTCAGTGGGGAGCCATTCTCCCTCTCCCTCTGCCGCTCCCCCTGCTTGTGCTCTCTCTCTCTGCCAAATAAATAAATAAAATCCTTAAAAAATAAAAAAAAAAAAAAGAAAAAAATGCAGTGGGAGGAGACAAACACACACACAAATGGAAATATACCTCAAAGTGATCCTTCGGTTAGTGTGTGATCTAAGTCCCACCACCCCAGCATCATTTTGCAGTTGAGTCCTTCCACTGCACACCACTCTCATGCATTCCAACATCAATCTTCTTTCAAGCCTTTCTTCCAACCATCATCCCTCCAGAAAAGGCTTTTGAAATGTTGTTTTCTCTGTCTGGGTACTCTTTCATCTATTCTATATGCCATTTATTTTGGATTATCTTTCAAATCCCTATCTAATCCACTACGTTTTGTTTTGTTTTCTTCCTTTAGGTACCTGTCCCTGACTTTGTTAAGTCAAATTTCTATGTACTCATTGTACCACTCTTTCTTCATATTTCTATTGCATTTTATATTTATAAAAGCAAATGATGTTGTTTTTTTCTTCCCCCAAAGACCTAAATCACTTTTAGAGCATGAGCTGTTTCTCTTTTTTTCCTGTTGTACCCCAAACCCTGGCAAAGGATCTTTTCATACTATTTGGCACAGGAAATATTTGTTAAACAGTGAATGACAAAGGGCATGGGTTATGTATGTTTCAATCGTTTCTGTGGACCTAACAACCACAAGATGGCCTGGTACAGGGTAATGATAAAAATACATACATACATATATACAAAATAAAAATATGGTGAACAAATGAATAAATAAATTATATCAATTGGAATACTGAGAAATTTAATGAAATGCAAATCTTATGATATAAAGATAAGTACAGAAAAAGCTAAGGAACCCAATTTTGGGAGCTCCCGTTGGCATAAAGAGTTTGTACCTAATTTGAATTCCACAGAGACCAATTGTAAGGTTTTGACCAGGAGTGTCATAAAATCAGATTTTTCACTCTAGAAAGATTAGAGATTGTGGAGAGTTGACTAAATGAATCAAGACCAGACTCACAGAGGCTCTTTGGGGAAAAAATACAATTTTATAAAAGTAAAGATAAATACATAAAATAAGGAACAGGACTGGAACTGGAAAGGAAGCTCCAAAGAAGGTAGAATTCACAGACCTTGGGACCTGAAGAATATATATGAGAAGTTAAAATGAGGTAGGATCATAGGAATAAAACAAAATGCAAAAAGCGAATAAGCATAGACATTAAAAGAAAAAAAAAACTGTTTCCAGTTTATGCACCTGTAATACTTTTTTTTAAACACAATTTGGAATAGAGTTAAGAAACACATTTAGGGTGAGAGTAACTATTTTTGAACATCTTAATTTAATTATATGGGTACTATCAGAATATAGATGTTCAGTGGACTGATAAAGGTCTTGAGCTCAAAGACACCATTAGTGACGTATACTAGAAACTCATCAAAATGTTGCATCAAGGAACTGAAGTCTTAGGAGTAATGGAAATCACACAGAGAGGAAAAGAATCTCCAGAATAAAAACTGGAATGCCAAAATACAATGGATGGTAGATAAAGGGAAGCTAGAAGAGAATATAAGAAAGAAATAATCCCAAATTTAAAAAAGAAAAAAAGCTTGGTGCCATAGAACTCAAGGGAAGCTATCGTTTGAAACAGAAGAAAATGACCAAGAGCCTTAAACACTCCAGAATGGTCAGATATGAGAACTGAAAGGAGACCATTAGATTTACAATCGGGATGCCTCAGGTGACTTTTGGTGGGGCAGCCTCTGTGGAAACCAGCAGGTAAAAGCTTGATTGCGGTGGGCTGTGAATTGGGAATGGAAAGAGAATCATTTCCAGGTAATGTTTGAAGAGCTTGAGAAAAAGTCAAAGGTTATCATTAGGAGAGGATCTAAAACTGAAGAAGCATTGTTCTTAAAAATTATTTTGCCATTATTCACATTTCATAACATTCTAAACTGATAAAAGATCTTCAAATACTTTCTGAATTATACAGAGTCACTTTTCATTGTGTTGTAAGAGACAGACTAGCCAACAAATAGGTAATCTTTGGCTTTCTGTATTTCTGTCCATTTCAAACAATACAGATTATCAGATTCTACACAACCAACCAAATTGGCCATTAAGACAGGACAAATTCCACAGAGGCCGTTTCAAGAACTAGTGCCTTTCATCATCATGACACAGACTGTGGCTTAGACACTTGCTCAAGGTTACACATAACCCACATAATTGGTATTATGGCTCCTGGGCTCCTGGAGGTTAATCATATCTACCTCACTCCTTTCCTAGGTAGTCTTCAAAGTAAACAAAACCTAATCCCCCATTCCCTAATTTAGTGACCATTCTATTGAGTCATATACCTGTAGCTATTATTTGATATTGGACATTTTACGATAGAACATATTGGCTAAGTTTAATGAGAGTAAAGAATTCTTTAGTGGAATCTGAAAACTGATTTCCTGTTAATAATGATAACACTATCAGCTATTTTTTTGGGAGAAGGGCTCCATATTGATAAAACATAGAGATAATTTCTAGTTTCTGATAATCCTTAAATGCATTAAACTAATGCCTGAGGTTCTCAGAAAAGAATAATTGATGTAAATGATTAACACAGTTTTCAGATTTTGGGTCACTGTATTCAGGGCCAGAGTCTTGATCCCCTAAGAGGCTGTGATTAACCAGTGGTCTGACTTGTGCCTGCTGGAAGGTTTCACTCATTTCCTTGGCAGTATTATTTCATCAGTTAGTTGGATTCTGTCCAGTTTATTTGGCAAAGATTTTGTAGAACCATGCTGTGTCCATTATCTTTCCCTGACAATGATTTAATCTTATTGCAAGAGTGTCAAAGCTGGTTATTATGCTAGGCACGCTATTCCTAGATATGGAAATTTGTATCAACTTCATACACACTCATATTTAGCTGTATGAATAAAAAAACTCCTTGTAACAATACAAAAACTGTTAATTCATTTATTTGTATGTGTTTGTCTGGGTATGAATTGTATGTGCCTCCATTCATGTTCCAAACATAGACCTGAAGGATAAAACTATTATCAGAAGTGGTTCTCTAGCCTTTATTTGTCCATTTCATGTATTAATTTAATAGGACTATTATGGGCTGTGTAATGGGTTAGACTCTTTTTTTTTTAAGATTTTATTTATTTATGTGATAGAGAGAGATCACAAGTAGGCAGAGAGGCAGGCAGAGAGAGAGATGGGAAGCAGGCTCCCTGCTGAGCAGAGAGCCCGATGCAGTGCTCCATCCCAGGACCCTGAGATCATGACCTGAGCCGAAAGCAGAGGCTTAACCCACTGAGCCACCCAGGTGCCCCGAGTTAGACTCTTTAAATACAGAAGATGAATAAGGCATAGCGTGAGCCTTTAGGAGCGTATGGTCTGGGATGCCATAGGTACCTTTCTCTAAAAGTATGATTATTCCCTCTTTTGGAGAGTGACTGTAAGCTTTCTTCTTAAAACAAATTTGTTTCAGGGCCCTGAAAGCTTAAAAAAGCTTCTTAGTTCATTTGGGCTGTTATAACAAGCATACCATAAACCAGGTGGTCTACAACAGAAAATTATTTCTCATAGTTCTGGAGACCTGGAGGTACAAGATTGTGTTGCTGACAGATTTGGTATCTGGTAAGGGCTGGTTTCCTCAAAGATGGTTGTCTCAACCCCATGTCTTCATGTGGCAGAAAGGGCTAGGAGCTCTATGGGGTCTCTTTAATGACCTCACTACAATGGTTTGAATGTGTTCAGAAAGATGTGTTGTTATTTAAGAAAGACCTCCTGTGACCTCTAATCTTCATCCTACTTCATCACGATCTTAAGAGTTCCTGGTTTTGACTTGAGCCCAAAAAAGAAGATGGTTTTTACAGAAGTAAAACAAAATTAAATAAATAAAACTGTATAGTAGATTAGAGGTGATAGGGGTTATAATGATAAATGTTATGGAAAAGAAATCAAACACTGTTTAGTTGGAGGACCAAGAAGGCCGGGGAACAAAGGAAATCGGTGCCTTAGTTTATAATTGTAATTAATATAATGAGAGAAGGTGTCATTAAGAAAGTGACATTTGCAAAATTTGTGAGTCATGGGAATACCTGGGGCAAAGTGTCTAGGCAGAGGGGAAGGTGACTGCCAAAGCCCTGAAGTGAGAGTATGGCTGGCAAGTCAGAGAAGAGAAAGCAGGCCACTGAGAGGAAGCAGAGCAGGACAGTTAATTTTATGTGTCAATTTGGGTGGGCCACAAGGTGTCAGACTGAACATTGTTTCTGGGTGTGTCTGTGAGAGTGTTCCCAGATGGATTTGAATTGGTGGGTTTGGTAAAATAGATTGTGCTCCGCAGTGTGACTGGGCGTCGCCCAATCTGTTGAGGCTCTGAATGAAACAAAAAGCAAAGGAAGGGGGCATGCCTCTCCCCTCCGCCACTTCACAGCTTGAACTGGGACATCTCATGTCATCTTTTTCTGCCTTTGAGCTGAGATTTACATCATCAGCTCACCTCATTCTCGGGCCTTCACACTCAGACTAAATTATACCACCAGCTTTCCCGGATGGCAGATCATGAGACTTCTCAGACTCCATAATTGCTTTAGCCTATTCCTCATAGCCTATCGATCGATCTATCTATCACGTTTCTATCAATTTATCTACCTATCTACCTATTTTTTTCCTCCTCCTTCTTCTCAGGGATAATCTTGGATAATATATATAATTCATATATATTCCACTATGTAGATTATATATCCTGGGATATTTGGGATAACTATAGGATATAATATGTGTGTGTGTGTGTGTGTGTGTGTGTAAATAAAATATCCTATTGCTCTGTTTATCCAGAGAATCCTGACCAACACAAAGAAAGAAGGAAAATAGTAGTAAGAGGTGAGATCAGAGAAGTAATAGGGACCAGAAGATACAGCCATAGCCTTGCAGGCCTTTGGAAAGTTTTCACCTTTTTTTCCATGTGAGACAGGGAAATAATCAGAGGCTTTGAACAGGAAAATTATGTAATCTGATTTCTGTTTAAAAAGATCTTTTTGGCTGCTGAGTTAAGAATAAACTGCATAGGGATAAGCGTATGGAAGCACAGGGACAGTTAAGAGGCTATTGCCAAAATATTTACAAAGAGTAATAGTCTTCTCTCGTCTCTGTCATTTAAGTCACAATCTGAAATATGTCCTTTCTCAAGTGTAGCTATAAATGAGGATAAGAGAAGAAAGCTAAATTAGAATGAGCTCTTTGTAATTGTCCTATCATAATACCTAATGTCATTATTATGTTATTATTTTTAAGCACTCAGCTAAGCAGTTTTAATATTGTGGAGTTATATATTTTACCTCTGTTTACAGAAAAGGAGTCCAGGTCAGAATTCAGGTCAAGATCAACCCAACCTCAAAGCTTACGTTTTTAGCCACACCTCACACTTTCCCAAGCTCTTCGACACCTCTCAGATTCCTTAAACATCCCAAATATATTCATTTATTAATCATTAAACAATCGATCCAAGCAAATGATGTGAATAATATCTGTTTTTTATTAAAGATTTTATTCATTTATCTTAGAGAGAGAATATGAGCAGGAGGGACACAGGGAGATGGAGAAAGAATCTGAAGCAGAGAGACTCTGACTCCCTGCTGAGCCTGGGCCTGGACACAGGGCTTGATCTCAGGACCCTGAGATCATGACCTGAATGGAAACCAAGAGTCAGCCTAACGAACTATGCCACCCAGGTGACTGGAATAATGTAAATAATAACATTGAAGAAGTATAGCAGAAAGTGGCAGGAATGATATATGCATGCTAGCCTCCTCTTGCCCCTGCTAAAACAATTACATTACATTCCAGATTAATTTCATTTCCATTTCCGAAAAATTGGAAATATGACTTTTAATAGAATGTTCATTAGAGCAAATTTTCATTATGAAAAAACTGTTGGTCTTCAGAAGGTGATGGGAACTTGTACATAACTCTTAAAATACCCCTAGTTTAAAAACTGTCCTTGCCTGGGTCAACCAGTGTTACTAAGAGCTTTCTAAGGAGAGTTATGGCCATTGTCTTCACTCTTTGGTAATAAGGATTCTCTCCTTCAGATTTCTATCTCCTACAGAGATGGATAAAAGGAGTGAAGCTGGGTTTAGTTTAAACAAGTGATAAATAGAGGGTACAGATCTTTCAAATTGTTTCATTTTTGAAGATTATGGTCTACAATATGTCTCGAAAGGAGACAATGTGGTTATGATATCTGTTTGTTGTATTAATTTACTAGCTGTGAGTCCTTGGGCAAAGGTCTCAACCATACTAAGCTTTAGCTTTCTCATCTGCATTATAGGCATAATATTTACTTTATATGATAAATTAGATAATGTGCACAACTCACTCAGGGGAGTATACATATATTGATGATTAGAAACTATTTTCTATTTTGCGTTGAGTGGTATTATCTACAACAATAGCAAGAAGTGCCATGATACAAGGAACAACATTTTAGCTGGCATGTTATTGGCAAGCTGATGACAACTCAAATGTTTCTGCTGATCTAAGACTTTCTCATCTTTAGAGTTTGTCTGAGCTCATTGGAATTGGCAGAGGACACTTGAAGGAACCCGGTTCCACCATTTGCTGTGTTACTTTGTCTATGTGAATATCTGTGAATATTATATAGTTCTGGAGAGCTATCAGAAAATTTATGAACATTATCTTCCTCTTCATTTTCAAAAAGCTTATTCTCTTTAATAGAACATTTGTACCACACTGCCAAAAAACCAAGTTGACAGTCATTGTCAAAATTGAACAGTGTTTAACACCACATGACCATACTCTCCTGCCAAATTTTCTACAAAATTAAAATTTAAGGGAATAATAATCCAATGAATTACTGTCATACCTGTGATCATTTTTTATTAGACCAAATTCATAATGAGGTTGTTGTGAGTCAGTAATAACTCATTATCTGGGTCTCAGTCTCAGGAATATGCTGGGATTAGGCCTTGGTCAAGGATCTTATGTACTCAGATATGGTCATGAGTTTTCTTATCAAAAATTAAATCATTAAATACAAATCTTGGCTCTTATGACCAAACAAATAAAGATAAAACACAAAAATAGCAATTTTATTTTCAAAATGAAACCCAGTAGGATGACAAATTTATCTTTGCCTAATTTCCACGAGAAATTATAAACATTGTAATACAGAATGAGTATTTTCTTACTTTTTGTCTTTATTTTCTTGTAAAATATTATCATGTGTTTCCAGATAAAGGCTGAGAAAGAGGAAAATGTAAAAATTGGCTTGCAAAAAAAACCTATTGTCCTTATCATTGATCTTTTTACCTTTGGACAATGATGACAAGAACTATGAAATTGCCAATAAATATTATCATGATAGTAAATTGGGGGATTTAATACATAAATATAACAGAGCAGAAAAGTATCTGCCTCATTAAAAAATAAGCAAAATAATATAATACTAAAGAGCTAGAAGGAAGTTCAGGTGGTCTAACACATTCTCCCATTTTTTAACTGAAAAAGAGAAAAGCTTCGTTTAAAAGATTGCAAAGGTTCAAACAAATTTTTGAAAGAATCAGTGGTATGTTAACCTAGTTCCGATGCCAATACTATTGATTCTTTAGAGTATAGGCTTTTTTATTTTTTGTTGTTTGATTTTTAGCAGTTGACATATTTTTGTATTTAGACTCTATATTTTATATTTGCTTTTTCAAACATAAAAATAATGAGGTAATACTAGAATATGTTGAAAAAACATATAATTTGTATTTTGCTGTTGAATTTTTATGAGTTAAATGTCTCTCCATATCAAATGTGTTCTCCTCCCACAGTGCTTTAGGTGACATTTTCAAACGTGGAAAGGAACCAACTGTTCAATTGTGCTCATTCATCTAGACACCATAATTTGTCCGTGATTTGAGCTCTGCAGTGTTCCAAAATACCTATGGGTGACTGATGTCTCATAGCTCCCATTTGATGTCAAATCAATGTGTACTATCACTAGAGAACTTTGTGAACGGCTTATAAAATCCAGGGAGAAGGCCAACTATTCAGATGACACTCTATTGCTTTCCTGTGATCATTTTCCGTGAGTGGTGTCTTCCTGCCCTAATATACAATCCACCAAGGAGTAATTCTTCACTCTGTTTAATTGAATCACTCTGTCTCCCCCACACAGAGCATATAGTGTGAAGAACTAACTGACTTGGGTCTTCCCCATGTTAAAACTAAGTGGTTTGAAAGATGGGAGAAAAGCAGTTTGTTTTATGGAACTATAGCTATCTACATAGTTCTCAACTGGGGACAGAGTTGTCCCTGGGGGCAGTGTGGGGGTGGGCATTTGGCAATGTCAGGAGAGGAGTTTTTTTGGTTGTGGCAACTGGGAGGATCTGCTGACATCTAGTGGGTGGAGGCCAGTACTGATACTAAATACCACACACAAAGCTATTGTCCTACAACAAAGAATTTTCTTATCCTAAAGGTCATTATTGCTGACCTTGAAGAATCTCCTTATAACTAAATTTCACATCTCATCTCTATTACACATAAAGGTTTTTTGTCTTTCAGAAAGCAGATTACAAAAGGAGGCTTATGAGAACACAGTCTTAAACAGCTCTGAACTGCATGGGTCTTGATGAAACAAACTTTAAAATATCACCTGACTTTGTCAAAGAAGGCTTGTGAGGCACATGGTCAAATGGAACTCACAAATCATTGTTAAAGACCTTTCATAGTCTTCTAAAATTTCCACCATCTATGTATATGTCTATCACAGAACTAGAGAAACAAAAATTCTGAAGAGGATTTTCTCTTTCCCCACCCAGAGTTAAAGGGATTGAGATGGCAGCACATAGGGAAAGGCTGACAATCTGTTGGTGTGAGTAGCTTTGTTTTCTCCCAGTTGCTGCTGTGTCAGGTGCCCTTCCTCTAGCCAGTTCTCAAGATCTGAGTTAATGATGGGGTGTGATGCCCTGTAGCCAGCTTGATTGATGTCATTTAAAAGTTACCTCCCCATAACAGCTAGGACATGGCTCCAGTGAGGCCATCAGTGAATCCAATTAAAAATCTTATTTCTTCCATGCTGTGAGAGAAATCAGGGGACCAGGCCTTTGTTCCAGGGTTGATACTGCACAGAGTTCCATGAAAGGTGCATGCCACACTGTCTAGTCCCTAGGCAGACTTGTATGCAAAAAGCCCTCCATCCCCAAGGTCAGAAACGGGTTCTTCTTTCACCCCCAGATTCACAGATAGGTTTTTCTCCTTCTGAAAAATAATATTACAAGAATTGAAAATGAGGGGAAAAAAATAACACAGGTCTTCATGTCCCATAGTAGACACTTAGAGCTTTTTCTACAAAAAGATATTTTCTATGTTAGAAGGAAAAATGACGGGGTAAACTAGGTCATGGCAGGAGTGAAACTTACAAATTGCTGGCATGCCACACTTCGCACCGTTTCTGATTTTAAAAGTAACTTTTGAAGAAGGGTCAAAGCAGAATTCAATGCGTTAATATAATTAAAGACATTTTCAACAAGTCAGCACTTACTTTAGTTTCGTTTTTCCCCTTGGAATGAAAACTGTGTAGGCAATTAGTTTAAATTAGGCTACGTGGGGATATTATTTGTATAACAAAAATAAGTTTTTCTTTGTAATTAAATTTAATGGTGTTGCACAGGAGAGAAACTGAACAAGTTTCTAAGACATGTCTTGCTCCAGTCAACCCAGACTTCTGAGATCCGTTGTCATATAACAAGGCATTTTGCCACTTCCCCTGACATGGTCCGCACTTTTAACATGCTAAGCAGAGATTTCTAGCTGCAAAGGAATTTAAGTAAATCATTTTTCTCTGAGGTTCATCTAAGTTCCAATGCCTAGGTTGTTTTGATGTTGCTAAAACCTTGTTTTTGTTTTAATCCAACTAACGAAGGCGAACAACAGTTTCTAATTATCATGTTATCTGTACATGCACATGAATTTCAAATTGAAACTTTGGGACTATTCCTGTATTGTAAACCCTTGCTCATGAACTGATTATTCATTAATGGGGCCTCCGTCTGTAACATATTCATACACATGCACATGGACACATATTTACAAAATATATATTCCATCACTGACAATGTTTTCACTGGGGCACCAGGATGGCTCAGTCAGTTGAGCACTGGACTCCTGGTTTCTGGCTCAGATCGTGAGCTCAGCGTCCAGAGATCTCTGTGCTCAGCGGGAAGTCTGCTTCAGAGTCAATCTCTCTCTCTCTCCCTCTCCCTCTGCCCCTTTCCCCACTCACACTCTCTCTCTCAAATAAATAGATAAATCTTAAAAAAAAATAAAATAAAATGTTCCTGGTATATATAACTTCTATAATCAGAAAACTTAGTAAAGGAAAGGAATGCTTGCTATTCCTTATGGCATACCAATTTTGGATTGGGTTTACTTTTTCCAGATGCCCTCGGGAGCAGAGTGAGTTGGTTTCCTAATATCAAACTCTCTTCCTACCTACATGAATAAGAACAGTGATTTTACCTTAACAGAGACACGATTTTGTGGTAGGAAGACAGTCTTGGATTCCCATCCCACTCTGTCATTCACGAGCTTAATATTTCAGTGAGGTTACTTCAGCTCTTTGAGTCACAGTTCTTTCAATCCTACACTGAGGTGAATAATACCTACACAATAGGTTGTTGCGAAGATCAAATGAATCCTTAGACTAAAAATGCTAAAGCAGAGTTGTAACAGGCAGTTAGCAATGATACTAATGGTTGCAATCCTTGCTAACGGTTTTTGCTGTCATGGAGAGAAAAAAAGAGGAGTCATCAGTTAGAAATTAAACATCAAATAATGCTTTGTAAGTTTATTAAGTTGACCCTATTCTTTCTACCAGAAACTCTGGCTTCCAAAGCTATTAAAGTAGCGTCATGATGCAATTCCAAAATAGATAGAACTGCCCTACTCCTGCCCTGCCCTTTTCTCATGCCATTGCCCAGGCCTGGAAATATCCTTTCCCACTTGCTGCTTAGCCAATGGCTATTCATTTTATAGACCTTAACTTAAGATCTATTTATTCTGCAAAGCTGTGCCTGATCTTCCCAACTCCCAGCTCTATTTGATACTTTTCATCATAAAATCACAGATTGTTGCCTAAAATATAGATCTCCACGGAAAACACTAAGTATCTATTGATTAGTTGATAGAACCATGTTTGTTCACATGCTTAATGGGATTCTGACATGATGAGAGCAGCTCTACCAGCACCCAAAAATATCGACTCTATAATTATTAAACACATTTTTGCATACTCTGGTTTTGCATTATCTAATCCAAGAAAGTACAACTGTTTTGTGAGGTACTGGAGTTAACGCATATTTCCATGACCATGGAAAGAGGAATCTGTGCCTCAGCAAAAAATTCAGAAAAAAGTATAGACGAAAGAGCTGCTAAAAATATAAATGTGAAATTGTTTTGTTGATTAAGCCAAAAAAACTAAGAGGAACCAGCAAATGTTCCCTCAAGATTTACAGATAAAGAATATGGAAGGCAATATCTTGTATATAAAAGGTCTTCAATTAGGATATTAAAAGAAAGGCTCCCTGGGGGGCTCAGTCAGTTAAGCATCTGCCTTCAGCTCAGGTCATGATCTCAGGGTCCTGGGATCCAGTCCTGCATTGGGATCCCTGCTCAGCCGAGAGTCTGCTTCTCCCTCTGCCTCTGCCCTTCCCCCTGCTCGTGCTCTCTCTTTCACACTCACTCTCTCTCAAATAAATAACATCTTTTAAAAAAAGAAAAGAATATTAAAAGAAATTATGTTCTTTCATCTCAAACCCATTTATGTGGATTTCCTATTTGTCAGAGGGAAAACAACTAGGATTCATTGCTCCCATAATTGTTGAGAAATAATAAGTTGTAGTATTATTTGCCATTGTCAATAAGCAAGCAAATAAACAAACGAAAAAACAAAACTCAAATAGACTATTTATGAATCAACATATTTTCCTTAAGAGACCTAAAATTAAAAATTGTTAAAGTGTTAGTATTTCACAATAAGTTTCACTTATTGAAACATTTATTTAACATACATTTGATTTTATTTAACATTTATATACTTAATAGGTGATATATTTGATTCAAGCCTGGGGTATAAATGCATTATTTTAATTCAGAAGCTCTAGATATTACTAAGTAAATGATGTGTCTAATTTAATAGAGGCTTAACTACATCTGGTTCTGAAAGTGATTGATCTTGTTATTGAGAGATTAATCCACATCAAAAGGTGATGGAAGGGCACCTGGGTGGCTCAGTGTGTTACAGCGTCTGCCTTTGGCTCAGGTCATGATCCCGGGGCCCTGGGATCGAGCCCCCGCACTCTCTGCTCAACAGGGAGCCTGCTTCCTCCTCTCTCTCTCTGTGTCTCTCTGCCTACTTGCGATCTCTGTCTGTCAAATAAATAAATAAAATCTTAAAAAAAAATGATGCATTTCAGTATAAACTAACTCAAACCTATAATGATTTTTTTTTTAAGTGTGCACAGGTAAGAGAAGGAACAAGTTTGCCCTCAAGTGGGCTTCAAAGGCAGATCAGAGTTTCCAAAAAGAGAGTGGGAGAAATGTTAGAATCATAGATTTACATATTCAGTGTAATAGGGAAGAAGCTAAAATACAAGCCCATTTTTCAATGGAAACTATTTCCCTGTAGGAGTTTATAATTTTGTAGATGCCTCAGAATGTATTGCATTATTGGAATATCGTGCCATGATTTTAGTCATACTTTAAAATATTCAAATATTATTTGGCATTTGTTAGTTATTTTGTTAGGTTTTTAGAATATTTTAAGGCAGTAACTTCTGCCCTAAATTGACATAAAACAAGTTTGAAAACTCTCAACCTTTCCTTCTCTCATAGGCATTGACTATGCTAAGAAATATGCATTGAATCTATAATTAAAGCTAATGGCAATGTTTTAAACTGATTTTTTTATTTTTTGATGCACTAAATTACATTATTCGTATAACTTTAGCATTATCTAGCTTGTCTCAAGCAAATCGGTTTTTAATTCCTACCAGTATATGTCCAGACTATGTATTTATTATAATATGGCTTTTTTCCATTACCTTGAATTTAATTTTATCAGTAAATAATTTGTAACATTTGCAATTTCTTCTGAAAGAATCCTAACTTTTAAAAAAAGATGTATTTATTTGAGAAAGAGAGTGTCGGGGGAGGGTCAGCAGGAGAGAGAGAGAGAATCCCAAGCAGACTCCACGCAAAGTGCAGAACCCAGGCAGGGCTGAACATGAGGTTCAGTGTGGGGCTCCATTCCAGAACCCTGAGATCATGAATTGAGTGGAAACCAAGAGTTGGATGCTTAACAGACTGCACCACCACGTAAAGTTACCTAGAACTCTGTATTTCCTATCAACTAGCAACAAATCAACTTAAGATAATGCTTAATTCTTCACAGCAAGAATTCAAAACCAATTAACTGGACTTGTCAAGGCCCTTGTAATACTGAGAATGTAAAATTCCCTCACAAATTTTCCCATAGTCTTCTAATTCTCACAGAAATACCCCTTCTCTGAATGTCTTGCTGCATTACATAATTAATCATGTTAAATTTATGTTATTATTATTCATCTTTACTTCATTCTGTAAGAAATTTTACCCTCAAACTTATGGTCTACATTTTATAAAGTACATTTTATAATGAACTTAGACATAATGGAATTTAACACTTTATAATAACACCCTGATTAACCAGAATTTGTTCTGGTTAATTGCATTTTCTAATAATTACATTTAACAAGTGAATTCTATTGCTTTAAAATGTTGTCAAAATTCTTTCCTTTCTCAAATGCATTAGTTCATTTACTACTTTAATAAGTAAAACATAGGTGAAGAAAATTGAATCTGTCTAATAATTGAGAATCTGGCAGTGCCTGGAGCGGTCTCATTCTGAAACTAAATTCTCAACATTGTATTGTCATGGAGAGGTAGATGTAAAGATTAACACAAATTTGAGTGACTCTGGAATTGACCTAAGAAGATAAAATTTTTACAAAACACACACCCACACACCTCTCCCTCTATTTATGACAACATTTTAAACTTCAAAACAAGCCAAATAATTTTCTACTAACTGAGGGTTCAGTTTAATTGAATTCTATTGACTGAAAGTTTTTTAATGTTGGAAAAAAGTTTTTTCAAACTTTCAAAATTCTTCACAATTTCTCGGGATGATAAAAAGCCTTGAAATTAATGAATACTCAATATCTACTTAATCGTTATAGAATTATATATGTGGGTATGTTTATAGGTTTATTTGAACAATTATGGAATATTTCCAGCATACAAAAAGTATAGAGAATAGTATAACAAACAGTAGCATAGCCATTTCCAAGCATAAAATTTTGCAATTTACCACATGTTCAAATTTTTAAAGAGAATATTACCTTCTCTCCCTAAAGATGTCTATTAAATTTTTCTAATCATTCTATGTGTCTATATATTTACTCTATGTGCTGTTTGATTTTTAGCATTTAATACATGCATGTAGTATTTACATACTTCTATATACTTACATAATTTCAGAAATATATAGTATAGATTTCTATATATTCTTATATAATATACATGCATTTTTCCATGTATAGCCTTTGTATATTACATTTAGAATATATGCATTTAATGTTATCAAACACTATGTTAATTATAAATATTAATCTACATTTTGCTTTTTAAAAATTTTGTGCAAGGTTAGAATGTTGTCACTTTTCCATTCGATTCTTAAAATTCTAGTTCATTCATTATGTTGTAATATGATATTTAATCATATGACTTTACAATTTTCAGTTTTCCAGCAAATACATACTGTAATTATTAAAAAAATATTTGTATTGTAATGGTGCAATAAATATTATACATGTCTTCTCTATATGTATGAGAAAGATTTTCTAGAATATATGCCTAGAAATGGACCTTTTGAGTCTAAAATGAGAAGCATCTTTCCTTGATGATATGGCCAAAAGTTCTCTGAATGAACAGAACATGTCTATACACATAGCAGCAAGGTTCTGTCTCCACATCTTCGCCACAGTCATTATGAGAATTTTAAATTTTGGCTGATGTGATACATTTATAAACATATTGTTTTGGAGTAGTAACCTACCTTTCTCTGTTGTTATTGATCAGTTCCTTAAAGATTTATTTCTCTTTTAGTTTTCCTGTTCAGTAAATTGTCTGTTTATGTCTTATGCCTAATCTTCTTGGGCAGAGACATATTAGTGATTTAATGGCACATTCTATTAGCAAAGTTATGGAAGATAGTCACTGTCATACATTGCTGGTGGAAATGCAAAATAAAATGGCTCTTGTGGAGGCAAATTTGACAATGACTCTTAATATTATATGCATTTCTACCCTTTAACTAAGAAATCCCATTTTTAGGAGCCTATTCTGAAGGTAAACTGGTAAAACTATAAAAAAATGGATCACAATGTGTTTGTTACAGACTATTTGTGTGACAGATTTTGGAAATAATTCAAAAATCTATCTGGTTAAATAAATGTCTTCAACAGGTTGGAATAATATGAAGCTACAAAAATAATAAGAAATAAAGTGTATTGCATGCTATCATTTATCTAAGAAAGGTGTACATATGTACGCATAACTCTTCTTTAGATATTTATATCTTACATATATATGTATAGACGTATATATGTAGAAGTTAGTCTTCTTTGAGCATATTTATTTCAGAGATTTAAATTCATAAATGTATTTCAAATAAAGACACTAAAATAATTCTTAAAAATTGAAAGCAATAAAGTACATTTAAAGTGTTAATTTTACTAGGTATTGAGTTGATAATATAAGCAGAGATGAATTATTTCAAGTACCTATAGATATAATAGTTTGATTATATATATACCTAGCAATAAAATAGCAATAAAATCTAAGGTTTTTAAAAAATGGAAAAATTCAAATTATTTTCATTATTAATTATTAATTATTTTCATTAATTCTATTGTTAGTGATAATTTGATATTATGCTGGAAGTTTTATATAATTTCATATAATTAAAGACAGAGTGAGTATATATTGCTATAAATAAATATGCAAACTTGGGGTGCCTGGGTGGCTCAGTGTCTTAAGCCTCTGCCTTTGGCTCAGGTCATGATCTCAGGGTCTTGGGATCGAGCCCCACATCAGGGTCTCTGCTCAGCGGGGAGTCTGCTTCCCCCCCACTCCTGCCTCTCTGCCTAATTGTGATCTCTGTCAAATAAATAAATAAAATCTTTAAAATAAATAAATACATAAATAAAATTACTCATCTACTTAATTATATAATTGATTACATTATGTCAATAGGTCATACTTTTTATTTGTTATTTAATATCTTTCTATGTAAAAAAAAACACATATTTTGAATTATTTGCCTGAGTTTTAACATTTATCTTTATATATGTAATGTCAATTTAAAATGAAAATATAAAATTACTTCACTAATTTGTAGAATCATCAAAGTTACATAATTCTCATTTCGTGTTGTGTGCACTTACATGTATTTCGTTCTTACCACAATAGTGGAAATGTTGCATAAAACAAACTCGACTATTTTTATTTTATTTCTTGATATATGCATAATGCCTTCTGTATCAAAACTTTCTATCAGTGGCTTACTATTGAGCAAGGAGGACTAAAAGGAAGAAGAATTATTACTCCGATTTTCCTTTTGTCATCAACGTCAGCATTAAGTATTTGGCTAATATAGAGAAGTAACACAAGGAAAAAAGACTATGACAAGGTTCATTAGTCATGTACATTTGTCAGAATGCTATTGCCTTCTTACTGCATTTTAAGCAAATTCTTGTTCAAAAGGAAAGTATGACTTCTTGGGGCCATTTTTTCCCTCACTTCCCCAGTTGTGAACACAATACACTTGAGCTGTACTCATTTTGAGTCTTGCTGAACTCCCTTCATGGGCCCACCAGATTTCTTGGATCTTGTGAGACCTCAGAACCATTACACACAGATGGAGAGACAAAGAGTGGCAGTGGATGCACATAGGATATGTCGTTCCTCTGCTCAAAAGCATATTCCTTTGTCCCACTAGACTTCATTTAGAAAACACAAGTTCAAAGGTCAAATTTTGAAGACGTTTAAGGCAGTGACAAAAGAGCATTATCCGAAACACAAAGCCTTTCTGAGCAAAGGACACTGTGCAGCTGCTCTGGTTGGGTGTCCATGGAGCCCCTTGTCCACACTTCCATCCCACCTGAGCCCCAGAAATTTCAGTGTATGGTTAATGATTATATCTACTGGTAAGAATTAAGTGAAAAACTGCTAATATTTTTTTCTTCCCTTTTGGGGATGGAAAAAGGTGTGGAGAAGGGAGGGAGAGAGAGAATCTTAGGTAGGCTCTACACCCAGTATGGAGTCCGACACGGGGCTCAATCTCACAACCCTGAGATCAGGACCTGAGTTGAAATCAAGAGTAAGAGTCTTAACCTACTGAGCCACCCACGTGCTCCTTGCTAGTAAATTTCTTACAAAATACCTAAAAGTGCATTTTATTTTTTGATTCTTTCTATAGTCAGAGAAGTGCCATATAAAATAAGAGTTCATGAGAATGAAAAATATGTACATGTATTTCAGTGAAGAAAAGGAAATTTTAAGTGGAAGAAAGCATTTTGTCAGAGATTAAAAGTAGATTTCAGTGAAAAGGGACACATTTTAAATAGAAGAAAAAGAAAAAATGATCAATGGAGAAAGATGCAGGATCAGAAGAAGTTGGGTCCATAAAAATTAGTATGAAATTGGTCTTCAAAATAAAAAATTCCAAGTTGTCCTTCCAGACAGATCACAAGGAATTACAGTGACCACTAGCAGCATCTAACCATCCTATATTTTAATAAATCTTGCCCTCTTCTCAATTGCTAAGAAAATTCTTATCTCTCAAGTGTCCAAGGATGGTAAAAACCACTAAGGAGTGAAGCCATGAAGATATTTAAAATCAGATGAGCCTAACACAGATTTTGTAATGCAGTATTTGTAGTTTATTTTAAGATATATTTTGCTAATTAATATCTTATTTTGTTAACTTTGTTTCTTACTAAATTATATGTATGTATTTTTCTGTATAAAAATCTCTTTTTAATTTTCTCCAATATGTTAGCAAGAGAAATGATTCTATGTATATTGCAAGAGATATTTAATTGTGATATTTCAATATAATATGGACCATTACGCAAAATTTGGCATAATTTGATACCAGATTGAGTAGATCTTAATATAGCATATTGTAGGAGGACTTGCATGCCCCTACAATAGTGGTAACAAGAGAAAAATAATTTATGAGAAAAACTGAAAAAAAAAAAACTCTAGTGCATTTGACATTTTTATTTTTGAAATTCTGAAACCTTTCTTTCTTTGTTTCTTCTCTTTCTTTCTTTTTTAGAACTCTTTCACATCACTATAGAATAATGAAGAAATGGTTGCCTTTTGCTTGAGCCTTTGGGTATCAGCTGCACAACTGCCTATATTATTTGCATATTTTGACCTGGATGACATCTACAATGAGAAGATGATATTGTTTGAGAGCAGAGATATAAATAACTTCAGCATAATAAGGTTTAGAAGATCAGTAAGGGTACAATGCAATAAAGAAGGTACAATGCCTATGGCGGCAGTTAGGAAAGAACATTGCTGAAATGAATCATGCCCCAAACATAGCAAGTGTTGGGACAAAGCTATTTAAAGTGTTATGAAAATGTAACACTAGTAAAAAAAAAAAAAAAAAAAAAAGGAAAGTCATAGAATTTCAGAAATTAAAATGGGAAGGATTTTAGATGTCATCTCACAGAGAGTTCCAGGGTCCCAGATCTTCTATGACAAAAAGTTGTTCCCTCATGAAATATGTTGACTAGAGTTAGACTAAACTTGTATCCTAGACTTGTAAGAGATGATAATATGGAAATGTACATCAGGACTTTTCAAACGTGGGGAATGAAAAATATTTTTCATGCTTCTTAGGCTTCCATGTCCCCTTTTTTTTCTGTTTAAAAGACATATCAAAATGTTGAAGAATACTTCTCCCATGTTGCATTTGGCAAACACTGGTTATTTTATATGATCCTGGTGTGAGCAAATGGCTTTTTAAAAATCATGCAAATAATTAATGGCAGTGAGAAAGAGGCAAAAGATATGCATATTGCAGGATGCAACTTCTGTAAGCCAAGCATAGAACATATTCTTTATTCAATCTTCATGGCAACTCTAATTCACAGGCATTATTATCCCAATTATGGATGAAGATGGAGGTTCCAAGAAGGGATATAATTTAGTCATAGGGCTACTAAATAGAACAACTCTAATTCTGTTCCAAATCTGATAATATACTCTTTCTACTAAAAACATAAGACAAAGTTTTAATACAATTTTTAATCTAAAAGGTATATTTGGACATGACATGGTAATACTTATTAAAAAGCAATAGCTAGGGTGCCTGGGTGGCTCAGTGGGTTAAAGCCTCTGCCTTCAGCGCAGGTCATGATCTCAGGGTCCTGGGATTGAGCCCCGCGTCGGGCTCTCTGCTATGTGGGGAGCCTGCTTCCCTTCCTCTCTCTCTCTGCCTGCCTCTCCACCTACTTGTAATCTCTGTCTGTCAAATAAATAAATAAAATCTTAAAAAAAAAAGCAATAGCTAACAATTAATAGCTATATAGTACTTACTGCCAGCTTAGTATTTTCTTTCTTTCTTTCTTTCTTTCTTTCTTTCTTTCTTTCTTTCTTTCTTTCTTTCTTTCTCTTTCTTTCTTTCCCAAGAGCATGCAAGTGAGGTGTGGGGAGCAAAGGGAGAGAGAGAATCCCCAGCATGCTCCACCACTCAGCTCAGAGCCTACCATGGGCTTGATCTCAGGACCCTAAGATCATGACCTGAGCCAAAATCAAGAGTTGGATATTTAATCAATTCAGTCCCTAATGATTAACCCAGGCACCCCTAATGCTTCTAATAACATGCATTCTATACAATTTAATACAATAACGTGGTGAGGTAAGTACTACCTCAGGTAGTAGAAGACAGGTAAGGTAACTTGTCCAAGTTCCACAGTTCATAAATATTGAAGCTTTTATTTGAAGCCAGATGTTATGTTCCAAAATTCTAAGTACATACTGTGTCTTCAGGAAACTATAAAAAAAATAAGAAAAATATACTGTGGCTCAGTCAGTTAAGTGCCTACCTTCAGCTCAGGTCATGATCCCAGGGTTCTGGGTTCTAGCCCCACACTGGGATCCCTGATCATCGGGGAACCTGCTTCTCCCTCTCCCTCTGCCTCTCTCCAATCCCCTCATGCTCACTCTCTCTCTCTCTCCTTAAAATAGATGAATAAATAAAATATTTTTAAAAATAAATTGTCATACTTTGAGTTAAAGAATCAAAATAACTATTCTGTAATATTTAGAGCACCTATTATGTACCAGGTGTTATTCAAAACACTCAGGATATAGTGTTAAACCAGACTAACCAGACTAACTTTTTCTCATGGAGCCTACATTTTCCTGAGGTGGAGAATAAATTTTGAAATCAAACAAACATATATTTAGATAATGATAAAGGCTAAGAAAAAATATAATAGGTAAACAGAATAAAAGGGAGTGTGCTAGTGTAGAACTAGTGTCTCCTCTAGTTAATTAGGATGGGTAGGAGATGATTTACTTTCGAAGTGCCATGGCAGCTGAATTCTGAAGGATGAGGCGTAGTCCAGGTGAAAGTCCGGAAGAGCCAGTACAGAAAAACTGCTTTAGTAAGGATCTGCAATGGATGACCCGGTCTGGAAAAACAAACCAGCCAGCTGGCCAACAGACTATATTGAGGGGATGGAAATTTTTCTATATGAAATGAAATAAGAAAATTTTGCCAAGCTTTTGAAGAAAAGGAAAAAATTGGCTTAAATACCCTGCCCACATCCCCTTAAATATTTTTCAGTCGATTTTCAACTGCTCATATCTGCATCTCTTCATCTGGGGCTTTCTCTGAAGCTTTGGAAGGATGAACTGCTCTCAAGCTAGTAGGCAAATGTACTGAAAATCCTGAGGCGGCCCTCAGGCAATGACTGCTGTATATAAATACCACAGCTCTCTCACCCTTCTGGTGGGATAACTCTGAGGAGCCATTATCCAGAGTTTCTTTGGGCATTAAGCTTTAATAAGCCACAGAGATCACTGGCTTTATAGACTGTCTTCCTTCCTTTTTGTACTTTTCCACTGCCATCTTTTGTATCGTTTTATTTCCAAAAAAGATTCTCTCACATGAATCTTTGTCTAGCATCTGCTTCTGGTGAGAACCAAGCTAAAACACTGTTGATTTACTTTCTGAAATGGTTACTTTGGCTGATGTGTGAAGAATGGGCTGACAACAAGGAAGGAAATGATAGACTATTTCTGTGGCCCAACTGAAAGATGATGGTGGCTTAAATTAAAAAGTAGAAATTGAGGAAAGTGAATATATTGAGAATACATATCGAGGGTAGGGCTGACGGAATTGCTGATACATCGCTTCTGTATGTGGTAGAAGAAAAGATTTGTGAAGCATTCTTAAATTTTTGGCTTGAACAACCTTGTTGATGGTGGTGCCATGTACTGACATGGAAGATTTGGAAGCTGGATGTTTAACAGAATGAATTAATTTTCTATTTGCAAAATCCTGATTGTGAGTAGAGTTAGGCATCCCAGCTGTGATGTCAAGTACAGAGCTTTTTTAGTTTGCTGGTGCTGAGGGGGACGAGAGATTGAGGCGGGAGATGTTCTAGAAGCCAGCAACATGTAACCAGTCTTTCACTTTGTGGGACTAAATGAGATCAACTAGAAAGAGTATGATAACTAGAGGAGAATTTTTATGACAGAGCTGTGGTACACAAACATTTAAAACTTTGGCTAAGAAGAAAAAGGGAAATAACAAAAAATGATTGAAGAGCATACAGGGAGTTGAGGGACAGTTAGGTAAGTGTGGGGGCTACAAGAAAGTTTGAGCAAAATGATCCAAAAAGATTGGAATCCTCAATTGTGTCATATGGTGTTGACAATTCAAGAAACGTTGAAAAAGACAATTGACCATTACATTTGGCAAGACAGAAGTTATTGGTGAATTGACAAGCGCCATTTTGCTGAGATGGTAGGAACAAAACCTTTAATGAAGGGAGCAAAAACAAGACTTGAAAGTGAGGTGATTGATAAATAAATTATAGACAAATGGGAGATTGTTAAGAGGGGTAAACTGGAAAATGTGTTAGTATATGGACACACACATAATCTTCATCCCAGTCTCTCCCCTCATTTACAGTGATATCGTGTTTGTAGGCTGATATAATGGACTCATCAGAAGAAGAGGTTTAGATGATTTTTATAGTTTGAAGCTCAGTATCTCTCTTATTTAATGAACACCTCTGATTGAAAAATAAATAATAAATCATAATTGATGGCATTGTGATAGCGTCTGGTGACAGATGGGAGCTACACATGTGGTGAGCATAGCATAATACATAGACTTGTCAAATCACTATGTTCTACAGCTGAAACAAAAAAAAAAAACATATGCCAACTACATTTCAATAAAGAAAATAATAAATAATAAGTTATGCTTGGAGATAAGTAATCATATTTCATTTAAAAACGTTATCAACCAAATTTGAGTTTGAGAACATGGTATAGAGCAATTACTTCTCAGCACTGTCAGTGGTTAATTTCTTCCATGGTCACTAACCGGCTCATGGCGATACTAAAAATACTTTCATTTACAGATAGCACATGTAAGAATATTGCTCACCTTTTGATACAATATTTTTATTTAGATTCATAGCTTAAGCAATTACCAAAAATCTTTGTCTTCAACTGATATAAATGGTTGGCAGACTATAAAAATCATGTCAACAATCTTTGTTTAAATTTCTGGCCTCCATAAATTCAAACTAAAAAAAAAAAAAAGAAATCTTTTCAGAGAGTTTTTGTCAAGTCTGCTGTTTTGAAATTTGATTAGTGAGAACAATGCATGTTTTGAGTACCTCAATTTTCTCTAACATTCTCCTCTTTTGTTCATGTTCCTTATATAATTACAGTACCTGTCTAAGATGATTTTTCATGGATGTTGCACTGTTGCACAAGATTTTCTAGTTTTTCTTGTTTGTGAGATGAGGGTTGAAGTAACAAAACAGGTATTCTGATTTTAATTCAATCTCACAAGGTCTACAAAATTCCCAAATAGGACTTTTTCATGGAAAACAAAAGCATGACACAGATGGAATTAAATAGCTAACAAAAAAATTGTTAAAATTTTCTTTTTTTAGTGTTATAAATGCATGTATACTAAATGACTAAAAATTAATATTACAATGTAATATCTATTGTTTTTTCTTAAATTTTTATTTATATTAATATAAGTATATTTTTACTCAAAAAAGGATGTAACAGCCTTTCTAAATTTATTTAGCAAATGCATTCAGTTCTCCTATTTACATTAGCTCACAATCTGTTTCCTTTCTTACATAGCTACTTGAAAGCGCTTCATAGTTTCATAGATATGTATATGTATGTGTGTATACTTGTTTAAGTTGCAACTACTTTGCATATGTCTAGCTCCAGATCAGCTGTCACCATGAAAATACACATGTTGAACCACTTCCCATGTGTAAGGCGTGTTTTCCAATTTCCCCATGTTGCGGTTGTCCAACAACAAACTCAAAGTATTTTTCTTTTGTAAAATGCAATCACAGAATTTTGATCCTGAGATCTTTTAAGAATTCCTTTTCTTATTCTACTTGATAGATTTTTTTTTTACCTTAAGGAATATAAACAAAAAGCTATAATGCAAATAATAGCTTAAAAACTCCAATAGAAAGGGCGCCTGGGTGGCTCAGTTTGTTAACCATCTGCCTTCAGCTCCAGTCATGATCCCAGGGTCCTAGGATCCACCCCTGCATCAGTTTCCTGCTCTGTGGGGAGCCTGCTTCTCCTTCTCCTTCTGCTCCTCCCCTCTGCTGGTGGTCTCCCTCTACCTGTCAAATAAATAGTCTTTATTTTTTTTTTAATATTAATTTATTTGAGAGAGAGAGAGAGCACAAGAAGGGGAGGGTCAGAGGGAGAAACAGACTCTCTGCTGAGCAGAAAGCCTAATGCAGGACTTGATCCCAGGACTCCAGGATCATGATCCGAGCCAAAGGCAGTCACTTAACCAACTGAGCCACCCAGACGCCCTCATTAAAATCTTAAAAAAAAAAAATTCCAATGGAAGAGAACCTGAATGGAATGGCTCACCAACTTCGTCATCAGTTCATCCATCAATCATCTAGGCACAGGCAAGGAGGTAGAAATAAATAGAAATAGAAATAGAAATAAAATTCGTATACATATATATGAATTTTATTTATATATATTTATTTATACACACACAATATATGTATGTATGTGTGTGTATATATGTATGTATATGTATATACACACATATATGCGTGTGTGTATATGTGTGTGTATATGTATGTGTATATACACACATACATGTATGTATGTATGTGTATATATGTATATACACACATATATACGTGTGTGTGTATATGTGTGTATATGTGTGTGTATATATGTGTGTGTATGTATGTATGTGTATGTATATATATACACACACATATACATATATATGTATATAAAATATATATATAAAATTATTTTATATATAAAATAATATATACATATATATATATAGAAAGAGAGAGAGAGAAACTGGATAATGCAAGGAATGAATCCTCCCTTAGCTCCTCTGGAGAGAGTGAGGCCCTCCTGCCACCTTGATTTCATCCCAGTGACACTGATTTCAAACTTGGGCTTCTAGAACTGTGGAAGAACATTTCTGTTGTTCTAAGCCAAAATGTTTGTGGGTATTTGTTATAGCAGCTACAGGAAAGTTATATATCTATATATATATATTATGTTATTATTATATATCTGGATATATATAATATATAAAATATATAATTATAAATCATTATATATCTATATTATATTATATGTGTGATTATATATCTAGATGCATATATAGATACAGATAGAAATATAAAATAGAGTTATAAATATATAGATGATATAGAGAAATGGCTCTCCTTTTCTGTCCTTATCTAAGTTCATTTCAATTAATTCCTACATTTAGCACGTAAATGTCTTAAAAGTGCCTGAGAATTTATGGGTGAATGTGACCATCTCTTTGATTGATTCAACACATACTCATTGGACTTGTAAAGTACTGTTTTATTAAGATGCTAATCTTTTTGAACACTTCAAGCATATGATTTTCAGGTCTTTTGCATTTGTTGTTTTCTTTTTAACTTCTTGACTCCAACTGTACTTACTCTGTACATCCTCATGGTTTTCTTACTTACTGATCTCATAGATATACTCAAATCTTATTAAGGTCTTCACAGATCATCCTTTTAAAAAAACAAACAAACCATACATTTGTTTTTATATAGTCTTTACTGGTATGTAAGATATTACCCATTTGACTTGTTTATGCTTTTTGTTATCTGCTTTGTATAAGAAATTCAGCTTCATGAGGTCAAGGCTTATGTATGTTTTTTTCATTGCTACACCCCAGTTACTAACACATAGTAAGTACACAATAAAATATTTGGTGAATGAATGATTGGAAGCAGATGAGAATGAATTAATGAATCATGAATGAGGATCTACATTTGCTTCCCTTGTGGTTTTTCATTTGCTTTAAATGTGTGTGTGTGTGTGTGTGTGTGTATTAATTAATTAATTAATTTGATTTAGAGACTAGTTTTTAAACTTCTCTTATGGGAATAATGAAAATAAGTTACGAGCCAAGTTGAAGTTCTATTAATAAGATCAAGGAATAATCATTTATAAAGTAGGATTAACATATATCGCCACATAGGAAGTCTATCCATTATACATCATAATGGCATAATTTATAAAGCTCTCACAGTTTCTAAATAAGTTAGAATTTAAAACAATGCTTTGAAATGGTAAGCTAATTTATATATTTCTATATGTTAAGAAAAGAAAAAGAAGATATCTTGGATATGAGCCTGAAATCTGACAATATTAGAATAATTGTGTAGTCTAAATTGTGCATTAATCCCTCTTGTCTAGTTAAATAAGCTCCTCTTCTACCCACATGACCCTCTCTTTTAAGCTCATTATATGTTTTCTTGAACCACCTTCTCTAATTAAATTTTAAGTAATATCCTGTGATTTTTTTAAGCATTTATAAGAAGATCATGTTTAAATCTTGTCTTAAGACCTGTCTTCTGCATACCAATTCCATAATCTCTGCTGCTCACATCTACTTACATGTCCAAATCTCTTCCCTAATTATGACAAAATTATCTTTGTTATCTCCAAAGAGCTATTTATCATCCTATACTGAATGACAATATTTGTTCCTTTCTGCCCTTTGCGTTGCTCATGGTATCATTACCATCATCATTATTATCATGATTATCTTCCACATTCCACCTATGGATTAGCAACTGGGTGACCTAAATAAACTATGAACTTCCTATGGAATCTTTTAGGATGTGAAACTTGATTTGTTTTCAAATGGCCAGTACGTTATTATTCTTGATTTCTTACTGAGATGAATATAAAGGTAAAAACATATTTTCAAAGTATGTTTGTTGGTTTAAATAACTCCACAAAATATATTTTTACTTTCCCAACAATAGTGGGAATCATTTAGTTAAAACATATATAGCATTGTGGAAAGAATGAAGCATGCCAACTTCTCAATTCTTCCTTACTTACTAGTATGACCTTGAAGAAGTCAAATATATCATTACTTTATTATAAAGGGAAATATAATAAAGTCTGTTATACATATTTTACTATACTATTATCAGGCTGAAATAAACATTATATAGAAGAGTACTTTGAAAATTACAAAATAATATTAAAATGCAAGAGCACATTTAGACAAAAGAGTTATTTATAAAGCTGTCTTACTGATCTTAAAACTTAAGAATAAGAAGATTTAGTTGGAAATAAAATCCAGATCTCTTGTATCATAAAGCTTTAGAATTATGTTACCCTAATTATAACACAGATACTTAGAATTTCTTCAAATATTATACTATTTCTAAGATACTAGGAAGAGAACTGAACACCTCAAGGTTTTTTTTTGTTTTTAGTTTTTTTTTATATAAATGTGTATTAAATAATGTGACATCAGTGCAAGTCTAGATAATGGAAGAGAACTGAATTTTTTGAAACAGTCAAATAGACATATAAATGCATATATAAATTTATTACTGACAAAGGCAGCAACAAATATCTATACCTAACACTATAGACAAAAAAAAAATAAAACTATAAATAGATTATGGACTTACATGACCAAAGAACAAGCTCAAAACTTTAAAAATACAGAGATAAGTTTATTTGGGATAAAGAGAAATTTATTAGACAGGTTAGGGAAAAAAATATTAACCATATGAAAAGACACCTGAAATAAAGAAAAAGTCCAGCCAAAAAGAAGATATTTTAACACATGTAACTATCAAAAGATTGGTATGAAGAATATATATAGAATTCTTACAATCAATAAGGAAAAGAGAAACAATTCAGGAAAAATATAAGCTAAGCCCAAGTATATCACAGTAAGGGAAATAAAAAAGACTTAAAAAAATGTTCAGAGGTGTTCAACTGTTTTCTTAACTTGAAAAATGCAAGTAAAGAACAAAAAGTGGAACCATGTTACATATTGGTCGATAGAAGTAAGTCTAATATTGGAGAGAGGTGAAACAATACATATAGTTATCAAACCTTTTTATTATAATGCAATTACAAAAAAATATTTGATAAATCTTATGAAGCTAAGCATCATTTTCTCAGTGACTTAGCACTGGTATCCTCAGCAGGAGATATGCAAAATTTCATTCATACACTGTTCCTTATGGTAGCACAATGAAACAAACCAAATGTTCCATCAAGAAGGAAAGGAACAAATAAACCATTATATATTCATATGATGGAATATTAGATGGTTATAAAAATGAGGTAGAGCCATATGCATCAACATGCATAAATCTTACTACCATAATGTTGAGTGAAAAATGCAAGTCCTAGTAAACTACGTAAAATATGATTGAATATATAATTCTAGAATTAGGTGATAGATTATGAATATTTCCATAGTCTACAACATCAATAAATCAATGAAAATAAAAAAGCAGATCACATGAAACAATAAATTCTGTGTCTTTAACCAAGGACCATGATTAATTCAATTCTGCTTGCATTAAAAAAGAAAAAATGGAAGTAGGGAGTGATAACTAAATTTGAGGTAATAAGAATCTGCAGAAATACACAACTCTACCAGTTACCAGAATTACATAACCCTCCATTTTCCCATGAGATAACATGGTCATTCCTTTATTAATGATGGGAAAATGGAGGTTTATGTAATTCTGGTAACTGGTAGAGTTGTGTATTTCTGCAGATTCTTATTACTTCAAATTTAGTTATCAATCCCTACTTCTATATTTTCTTTTTATGCAGGCAGAATTGAATTAATCACAGTTCTTGGTTAAAGACACAGCATTTATTGGGAATGTAAGTTGGTGCAGCCACTTTGGAAAACAGTGTGGAGATTCCTTAAGAAATTAAAAATAGACCTACCCTATGACCCTATAATTGCACTACTGTATATTTACTCCAAAGATACTGAGGTAGTGAAAAGAAGGGCCATCTGTACCCCAATGTTCCTAGCAACAATGGCCACAGTCGCCAGACTATGGAAAGAACCAAGATGCCTTTCAATGGATGAAATAATAAAAAAGATATGGTCCATATATCCAATAGAATATTATGCCTCCATCAGAAAGGATGAATACCCAACTTTTGTATCGACATGGATGGAACTGGAAGATATTATGCTGAGTGAAATAAATCAAGCAGAGAGAGTCAATTATCATATGGTTTCACTTACTTGTGGAGCATAACGAATAACAGGGAGGACATAGGGAGATAGAGAGGAGAAGTGAGTTGGGGGAAATCAGAGGGGGAGACAAACCATGAGAGACTGTGGACTCTGAGAAACAAACTGAGGGTTTTGGAGGGGGGGAACTGGGTGAGCCCGGTGATGGGTATTATGGAGGGAACGTATTGCATGGAGCACTGGGTGTGGTGTGCATAGACAATGAATTATGGAACACTGAAAAAAATTAAATTAAATTTTAAAAAAGCAAAACATATATATAATACAGTTAATTAAAATAAGATTTACTAAAATAATATGAAATTGAAATAATTAAATAATAATAAAACATAGTTAACTCTGGCTGTGATTTTTCTGGAGCCTTAAGCATCTGCTTTTCGCTTCTTTTATTTTACTTTTTTAAATCCTGTTTTTAAAGATCTCTTGATGATTGCATCCTGTTCAGTGTCTCCCATCTTATTCTGTACATATTTTAAATTCACCTTTAAGATGCAGAGAGAAATTTGAATCATGGAACAAGAAATGGCCTTAACTGAATGTAAATCTTCATTGAAATCCATCAACTCATACTAATAGTAATGATACCTAAAGTATACCTCATGCATAAAATTTACCAGGCATGGTCCCATATGTTCATCTCATTTAATCCTCACAACAAATCTGGAAGATTCATAGTCTTAGGATGCATTTTTGCATAGATGAGGAAACCGACATAAAGTATTATAGGCTGAACTGTGTTTTCCCCTCCAAGTTCATATATTAAGATCCTAACCCTTAATATCCAAAGTGTGCCTATATTTGGATGTCGGGTCTTTAAAGAGGCAATTAAGGTTAAATGAGGTCCCTAGGTTAAGCTCTTTATCTAGTATGACTGGTGTTCATAAAAGAAAAGGAAATTGGGACACAGACCCACATACAGAGAAGACCATATGAACTCACTGGAACGAGAAGGCCATCCCCAAGCCAAGGAGAGAGGACTTAAAAAAAGATTTCAGACTTCAAGCTTCCACAATTGTGAGGAAATAAATTTCTGTTAGTGCTCTGTTATAACCACTCTAGAAAACTATTGCAGGAAGTTTCCCAAGTTCATCCAGATAGTAAATGGTGGAAGTGGAACATGAATCAGGATATTAATCTGAGTAGGAATCACTGCAAAACTGCTGAGAAAAGAGGATGAACCCAAGAAGAAGGTGTGAAATTGGAAAAGTCCCTGAGCCTTGCAGTGATTGCAGAAGACACTTTCCTTCTCACAGACTTACGCTATCAACGCATTCATTTAATTTCAATGTTTTTTCTATAATGAAAAATTTGCTTAAGTATTTGTCATGCCTCAAATTATCTTTGTAGTTGTATATGCTTCTTTTCTTCCTCTACATGTCTCCTTCCTTTCTGTCTAAATGTCCTAGGGCTGCCATAACAAAATATCACAGACTTTGTAGCTTAAAAGAACAGAAATATGTCCTCTCACAGTTCTTAAAGCTACATATTTGAAATCAAACTGTAAACAGAGTAGTGGTCTCTCTAAAGGGTCTGGAGGAGGATCATCCCTTGCCTCTTCCTAGCTTCTGGTAGTTGTGGTCAATCCTTGTCATTTCTTGGTTTGGGGCAGCAGAGTTTCAGCCGTCCCTCCATCTCCATATAACTGCCTTCTCTCTGTCCATGTTTCTGCACCAAAAATTCAGTTTTCTTATGAAGAATGATACCAGAAACTGGATTTAGAGTCTACTCTGTTGACTGTAGGACTTTCATCTACAAAGACTCTATTTCCAATGTTCGCAGCTACTGGAGGTCAGGACATGAACATAACTTCTGCGAGGCACAATTTAAGCACAACACCCTATAGACTGTTTTTTAGTCAAATGGATCAAAAATGAAGTCACACTCAATCCAAACAGACCAAAACATTTGTAATAGGTATGGCCTATTTTTAAACCTTTATTTTTTAATATCACATGGCACAATTAACTATATTTGGTCTCCTCTATTAATCCAAGTATAGAACTATATCCTAGTAGATATTTAATAAATACTAATTAATGGAAATAAGAAAAATTTCCAAATTCTGTTGCTTTTTGATAGTGAGATACTTACATAGTGCATCTTCTTCATTCACTATTGAAGTTAGAAATACGATTATAACCCATACAGAAGAGGAGACTAGGAACTAAACAGTGACTAGAGAAGTTTACTACCTTAGCTAGATTAAGCTTCTTTAAAACTAGTGCCATATTTTGTGTTTCTATGGGGCCCATTTTATGTTCCTGACATCTGCACACTCCTATTATAAAAGATCAATGATAGAATAGTTGCTCCCTTTAAGTTTACATCAGGTTTCTCCTTGTAGTCTGTCTCCATGTACTCATTTCATAAATATTTATTGATTGCCCATATGTGCCAAACACAATGCAATGAAGATAAAATGAATATGATAAATATGAAAAATATGATAAATATAAAAAATGAATACAAAAAACCTGTACCTTGGAGTTTCTGATCATTTTCAGATTTGTTAGAATTTTTTTGAATTAAAAAGATAATGTCTTCCAAATTATTGCATTTTTTTTACTTTTTTACTTATTTTATGCATGCTGCATTATTCATGCCCTATCAGCAAATAAAACAGGAATCAATTAAATAGAAACTCCTTGAAGACAGACTTCCTTGACTATTTCATGAATATCCCTTGAAGGTCCTGTGAAGTGTACTGTGTTGTGATAAAGTGTATGTGTGCAGCAACACCGTGAAACAATAAAGAAGGAAGAAAGAACAGTAATTTGTAACCTTAGAAATAAATGCTTTTATGTTGTAGGGATTAGAAGTTGATATTATGGTTTTCCATAGCAGAGTTTAAATCATTGCATTATACCTGATAATATCACACATGTCACCACCCCCATCCCTCAATGTACGCCAATTGCCAAAAGACAGCAACAATACATTGATCAATAGCGTAGTTTCACTATGCAATTAGGGAAGTAATTAAGGATGTGAAAGACACACCAATACTTTTGCCACTGTGAAAACCAAATAGAATGCCACTCAGAGAATTTAGATTGTTATTGCTCTTTTCTGGAAGGAAAATGTACAGATTTTATTCCAGGTCAGCTAAAAACTTGCATTATGCCTAAGAAAGTAGAACATTGCCACAGCCTCTTATGTTACCTTGGAAAAGGTTATTTCAACATTATCACTAATTTATTAGTACAAAACTGGCTAATTTCCCCAAGGTTCTTAAAATTTGAGAGCACATCTTTGAGGCTTCTGAAGTGCAATTATTGGAAAATGAATAAAAAGCTTAAATTGGAATAAATGTAATAATCTTTGTTTGACTTCTCCTAATATCACAATCAATCCAAAGAGAGTAGTTTTACCCTGCCTAGAGTTTAAAATGAAAATATGCCTCTCTCCCAGATTAGTGTTTCAATATATATGTGTGTGTTTGTATGTATAATTTATTTAAAAAAACACCCATAAAGATATTTATGAAATAGATTAATCACACTTTAACAAAAAGAAAATAATTAGGATCTAAAATTCCTAAACTCATTGAGAGAGCACACCAGGTTTTTGGGGGGGTACACAAAGTCCAGATACAGTTTCAGACAATTCTGTATTTCTGTGACTTTACCCCCAAGGCCCATGTAATCTCTAAACTTGATAGACATGGCTGGATTGTAAGGAAGCCTTGAAGACTCTTAAGTCTCTGAAATGCGAATGTCATCTATGCAAGATGACCCAGAGGAGCATTGCATTTATGAAGCTGGGCTAGAAGTCACATCAAAATTTTGTGTTTTTCTCATGTGCTCAAGGAAAGGGGGAGAGTTTGAAGATTGGGGAATGAATGGTCTGGAAAAGGGAACCAGCTGAGTGAACAAAATCCAAGTGCTCTTTTGCTGGTAGGAAAGTTGTGAACACCATACTTTAAGATCTTTTGTCTTATCTAACATCTCTCCCTAACTCACAGGGTAAACCAGAGCCAGGCCTAACTAGTTTGCTTACTATTGTTTTCCTCCTTTTCTCTGACTCATACCATGGACATCACTTAACTTCCTAAGGACAAGAGGCACCTCCCAAATAATCTTTTTTGGGTATGTGATATCATGCAGTGTTTAAAATGTAGGTTCCTGGGGTTCCTGGGTGGCCCAGTAGTTAGGCGTCTGCCTTTGGTTCAGGTCATGATCCCAGAGTCCTAGGATAGAGCCCTGCATCAGGCTCCCTGCTTCGCGGGAAGCCTGCTTCTTCCTCTCCCACTCCCTCAGCTGTTTTCACTCTCATGCTGTGTCTATCTCTGTCAAATAAATAAACATAATCTTAAAAAAATAAAATAAAATAAATAAGATGTAGGTCCGTAAGCATTGTAATATTTCTTAGCTTGTTTCAGGATTAATCATCTTTGGAGGCTTAGGGCTGAATCTTCTGTACCCAAAATGCTCAGGATGTACCACTGGCAAAATATGTCTTAAAAAATGGCAAGGCCCAAGGACAGCTACTTAGGTATACTCAGATATATCTGAAAAATTCAGTATTTTTACTTCTTTATCATGAATATAGGCTCACACTATTGAAATCTGTTGCATGTAGCTCATTATAGGAAAAATGATATAATTCTTTATCATCGCTTAACTAGGAAACTTGGAGAAGTTTTCCATGCTCACTCTCTTCTAACTGAAGATATAATATTCCTAACATTAAAGAAAATACCATCATATAAACTTTCATTTAATTGTATTTTTAGTCTGTAAGCTTAATCTAATTTAAAATTCTAGAATCTGAAACTTGAATATATAGATTATTATTATAAAGGAAGAAAATCAAGTTTAGTATTATAAACCCAAACATTTACTTTAAGAAATTAATGAAAGATTTTATAAGGAAAGACATTTCATTGCTAATAATTTCTTAGCTAAGGAAAAATTCAGCTATGGTCTTTTGCTATTCATTTTAGATATTCAATTTTCTTAAATTTGGCATCTGCAAAAATGACCTGAACTATCAGAGGTTATCCACAATAGAATTACCAAAATGTTTGGAAATTAAGGATTTTAAAATTAAGCTAATGTCTTCTGGAAAGTGTACCTACAAATATTTTGACCCATAATATTAAAGAATACCAAGCACCATAAATATTCTTCTGTAAATCTAGGTTAAAAGATGAGTGCCTTAAAGTTATACTTTTTTGATTCATTGTTGTTCTATTAAACTCAAAAATAAACATCTCAAACTACACAAAAAGAGAAACAGGCTCATAGTGAAATTACCCATTTTGGTGAAAATGGCTCAGCTAAATAATGAACCTAACTAATATAAGGCTTTATTACAATTCAAAGCCAATTGACAAAATAATTATCATGAGTGGCTGTTTTACAAAATTGCTTTTACTGTCCCCAAATTATTACTCTTTGCCTGAAACATTTTTCATGCGCTAATCTCAATATACCAACATTTTCTCCCTCAGCATTGTGAATGTTATGTGTTAACTTCGTATTTCTGAAGGCTATTTTATTTTCTCTTTATAATCTTTATTCTTTAGTCCCTCTATTCCTGGAAAACACAACTAGACAGTTTAGAATCAACACTAAATAAATGTTTGATTTGGTCTAATTTGCTCTGACCTAACAAATAACGGCGGTCCGTTAACTGCTGGTAGTTGATCTCAAAATAGTAATTTTTATTCATCAGAGGTTTTCCAAACAATGAAAAACAAACTACTAAAATCATCCATTCATGTGCATTTTGAGAATTCTTGGTAAATAGAGCTGAAAGTGAATGAATGCCCAAGTCCTTCAAATTTTTAAACTTCTTGCATTACATTCAGTATTGGCTTAGTTACCTTTGGATAATGAGAATTGTACTCTTGATAAATCCAGGAAAAAGTAGTAATTCTTCCTCTCATGAAGTTGACATCTACAGGCCTACCTTATGTTATGTTTTGCTTTATTGCTTTGCAGACACTGTTTGTTTGTTTTGTTTTGTTTTTACAAATTCAAAGGCAATAGCAACCCTTCATCAGACAAATCTTTGGGCTCCATTTTTTTCAACATCATCTGATCATTTTGTCTCTTTTGGCAATTCTCATAACATTTCAAACTTTTTCATTATTATTATATTTGGTATGGTGATCTGTGAACACTGATCTTTGATATTCTTATTGTAGTTGTTTTGGAGTGCCAGGAGCTGGACCCATAGAAGATAGCAAATTTAAATGATAAATGTGTGTCTTCTCACTGCTCCATCAAGTGGCCATTGCTATGTCTCTCCCCTTACTCAGGTTTCTCTCTTCCCTAAGACACAAAATGTTGAAATCAGGCCAATTATTAACCCTGCATGACCTCTAAGTGTTCAAGTGAAAGGAAGAGTCACATGTTTCTCACTTTAAATCGAAAGCTAGAAGTGATTAAGGTTAATGAGGAAGGCATGTCAAAAGCCAAGATAGGACAAAAACCAGGCCTCTTGTGCCAAACAGTTAGTCATGTTGTGAATGCAGAGGGAAAGTTCTTCAAGGAACTCAGTGAACACATAAATGATAAAGTGAAAAAGTGTCATTGCTGATATGGAGAGAGTTTTAGTAGTCTGGATAGACTGGATAGCCACAGCATTCCCTTAAGCCAGAGCCTAATCCAGAGGAAGACCTGAACTCTCTTCTATCCTATGAAGGCTAAGAGAGGTGAGGAAGCTGTGGGAGAAAAGTTTGAAGATTAGCAAAGTTTGGTTCATGAGGTTTAAGGAAAGAGACCTTTTCCATATTGTAAAAGTGCAGGCTGAAGCAGCAGATGCTGAGGGAGAAGCTGCAGCAAGTTATCCAGGAGATCCAGCTGAGATAATTCAAGAAGGTGGCTACACTCAACAACAGATTTTCAGTGTAGAGGAAACAGTCTTATTCTGGAAGAAGATGCCATTTAGGACTTTCTTAGCTAAAGAGTAGAAGTCAACATCTGGCTTCACAGCTTCAAACGATAGATGACTCTCTTGTAAGGGGCTAATGCAGCTGGTGACTTTAGATTGAAGCTGATGCTCACTTACCATTCCAAAAATTCCAGGGTCCTTAAGAATTATGCTAAATCTATTCTGCCTGTGCTCTATAAATGGAAAACAAAGCCTGGATGACAGCACATCTGTTGACAACATGTTTTACTAAATATTTTAAACTGACTATTGAGGACTACTGCTTAGGGAGAAAAAAATGTCTTTCAAAATATTATTGTTCACTGACAGAGCACCTGGTCACCCGGGAGTTCTGCTGAAGATGTACCATGAGACCTTTTTTTTTTTTTTTTTCCTGTCTTCCAACACACAGCTACTCTGCAGTTTGTAGACTAAGGAATAACATCTTTCAAGTCTTATTTAATAAATACATTTCTGCCACAACTGAACCAGGAAGAAATAGAAAGCCTGAACAGACCCATAACCAGTAAGGAGATTGAAACAGTCATCAAAAATCGCCAAACAAACAAAAGCCCAGGGCCAGATGGCTTCCTGGGGGAATTCTACCAAACATTTAAAGAAGAACCAATTCCCATTCTCCTCAAACTGTTCCAAAAAATAGAAATGGAAGGAAAACTTCCAAACTCATTTTATGAGGCCAGCATCACCTTGATCCCAAAACCAGACAAGGAACCGATCAAAAAAGAGAACTACAGACCAATATCCTTGATGAACACAGATGCAAAAATTCTCACCAAAATACTAGCCAATACGATTCAACAGTACGTTAAAAGGATTATTCACCACGACCAAGTGGGATTTATTCCAGGGCTGCAAGGTTGGTTCAACATCCGCAAATCAACCAATGTGATAAAACACATTAATAAAAGAAAGAACAAGAACCATATGATACTCTCCTAGGAACATCGCCAAAGGCAAGGGAAGCAAGGGCAAAAATGAACTATTGGGATTTTATCAAGATCAAAAGCTTTTGCACAGCAAAGGAAACAGTTAACAAAACCAAAAGACAACTGACAGAATGGGAGAAGATATTTGCAAACGACATATCAGATAAAGGGCTAGTGTCCAGAATCTATAAAGAACTTAGCAAACTCAACACCCAAAGAACAAACAATCCAATCAAGAAATGGGCAGAGGACATGAACAGACATTTCTACAAAGAAGACATCCAGATGACCAACATACACATGAAAAAATGCTCCATGTCACTCGGCATCAGGGAAATACAAATCAAAACCACAATGAGAAACCACCTCACACCAGTCAGAATGGCTAAAATTAACAAGTCAGGAAACGACAGATGCTGGCGAGGATGCGGAGAAAGGGGAACCCTCCTACACTGTTGGTGGGAATGCAAGCTGGTGCAACCACTGTGGAAAACAGCATGGAGGTTCCTCAAAATGTTGAAAATAGAACTACCCTATGACCCAGCGATTGCACTGCTGGATATTTACCCTAAAGATACAAACGTAGTGATCCGAAGGGGCACGTGCACCCGAATGTTTATAGCAGCAATGTCTACAATAGCCAAACTATGGAAAGAACCTAGATGTCCATCAACAGACGAATGGATAAAGAAGATGTGGTATATATACACAATGGAATACTATGCAGCCATCAAAAGAAATGAAATCTTGCCATTTGCGACGACGTGGATGGAACTAGAGGGTATCATGCTTAGCGAAATAAGTCAATCAGAGAAAGACAACTATCATATGATCTCCCTGATATGAGGGAGAGGAGATGCAACATGGGGGGTTAAGGGGGTAGGAGAAGAGTAAATGAAGCTAGATGGGATTGGGAGGGAGATAAACCATAAGTGACTCTTAATCTCACAAAACAAACTGAGGGTTGCTGGGGGGAGGGGGTTGGGGGGTGGGGTTATGGACATTGGGGAGGGTATGTGCTATGGTGAGTGCTGTGAAGTGTGTAAACCTGGTGATTCACAGACCTGTACCCCTGGGGGAAAAAATATATTATATGTTTAAAAAAAAATAAAATTAAAAAAATAATAATAAAAATAAATAAATACATTTCTGAAGGCTATAGCTGACATAGGTAGTGATTTTTCTCCAGGATCTTGGCAAAGTCCATTGGAAGCCTTCTGGATAGGACTCACCGTTCTAGATGCCATTGAGAATATTTGTGATTCATGGGAAGAGGTCAAAATACCAACACTAACAGGACTTTGGAAGAAGTAGATTCTAAACCTTATGGATGACGTGGAGGTATTCAAGACTTCAATCGAGGAAATAACTGCAGATGTGGTGGAAACAGCAGGAGAACTAAAAGTAGACCTGAAGATGTGACTGAATGGCTGAAATCTCATCATCCAACTTCATGGATAAAGAGTTGCTTCTTATGGATGAGCCAAGAAAGGGGTTTCTTGAGATGGAATCCACTCCTGGTGTAGGAGCTGTGAAGATTGTTGAAACAACAAAAAAGGATATATAGTATCATGTAAACTTTGTTGGTAAAGCAGCAGCAGGGTTTGAGAGCATTGACTTCCAACTTTGAAAGTTCAACTGTGAGGAAAAGGCTATGAAACAGCATCACATGCTGCAGAGGAACTGTTCAAGGAAGAGTCAAATGATGCAGCAAACTTCATTGTTTTCTTATTTCGGAAAATTATATAGCCACCCCCAACCTGATCAGTCAGAGCCATCAACACAGAGGCAAGACCCTTCACTAGTAAAAAGATTACAACTACTGAAAGTTCAGATGATGAGTAGACATTTTAGTAATAAAGAATTTTCTAATTAAGGGATGTATATTGTTATTTTAGACATAATGCTATTGCACACTTAACAGATGACAGTACAGTGTAAACATAACTTTTATATGTGCTGGGAAACCAACAAATTCGTTTGACTTGCTTTATTGCAATATTTGCTTTATTGTTGTTGTCTGGAACTGAAGCCTTGATATCTCCAAGGTATGCCCGCATTGCTAAATTACAAAGCAAAGCAAAAATATTTGCAAATCTACTCTGCTAGCTAAACACAAGTGGAATAAATGGATTGAAGTATCCATTCATTCAGGTATTCATTCATTTTTCTTTCCTTTGCAAATTTTCCCTTCAAAAATTTTATGCATGTTTACTTGCTAAATTCTTTCATTATGAAGAAAAACAAAAACAAAAACAAAACACAGAGACTGCATCTAGGAACTTGAAGTATAAGGTGCACATGCAAGCACATAACTACTAGGTATCAAGTGTTTCATTCTTTCATTCATTACGTATTTATTGAATCCCTTCTGTGGATCTCTATGCCAGGTAGAGATACAAGAGCATACAAAACTGTCGCTGTCCTGCCTTCATGGATTTTTACATCTTGAGAGGTTGTGGAACTTAAGGACACATCTGGTTGTAAGAAGCATACAAATAAACAGCAAATTTTAAACTGTGGGGAGTATTATGAAGCATAAATAAATTGTGTATATGAATAAGATGTAACATAGTTTAGATTGAGGATGAAGTTAGCCATTAAGAAGTGACTTCAGTTAAAAGCTGAAGGTTTTATAACAAGTAGAGCCAAGTGATGAGCTAATGAAAAATAACATTAATAGGGAGCTGGATAGAGCCATATTCTTGATATGCTGATAAGTGAAAATAAGGAATTTATGTGGGAAAATCTAAATATGTAACCATTACTAACTTTTTTTAGTAGTCTTTCCTTTTAGGGTCTTCTGATTTTTTAAGCAAGCTGGCCTTTATTGTCACTTCACATGCTCATTTAACATGTTGAATATTTAGGGCCCACAGTAATAACTAGTATAGATAAATTCAATCGATTAACAAAATGTTTCTAGAGTTTATTTAGTAGCAATCTCATGAAAGTTTAACAGACTTTTCCAAATAATTATTATAAATAAAAAGATGTATACCATTCATGAAAGATTATGTACTGTTCACAAAGATGCTACTAAATTTTCCCAGATTGCTCATGGCTTTGTAACTTAAAACTCATGACAATAAAATATATAATGAAAAAGAAAAAAAAAAAGGGAAGAGCAAGAAAATTAGTGTGTTGAAAGAACTAGTCTTACTAAATTCCTGTAATCTGTTCCTAGAGAATGTCCTTTCATGAAGAACATTGAATATAATTTGACAGTGACCTAGTAAAAAGTGTCAATAGAGAACTTGCAGTAAATCATTCACTGTTCTCTTGTTCTTAACTGGGATTTATAGAACTGTCCTGTGGAGCACTAGTATTTCTCAAACTGTGGGGGAGGGAGAAGTGGGGAAGAGAGAGAGAAGTTACATTTTCAAATAACTGTGAGATAAAAAGTTAGTGATTTTGTAGAATTTCTAGTTATTAGACCTAGCATGGACAATAGTCCCAATTACTTTGATTTACAAGCATTTTTTTAATTAACAACTTTAAATATCTTCAGAGATATTCCAAAGAACACACAGTTTGGGAAACACTGGTTTCAATGGCTTCTTATGGTGTAGCTTTCTTCTGCAAAGCGTCTGTCTAAAACTCTGAAGAAAGCATGTTCTCTGCATTAGTGTTATTCACCAAATATTTCCTGTTCTTCACTTTCCAGAAACATAACAGTATTGTAATTTCTGCCCCCTTGTTGTAGCACTGGTAGAATGAAATTTCATACAAGTATTTATTAATGCAAATGATAGTTTCAAATTCCAACTTGAAGAATTTAATTGGCACTTTGAGACCCTGCAAAGCTTTTTTTTCTTTTTTTTTTCCTCTCTCTCTCTCATTCTACCATGTTGGTCAGCAACATTTGAAATGACAAAAGCTCCGTTGACCTGAGTCCCTAAGTGATTGTGATAAGCAAAGCCTCTCTCATGCCTAATGATGAACATAAGCCAGGAGCAAAACATAACTTTCCTTCTTTTAGCTCACTAAGACATAGAGGTTGTTTTACTGCAGCATAATCTAGTTTGTCCAACTGATAGAGAATGCAAAGTGAAATGATAAATACTGATACTGTCAATATTTTTTAATTTTTTATTTATTTTTCTTAAAGATTTTATTTATTTATTGGACAGAGAGAGAGATCACAAGTAGGCAGAGAGGCAGGCAGAGAGAGAGGGGAAAGAAGGCTCCCTGCTGAGCAGAGAGCCCGATGTGGGACTCGATCCCAGGACCGCGAGATCACAACCTGAGCCGAAGACAGAGCCTTAACCCACTGAGCCAACCAGGTGCCACTGTCAATATTTTTTCAGTATAACACTTAGTTACAAATTAAGAAAGAATTGAAGAATATCAGCATACCTTTTTTTTTTTTTCCTTTGGAACATCAAAATCTACCATTAAAATTTTTTTATGTTAATTTAACTCCTGAATATTGATTCAAGAATAATGAAAATATAGTTTTTTTGTTTTTTTTATTTTTATTTTTAATAATTTACTTTTTTATTATTTTTTATAAACATAATGTATTTTTATCCCCAAGGGGTACAGGTCTGTGAATCGCCAGGTTTACACACTTCACAGCACTCACCATAGCACATACCCTCCCCAATGTCCATAACCCCACCACCCGCAAACCCTCTCCTCCCAGCAACCCTCTGTTTTGTGAGATTAAGAGTCACTTATGGTTTGTCTCCCTCTGAATCTCATCCTGTTTCATTTACTCTTCTCCTACCCCCTTAACACCCCATGTTACATCTCCTCTCCCTTATATCATGGCAATCATATGATAATTGTCTTTCTCTGATTGACTTATTTCACTAAGCATGATAACCTCTAGTTCCATCCACATCGTCGCAAATGGCAAGATTACATTTCTTTTGATGGCTGCATAGTATTCCATTGTATATATATATATATATATACCACATCTTCTTTATCCATTCGTCTATTGATGGACATCTAGGTTCTTTCCATAGTTTGGCTATTGTAGACATTGCTGCTATAAACATTCGGGTGTACGTGCCCCTTCGGATCACTACGTTTGTATCTTTAGGGTAAATACCCAGTAGTGCAATTGCTGGGTCATAGGGTGGTTCTATTTTCAACATTTTGAGGAACCTCCATGCTGTTTTCCAGAGTGGTTGCACCAGCTTGCATTCCCACCAACAGTGTAGGAGGGTTCCCCTTTCTCCGCATCCTCGCCAGCATCTGTCGTTTCCGGACTTGTTAATTTTAGCCATTCTGACTGGTGTGAGGTGATATCTCATTGTGGTTTTGATTTGTATTTCCCTGATGCCGAGTGATATGGAGCACTTTTTCAGGTGTCTGTTGGCCATCTGGATGTCTTCTTTGTAGAAATGTCTGTTCATGTCCTCTGCCCATTTCTTGATTGGATTATTTGTTCTTTGGGTGTTGAGATTGCTAAGTCCTTTACAGATTTTGGACACTAGCCCTTTATCTGATAAGTCATTTGCAAATATCTTCCTCCCATTTGTCAGTTGTCTTTTGGTTTTGTTAATGGTTTCCTTTGCTGTGCAAAAGCTTTTGATCTTGATAAAATCCCAATAGCTCATTTTTGCCCTTGCTTCCCTTGCCTTTGGCGATGTTCCTAGGAAGATGTTGCTGCGGCTGAGGTCGAAGAGGCTGCTGCCTGTGTTCTCCTCAAGGATTTTGATGGATTCCTTTCTCACATTGAGGTACTTCATCCATTTTGAGTCTATTTTCATGTGTGGTGTAAGGAAATGGTCCAACTTCATTTTTCTGCATATGGCTGTCCAATTTTCCCAAGACCATTTATTGAAGAGGCTGTCTTTTTTCCATTGGACATTTTTCCTGCTTTGTTAAAGATGAGTTGACCATAGAGTTGAGGGTCAATTTCTGGGCTCTCTATTCTGTTCCATTGACCTATGTGTCTGTTTTTGTGCCAGTAACATGCTGTCTTGATGATGACAGCTTTGTAATAGAGCTTGAAGTCCAGAATTCTGATGTCACCAACCTTGGCTTTCTTTTTCAATATTCCTTTGGCTATTCGAGGTCTTTTCTGGTTCCATATAAATTTTAGGATTATTCGTTCCATTTCTTTGAAAAAAATGGATGGTACTTTGATAGGAATTGCATTAAATGTGTAGATTGCTTTAGGTAGCATAGACATTTTCACAATATTTATTCTTCCAATCCAGGAGCATGGAACATTTTTCCATTTCTTTGTTTCTTCCTCAATTTCTTTCATGAGTACTTTATAGTTTTCTGAGTATAGATTCTTAGCCTCTTTGGTTAGGTTTATTCCTAGGTATCTTATAGTTTTGGGTGAAATTGTAAATGGGATTAACTCCTTAATTTCTCTTTCTTCTGTCTTGTTGTTGGTGTAGAGAAATGCAACTGATTTCTGTGTATTGATTTTATATCCTGACACTTTACTGAATTCCTGTACAAGTTCTAGCAGTTTTGGAGTGGAGTCTTTTGGGTTTTCCACATATAGTATCATATCATCTGTGAAGAGTGATAGTTTGACTTCTTCTTTGCTGATTTGGATGCCTTTAATTTCTTTTTGTTGTCTGATTGCTGAGGCTAGGACTTCTAGTACTATGTTGAATAGCAGTGGTGATAATGGACATCCCTGCCGTGTTCCTGACCTTAGCAGAAAAACTTTCAGTTTTTCTCCATTGAGAATGATATTTGCAGTGGGTTTTTCATAGATGGCTTTGATGATATTGAGGTATGTGCCCTCTATCCCTACACTTTGAAGAGTTTTGATCAGGAAGGGATGCTGTACTTTGTCAAATGCTTTTTCAGCATCTATTGAGAGTATCATGTGGTTCTTGTTCTTTCTTTTATTAATGTGTTGTGTCACTTTGATTGATTTGCGGATGTTGAACCAACCTTGCAGCCCTGGAATAAATCCCACTTGGTCGTGGAATAATCCTTTTAATGTACTGTTGAATCGTATTGGCTAGTATTTTGGTGAGAATTTTTGCATCTGTGTTCATCAAGGATATTGGTCTGTAGTTCTCTTTTTTGATGGGATCCTTGTCTGGTTTTGGGATCAAGGTGATGCTGGCCTCATAAAATGAGTTTGGAAGTTTTCCTTCCATTTCTATTTTTTGGAACAGTTTGAGGAGAATGGGAATTGGTTCTTCTTTAAATGTTTGGTAGAATTCCCCCAGGAAGCCGTCTGGCCCTGGGCTTTTGTTTGGAGATTCCTGATGACCGTTTCAATCTCCTTACTGGTTATGGGTCTGTTCAGGCTTTCTATTTCTTCCTGGTTCAGTTGTGGTAGTTTATATGTCTCTAGGAATGCATCCATTTCTTCCAGATTGTCAAATTTGTTGGCGTAGAGTTGCTCATAGTATGTTCTTATAATTATCTTTATATCTTTGGTGTCAGTTGTGATCTCTCCTCTTTCATTCATGATTTTATTTATTTGGGTCCTTTCTCTTTTCTTTTTGATAAGTCTGGACACGGGTTTATCAATCTTATTAATTCTTTCAAAGAACCAGCTCCTAGTTTTTTTGATTTGTTCTATTGTTTTTTTTTTGGTTTCTATTTCATTTATTTCTGCTCTGATCTTTATGATTTCTCCTGCTGGGTTTAAGGTTTCTTTCTTGTTCTTTCTCCAGCTCTTTTAGGTGTAGGGTTAGGTTCTGTACCTGAGACATTTCTTGTTTCTTGAGAAAGGCTTATACCACTATATATTTTCCTCTCAGGACTGCCTTTATTGTGTCCCACAGATTTTGAACCGTTGTGTTTTCATTATCATTTGTTTCCATGAATTTTTTCAATTCTTCTTTAATTTCCTGGTTGATCCATTCATTCTTTAGAAGGATGCTGTTTAGTCTCTATGTATTTGGGTTCTTTCCAAATTTCCTCTTGTGATTGAGTTCTAGCTTCAGAGCATTGTGGTCTGAAAATATGCAGGGAATGATACCAATCTTTTGATACCGGTTGAGACCTGATTTAGGACCGAGGGTGTGATCTATTCTGGAGAATGTTTCATGTGCACTAGAGAAGAATGTGTATTCTGTTGCTTTGGGATGGAATGTTCTGAATATATCTGTGATGTCCATCTGGTCCAGTGTGTCATTTAAGGCCTTTATTTCCTTGTTGATCTTTTGCTTGGATGATCTATCCATCCAGTGAGGGGAGTGTTAAAGTCCCCTACTATTATTGTATTATTGTCTATGTGTTTCTTTGATTTTGTTATTAACTGGTTTATATAGTTGGCTGCTCCCACATTAGGGGCATAGATATTTAAAATTGTTAGATCTTCTTGTTGGACCGATCCTTTGAGTATGATATAGTGTCCTTCTTCATCTCTTATTATAGTCTTTGGCTTAAAATCTAATTGATCTGATATAAGGATTGCCACTCCTGCTTTCTTCTGATGTCCATTAGCATGGTAAATTGTTTTCCACCCCCTCACTTTAAATCTGGAGGTGTCTTTGGGTTTAAAATGAGTTTCTTGTAGGCAACCTATAGATGGGCTTTGTTTTTTTATCCATTCTGATACCCTGTGTCTTTTGATTTGGGCATTTAGTCCATTAACATTCAGTGTAACTATTGAGAGATATGAATTTAGTGCCATTGTATTGACTGTAAGGTGACTGTTACTGTATATTGTCTCTGTTCCTTTCTGCTCTACTACTTTTAGGGTCTCTCTTTGCTTAGAGGACCCCTTTCAATATTTCCTGTAAAGCTGGTTTGGTGTTTGCAAATTCTTTCAGTTTTTGTTGTCCTGGAAGCTTTTAATCTCTCCTTCTATTTTCAATGATAGCCTAGCTGGATATAATATTCTTGGCTGCATGTTTTTCTCGTTTAGTGCTCTGAATATATCATGCCAGCTCTTTCTGGCCTGCCAGGTCTCTGTGGATAAGTCTGCTGCCAATCTAATATTTTTACCATTGTATGTTACAGACTTCTTTTCCCGGGCTGCTTTCAGGATTTTCTCTTGTCACTAAGACTTGTAAATTTTACTATTAGGTGACAGGGTGTGGACCTATTCTTATTGATTTTGAGGGGGGTTCTCTGAACCTCCTGGATTTTGATGCTTGTTCCCTTTGCCATGTTGGGGAAATTCTCTCCAATAATTCTCTCCAATATACCTTCTGCTCCCCTCTCTCTTTCTTCTTCTTCTGGGATCCCAATTATTCTAATGTTGTTTCGTCTTATGGTGTCACTTATCTCTCGAATTCTGCCCTCGTGGTCCAGTAGCTGTTTGTCCCTCTTTTGCTCAGCTTCTTTATTCTCTGTCATTTGGTCTTCTATATCACTAATTCTTTCTTCTGCCTCATTTATCCTAGCAGTGAGAGCCTCCATTTTTTATTGCACCTCATTAATAGCTTTTTTAATTTCAACTTGGTTAGATTTTAGTTCTTTTATTTCTCCAGAAAGGGCTTTTATATCTCCCGAGAGGGTTTCTCTAATATCTTCCAGGCCTTTTTCGAGCCCGGCTAGAACCTTGAGAATCATCATTCTGAACTCTAGATCTGACATATTACCAATGTCTGTATTGATTAGGTCCCTAGCCTTTGGTACTGCCTCTTGTTCTTCTTTTTGTGGTGAATTTTTCTGCCTTGTCATTTTGTCCAGATAAGAGTATGTGAAGGAGCAAGTAAAATACTAAAAGGGTGGCAACAACCCCAGGAAAATATGCTTTAGCCAAATCAGAAGAGATCCCAAATCATGAGGGGGGAGAAAGGGGATAAAAAGAGGTTCAGAAAGAAAAAAAAAAAAATTAAAAAGAGAAAACGAATAAAGAAAAAATATAAAAAAGAAATATATATATATATATATATATATATATATATATATATTAGATAAACTAGTTATAAAAGTTAAAAAAAAGAAAAGGATAAAAGTTAAAAAAAATTAGCAGAAGAAGAGAGAAAAAAAAATTGAAAAAGAAAAAAAATTAAATTAACTGTAAGACTAAAGAATCATGGGGAGAAAGCCATGAGTTCTGTGCTTTGCTTTCTCCTCCTCTGGAATTCCACTGCTCTCCTTGGTATTGAAACTGCACTCCTTGGTAGGTGAACTTGGTCCTGGCTGGATTTCTTGTTGATCTTCTGGGGGAGGGGCCTGTTGTAGTGATTCTCAAGTGTCTTTGCCCCAGGCAGAATTGCACTGCCCTTACCAGGGGCCAGGCTGAGTAATCCGCTCGGGTTTGCTTTTGGGAGCTTTTGTTCCCTGAGCGCTTTCCGTAGAGTTCCTGAGGATGGGAATGAAGATGGCGGCCTCCTGGTCTCCAGCCTGGAGGAGCCGAGAGCTTGGGGCCCCACTCCTCAGTGCACCCTCAGAGAACAGAGCCCATTTACTCCCATCTCCGGCCTCTGGCCATGCTCCGAGCTCACCGAGCCTGCGACCGGTTCAAGGTAACCCCGAGCTGAGAGCTCACTCCTTGGCTCTGTCTCTGTAGCAGGCTTCCCCGTACTGATACCTGCAAGCTCTGCGACACTCAGACACCCCCGATCCTTCTGTGACCCTGCGGGACCTGATGCCACGCTGACCCCGCATGGGCTTCACCCCGGTTAAGCCTCTGGAGTGATGTCCCTCAGCGGAACAGACTTTTAAAGTCCTGATTTTGTGCTCCATTGCTCCGCCACTTGCTGGGAGCCGGCCCCTCCCCCTGAGGTCTATCTTCCCATCGCTTTGGATTTACTTCTCCGCCAGTCCTACCTTTCAGAAAGTGGTTGATTTTCTGTTTCTAGAATTGCTGTTCTTCTTGTCTTCAATCTTCCATTGGATTTGTAGTTGTTTGCAATCTTTAGATAAGCTATCTAGCTGATCTCCTGCTACCTGAAGTAGTCTCAGCCTGCTACTTATCCACCATCTTGACTTCTCCCCCTACCATTAAAATTTTATGATATTTTCCCACCAGAAGAATTGTGATACATCTATCCATTGACCATATGGTATTCAGTCGATGATAATTGATTGAGTATAACTATATGCCAAGGTTACCAATTAACTTAGATGAGCATGTTCTCTAAACTCTAAACTGAAAATTATCCTGAAGAAATCATTGGTTAAGAACAGATCATTTAAGTTGGACCTACATGTGATGGCTTTTGGCTCTCCCTCTTCACTATATGACATGTACTATCTGCATGAATTGACTTTCTAATCCAGAAACAGGGAAAAATAATACATACCTTGTAGCTCTATTTTATATATTAAATATAATAATAGGGCTGTAAGCATAACACTCATAGTAAAGAATATTATTTTCATGGGAATAACTTGATAATAATAGGAGCAATTAGAAGTGGAATATATGTTCAATAAAAACCAGATTTTAGTTATTTTTTTAAATTATATTTTACTCTATTATATGTATCTCTTAGGAGATTCTAGTCCCCTCACCCCCATTTGAGGAATTATCTCATATATATAATGATAAAAGAAAGATTAATATCTACTCTTATAAATTATTTTAATAGTAATCTATTATAGCCAATAGAGTTTTTATTTTTAATCATATTTATTATTAATGAGAAAGTTCCTTTTTCTATCATACTCTTGTAGACTTCTATACAAAAAAATTGCATCAACATTAAAACATTGTGTCATTTTATGAAGATGGCAGATGAGTGTTTTAAAGACTAGTTTGTCATCATTATGAAAACTGTATTAGGCTTCTGCAAAGAAGCAGAACCAATAGGATGAGGGTGTGGGTGTGTGTGTGTGCAGGGAGAGAGAAAGAGAGAGCTTGATTTTAAGGGATTGACTCACATAATTTTAAGGTCTGTCAATTTCAAAATCTGCAGAGCAGGGTGGCAGGCTGGAGACGTGGGGATGTGGTGATACTGCGGTCTTGAGTCGCAAGTCTGTTTGGACAGAATCCCTTCTTCCTCCTTTTTTCTCTTCAGGCCATCAACTGGTCAGAAAAGGCCCACCCACATAATAGAGGTAAATCTACTGTACTCAAATTCTAGTTACCTAAATATTAATCACATCTGAAAAATCCCTTCACAACACCATCTAGAATGGTGTTTGATCAAATATCTGGGCACAAGAGCCTATCCAAGTGGACACATAAAATTATCATAAAAGCAAATGATCTAATGTTGATTTGAGTTCAGGAAGCAACTCTATTTTCTAGTAATAAATTAACTTTCAACAAATCACAATGACAGATAATACCTCCTCCTTGAAGCCAACTGGATAGATTATGCTTTCTTTGATCACTTGAGATCAAGAGATTTTTTTATTGATACCAAATAATTTTCACTTTTTAATATTATTATGTTCAATTAACCAGCATACAGCTCAAGAGTTTAAAAACTATTTATACTTTGGGAATTGCAAGTAGCAAAGCATTTTTTAACTAATTAAATATGGGCCATTATCTATGGTCCATAGAAATGACTCACAAAGAAATTTCCTATACAAATATATTTTTATACAATATTATTGGGAAAACTAGAAAACAGTTTTTGTTTTGTTGAATATCTAAAGATGTTTTGCAGTGAGAACTAAAGATACAAAGAAATGCATGACTATAGAAACCAAGCTTTCTCCTTTAAGCCTTATACTACACCTCTAAAATAACACATTTTACATAGAATGGCCTTGATTTATTTTTTTTTATGCTTGTCTCTTCTGCTAAAATATTAGCTCTTTGACACTAGGGATGATATCTTGGCTTTTTTTTTTTTTTTTTTTTTTTTTTTTTTATCCTTGGTACTCCTTATATAGCTCTTAGCAAATGTTTATTGAATCAAATCCATATTTTGAGGTTCGAAATGCTTTCACATATAGTTAATATTTGTTTCAACCATATTGTATTAGTTTCTATTACTGTTAATAACACATGCAACAATTGTGATGGCTTAAAACAACACAAATATATTATATTTCTGCAAGTATGAGCAGGATGTATTCCTTGCTTCTTCAGTTGCTGAGAAAATTCAGTACTTTTTGGCTCTGTGACTGAGGTCCTCTGTTCCTAAGCTAAGGTACTCAGCTAAGAGCTTTTCTCAGCCTCTAGAGGCTGCCTTCATACCTTGGTGCTTATTTCCAGTCCTCTTTCTCCAAAGCCCGCAAGAGTGGTTGAAATCTGTTTCATGGTTTGACTCTCCACTGACTTCTCTGTCATCAGACTCTGACCATTGTGCCTTCTTTTTTTAGCCATAGGTACCCATGGAATTATATTGGACCCACCCACATATTTCGGGTTGAATTCCCTGTGTTAAAGTCAAGAGTCTTAATACCATCAACAAGGTCCTTTTGCCATGTAATGTAACATATCACAGGTTCCAGGGACGGGGGGGGGGGGCACTTTGGAGGCAGCCATTATTCAGTCTGCCGTAAGAAATAACATTGTGAGAATTTCCGTTTTATAGGTGAAGAAACTGAGAGATGATGACATGCCTTTCCCTTGTTTACAAATGTTAATCACAGACCTTTAACCCTAATCATTAGTATTAGATCTATCTACTCTACTAAGCCATTCATTTTGTCCCCTAAAATAATAATTAGTGGAGACCTTCTGGATTTCACACTGAGATTAGAACCTTCAAGTAAACACAAAGCCTATTGTAGCTTTTGAGGTAAGGGGTTAAGTTTATATGCATTTTATAAATAATAAATAAATTGATATATGCAAAGTGTATATGCATTCAAAATAAAGGTGACTCAGAAGTAGAAAGAAAAATAGGGGAGCGGGAAGCATATAAGCTAACAAGCTCTATTCTTCATTTCCTTCTTCACGGTTGGGCCACAAACCTTAAGACCTAAAGCAAAATTGATGTCAAACAATGAACTGTTTGTGGAGTATAAACACAGATAAATTCCTGTGCACTGTACTAACTGTATAAGACTAGGTGGAAAAATAAGCACTACAGCCTATGGAATGGGTAGAGCATTTGTATAGATTGGCAATAGCTACCTTAGGGTTTCAACATCACTTTATAACATTGCTTACTTCGTGATGAGAGCTGAAATAGCTACACACCTTCATAAATTTGTATCAAAGAAAGACATACCTTTTCAGACATAGAGAGACAATTTCTTGACATACTCTGAAGCCTCCAGATTACATTTTGGGAATAAAATACAAGATCTAATAGCTGTGCTTTGCCATTAGTATGAGGTTTGTTGCTATTGCCATTAAAAGGAGGGGAGAACACCATAAGTATCCTAACAATGCCTTATCCAGTGAGGTACTTTAAGAACAACACAAAACAAAAACTCGTGAATTATTCATTTTAAATTGTGGCCATTTCAATAGAAGCAGCTCAGTGTCTATCTACAGCACAACCCCAAAACAGTAAGACACACACACACAATATCATATTTCTCTATGTGAAGGAAGAATGTAGCCTTAATGGAATAAAACTCTTCTGAAACTGTAATATTAAACATTGTAAAAGCTAACTTTACATTAAATAAAATTATAATTATATTGTAATGATATTACCAGCCAGTTCACTTTTCCCAAGTAAGTCCAGTGAATGTATTGCAAAACTAATAAGAAAAAAAAAATCAATTTTGTTTTGTTTCATTTTGATTTTTCATTTTTTTCTTAGCTTAAAAGATTGACATTTAGATATGTGTAAATTTAAAACTTGACCCTTAACACTTGATTATGCACATTAATGAGAGATCAAAGCATCAGTACTCAAAAACAAAAGATAATCCCCCAAACACTTGCATTCATGATTGTAATGTGGTTATATATACAACTGTATAAACACAAATCGCTCGGTCTGCATAATAACAAATTGACTGGTTAAACAGTGAACAAGTAGCCAATGCTCGCTTTGTTCATTGGATGCTAAATGTTTGATATTTTGTTTGTAAATAATGTTGAAAATTATATGGTTAACTTAAACCACTAGATATTTTAGACAAAAAATATACCAGAATATTCTAGACAGAGTCACAGTCATATGAAAATATTCCCATATGGAGCTCCTCAGTGTCTGGCTTCTGCAGCCATCAGATGCAGCCTTATATGATAGATGTGGTATAGTGAACATTGAGAACTATGCATGAAACTAATCATCTTTTTTCCCAGTGAAGCAGATGTGTGTGTGTGTGTGTGTGTGTGTGTGTGTGTGTTACTGTTTTGGGATTGTGTTGTATGTGCACGCACAAAAATATTCATAGGCAAATATCATGGTGGTGGCTATCTTTATTATTATTTTGCTTTAATTTGAGAGTGGTAGTATACAAACACACATAGACACACACACACACTCACACACACAGGAGGAACACAAGGGCTTGGGAATTAGGATAGCTGGGCTTTAGCTTCATCTGAAGATGGCCTTTTCATGTTATTGGGCAAATCACTTAACCTCTCCAGATCTTGGATTTCTCCTCCTTAAAAAGAGTCTTAAATGAGTTTATTATCTCTAAGAAATTGACTCATTCCTGGCAGACAGCGTGTATACTTTGAGATAACGTCAGATCTGTCTGGTTTCTCTGCTGCAGCCAGCCTAGACCTGCCACAAATAGCAGCTCCGACCATCTGGGAGCTGGGAAATAAACCTGCTTTTCATACATGACTAAGATCAGAGTTTCTTCAACTATTACATACATAAGCATCACCTAGGGGCTTTCTTTAAAAAGCTGGCTTCCTTGTCCCAGCCTCAGTGACTTTAATTCAATAGACATGTGGCAAAGCCTACAAACTGGCATGTTAATTGTCATCCAGAATGACTCTGACGCAGGTGATCCTCTGACTCCGTTCTGCGAAAAACCTTCCCACACCTAACAGACGCTATTACTGCATAGTGAGCATCATCTGCATAGGGAGCTGTTAACATTTGTCCTTGGATTATGGCTGTAGTTCAAATCGAGTTGCTGGTGTAGTCCTGGGAGTTTAGCAGGTGGCTTAGTCTGGTTTCCCCAGACGAGAACACTGGGAGTAGAATTTGTGTACAAGTGTTCTCCGGAGAAAACAGAACAGGAGCGGAGCTAGCAGAATAGCTTAAGGCCAGGAAACAAGGCAAGGTGAAATTGCAGGTGCTCTGATTGCTGGAGTGTAAATTACATTGCAGTGTGTCCCTAGACAAGGTAAGGCCGCTGGACCCTTAACTATGACACCAGTACCTCCTGGGCTACTGGATGCTCTGTGGGAACTGGAACTCCCAGGCATTATCCTCTACGGGATAAGTGGCCCTAGCACCAAGACAGACCTCTGAGGGCTACTGCAAATTCCAGTGCTTAGGAGAGGAGCCTGCAGAAGCTGGGAGTACATTTTCCAAGGATATCTAACTGGGTGGGAATCCAGCAGCTTCCGCTCAGCTGGCTAGCTCCTATTCTTTTTTATCTTCCCTTGTTAGCTCTGTTTAAGTATTAAGTACTTGCAAGCTAGCCATTTCTAGCTGATGACATTCAACTGGTCTGAGAACCCTGAAAATGGAAATTAAGTAGTAAAGGAGTTCAGCGTATGTCATCCCAAATATGCTGCTTTGGCATATTGATTATTTTGAGTTAAAGGCAATTAGGAACCAGCAGGTGCAAGAAGAACATTCTCATCTTCCTTTTTCTTTCTGGAAGCATGAGATAAAAGTCTGCATGGAGACACACTTCCTGTACCAGGAGGATGGAAGACTTTTTTTTTTTTTTTTTTTTTTTTTTTTTTTTTAATGGAGAAAGGGGATTGAGACTGAGAAATCTGTACAAAGAAGCCTCATGAAACTAATCCGTACATTCCTACTCTCCCCACCACCCCCTACCAATCAGTTGACTGCCCCAGGCCAAACCGCTGTGTCTTTCTTTATCCAAAAGGTATAAATTTCTGTTCTGGTCTCTTCTTTGGGTCTTAATTCTCTTGTGACAAACTTCCTTGAAAAAATATAACCAAATTTGTATGCTTTTCTCCTGTTTATCTGTTTTATGCCAGCTTAGTTCTTAGGCATAGCCCCAGACCCCAGGAGAAGAGAGGAGAATTTTTTTTTTTTTTTTCCTCCCCAGAGTCACCAATTCACTTGGACTTTTTCCTGTATGCCCTTGTGCTTTGTTTGCATTGCGGATTTCCAACCTCAGTGTAATTTCTCAGTATTCCATCCTAGTTTATCATCAGTTTGTTGCCACAGAACATTCAAAGTTCAGAATATAACATTGTTTCTTGTCTTTAGTGAACCCTCAGGAATTCCCCCTTCTAGTCCTCAGGCCACTGCCTGCTAAGTATGTTCCCTTGATGAACATTCTATTCATTTAACCTTTTCCTCTCAGTCACTCTTAGATTGCCCCAGGACAACTGCCCATTCGAACAAGTCCAGTTCAAGTCGATTCAAATAAACCAAAATTTATGGGAATCCTTGGACCAGCTCAGAATTAGGTTTGGTAAAAAGAAGTCTTTGTAATTGCATAATGATGACAAAAGATATGCTTATGTAACATTTTAACACTGAAGTGAAAATGTCTTAAAATTCTTAATTTAGTTAATTTAATCCAATACACAAAACAGTATGTTCCCTTTCCTATAGAAACACAAAATGCTAGTTAGGACTATATAATAAAGATAGTAAAAAAAAATGGATATTTTTAAAAATCCAGTTGGAAATTATTTCATATGCCTTTAATGGCACACTATTGGGCTATTGAATTGCATGTAAATCTAGAAAAATCTAAATTTTTCAGTGGAAACATGTTTAGAGATTTTTTTTTCCATCTCTTTTGCTATGTCAAATGGCGAAGATATTGCTAAGTCAAAGTTCCCAAAACACATTTATTGTAGTTGTATTGCACTCAGGGAGTAGGAATGAATAGGGCTAACTCTGGATATATTAGTCTAAATTATGTAACTGAAGGAAAATTAGAACTCAAAATACTGAAGATTTTTTTCTGCAAGATGACAAATTTAAGGATGTTGGAGGTAGTCACATATTTATGTAATGTTTACCTTTTCTGCAAGAATACTTATCTGTCTTACCAGACAAAAAACAAGAACAAAAACTTAAAAGCTGCCTGCATGTGTGTATGTGTGTGTTATTTTAAAAAAATCAACTAAGTAAATTTGAAGATCTAATTAGTTTTATTCCACAATCAGCAAAGAGCTCCAAAAAGCTGTAGAAAAGCAAAGGCTTTTAAAGGCAGAAAGGCGATAGGAATAAGAAGTTAACTAGCAACTTTCAAGCAAGCACCTCCTTCCAAACAATAAGAGGACAAGTTGGACAGATGTCCTCAGTAGTGCTGATCTGGTAATCCCAGTTGAGGGTTACATTTTGAGAGAGGCTGAAAGTGCAGGTAAGTATTCAGTCTTCATTTGCAGACTTGAGACCTAACATAAATGACTCCATTTTGGCCTGTTGTCTCCTTTTTGACAGCGTGCAGGGGAGAATTTCTTCCGTATTGGAGAATACGCAGAATCCGCCAATCAATTACATCGTTTCCAGACACCTAATGACTTGGTTAGTCACCACTGTTATGCATTACAGGGGTTTTGATCAGTTATTTTTAAAAATCTATTCTACTGAAATTACTAGTTTGAATATTTCCTCTCCATGCATTTGACCAAGATATTAGGTGAAGATTAACTGGTTTCTTTGGTTCTTCTGGGAATCTAACACACCCTAGAACTTAACAAAATAACATTTTGGCATCTTCAAGCATTTTTTGAAATGGTATGACTTGGCCAATAGCTAGAGTTTATTGTTGACAAAGGAAGAGCTAGAGTCCAAAACAATACAGGTTGAACGTTCAGGTTTTGTGAATGTGAAACAATGTAGGTACAGAATCTTTTCATGAAAGCAAAAGATGCTGAAGTGGATATTTCATGGATTCTGTTTAGTTTAGAAGATCAGAGAATATGGCATGCAGAATCCTATTTGGAGGACAAAAGCGTGGTCATAGTTACACACCTTCAAGTATTTTAGGTTTCGTTTGAGTATATCCTTATGCTAGAATTTTAGCTGCATCTACTAGATTACTGTGAATAGGGCATAGAATGCGTTCATATACTGTTTTGTGGCATGAGTGTCTGCCACACTCAAATTAATTGCCAGAGATGTTTTGCCATATGAACAAGCCAAGGTAAACTACAGAGATTGTATTTTTGTAATATTAATTAAATTTATTTTTTCACTACTCAAAGCCAGTCATAATAGTCATAAAGTCCAATTTTTCCCTACTTTGGATAATGCCAAACTTTCATGCCAGATAGTCCTGATAGTTTAACATTAAAGATTCCACAGGCATGATTTACAATAGCTCACAAAGACTGAAGTGCTTTTAAATATTACGTTGGGTGAACAGGACAAGACAATTTAAAGAAGAAGTTTATCTATGTATCTGTCTATCCATCCTTATAGTTAGAGACACACAGGTGCACACATACATGCACACACAAATACACACATATACAAAGGAAAGTGAATTAAATTTTTTAAAATCACAAGGGCATGTAAGAGCACAGTACATTTTGGGACTGTCATTATTTCAAGTCACTTGGTTGGCTTTAAATAAGGAAATAGTCCAAAACTGCAATTGATTTCATGGTATTTTATAAGGCTCTTCATTCACTTGAGTTTACTAAGGTTATTCTTTACCTAAGAATTAATGTATGTGAGCTAAAATTTTCCAAGAAAATTTTCTTCAAAACCTTAATTTTATTTTCATCTATCTCAGAAAATTGACCTTTATTATGAGTGCATAAACTTTATTACATTAACAATAATATGTAAGTCCAAAATAGCATTAAAGAATTGGAGTCACTTAGAAATTGACATCTCTCCCAGTTGAATAACCAATGGTATTGCAAGAATGAACACAGCTCTAATACTCATTTAAATCTAGAGCTGTAATAACCATTTAGGGACGGCTCATGATGAAAACATATGGAAAGGAATAGGGAGAAAGCTACTTCTCCTTGTTGGCTGACTCCATAAAAGGTAAGTTTCATTAGACCTATCCTGCAGGGAATTCAGAAGTCTTTTTACAGATTGGCAAATGTCTTTGCGATTTCAGTTTCCTCATTAATTCAAGGATTCAGAAATAAGAAACAGAATTTAAACCAAAATCAAAATTTGTGTTTTAAAGGAATTTCAAGTGATGAAATGTGCTGAAATCTGAAGTTCTTCTTTATCTTTTAAGGATCTTTTTACTCCACATATTTTACAAGTGATTTCAAATTCGCTTACCCCTTAACTTCTAAAGTGGCTATTTAAGCAAATCATTAGGTTAGACCTGAGATTTAAAAGAGTGATAATAATGATAACAGCAAAAGATGACATATGTAGAAATTAAAATGATAAATTTTACTCTGTTCTTCATTGTCCATTTTTGTGTCTTTGAAAAATTTACTCATATTTTAGTGGCTTGAGATTTATAGCTTTAAAAAAAGAAAATTCATTCTATAATTATAGTTAATAAATTTGATGTGTATTAAATATTATAACTACTGAGCATATATTCCTGTCACTTACTAGATATCAACATTAACTCAATGACGATTTGTTATGCCAGAAAATTATGTCAAATGATTTTTGGAAAGAAACACAGTTATTGATTCAACATACGTTCAAAAATAAAAATAAGTGTAGATTGCTTTTGACAACAGATGTATATATAAAAAAGGCAAGATGATTTTAGTTGACAATCTGTTCGATGATTCAGCAGTGTCATGTCGTTCCCCTTAAAATGTTTATATTATATTATATAATTTTAGTCTGCACTGAAAATACTGGTCTATAATGTTTAGCTGGCAGTCCCAAGCCGCCTTCTTCTTCTTCTTCTTTTCTTTTTTTTTAATTTTTTTTTTTTTTTGGTCAATTTGTACCCACAGTATAACGTTCTCTGTTATATACGAATGGTGGGTTAATGATAGCTATAAAGTTTTTATCATTTCTTCCATTAAGAGGTAAAGTCTATTCTCCTTCCCTCTGTACCTGGACTCACCCTCTAACTTGTTTTGATCAAGACAATGAAGCAAAAATGACACTGTCTAATTTTGAGGCTGAGTCTTAGATCTGCAGATTCTGCTTTAGCACCCTTAATACACTTTGTCTTGGAAACCAGATGCCATGTTGTAAGAAAACCTCATTCCATTCGAAGGCCACGTGGAGGGGAAATGAGGCAATCTTGCTGATGTCCCTAGCTGAACTCCAAAGAGTGAGGACATCAACTATTCAGTCACTAGACTGAGCCCTGTTGGGTACAACATACCTGTCCAGCCTCCTGATAGCTGGAGTTCCAGCTGACTCCACGTGAACGAGTATAACCACACAACTGGTTCATGCCAAACAACAGAATCATGAGGGATATTTTTTAAAAAGTTTGTTTTGTTACTAATTTTTTAGTGATGACTAATTGATTTTAAATTATCTATTACAAGTTCATTACATGGTAATAGATTACAAAACTATCTTTAAAGGTTATAGACAAAAAATGGAGTGTATAGGGAGAAGAGGTCCGTCTGTGACACCCTCATGACTCGTAGTATTAGCACGGGCTCTGACATTAGTGTTACTGTTCTCAGATTGGAATCAAACATGGCAGGTGTCCTCAGATTCCCTCTGGGCTTTCTTGCTTCCCCAGGTCTTTGGTCTCTGGATCAGTTTATGTTCAGCACTCTAAAGCTCTTCTGAAACTTCAGTTCTTTTCAGAATCCAAGAATGGTGATAGGGCCTAGACAAGTTGTCTGACACTTTTGAGGCCCTGTTTCTGCCAGCTGACATGGTTTAGTGCATTCGTTTGACTAAATGGTAGCCTAGTCCAAATGAAATAAGTAGGCAGAATCCACAACACTTTCATTCAATTGAATTTAAAGTCATATGGTCCTCAGCCCCATGAAGAACTTGTGAAAATCTCTCTAGAGGCCTCTTGTTGAATAACCAAATAGTTTTATAATAAATACTCCAATGAGACTGAATTATTCTAAAGTGTGTTTTGTAACTGTCAAGTCCCCATTGGAATTCCCTGATAATGTAACAGTGAAGAGTGTAACCAGTGATGTAAAGAAAGGAGTAAGAAACAAAGAAGGAAAATATTAGTAATGTTAATTCAAGTAGTTTATGATTATTGCTTATGTATTCATCAACAAAATTCTGTGATGCTTACACAAGAATGTTGTTAATATCTAGTTCTGGCAACAGCCATGTAAACGGCTAACTACAGATGAAAAGAAATCTAAAAAGGGGGCTGAAGCAACATCCTTTGTCCATCCAGAGGAAGGAAAGCCTAATCTGACTTTAGAATTGACTGAAGAAGAGAGAATATGATTTGAGGAAAGCGTCTTGAAAACTGAGGCATAGGAGTTTGTATGAGAGATTAGTTCAAGGAGGTATTGATAAACAATGAGGAAGGGAACTACATTCCAGATTCAAGAAATGCCAATGAACAAAAGAAAAGCAAATGTAGGGAACTTGGGAAGTTTGATATGACTAAAGTAATAAGAAGAGAAATAAGAAACAGAAGATTGGAGCCAGGTTTCATCAGCCCTTGTTATACAGTGTGTACATTGGAGGGAGGTGTAGCTAATATGGAGCTAGGGAATAATTGCAGAGGGCTAGTCAGATGATATGACCAGACTAGTATTTTGGAAGGATAGCTGGTGGCAGATTGGATGATGTGCTGAGGAGTGGATCCATGTGTAGCCTGTAGACAAGTCTCATGCTATAGTTCAATGGAAAAAAAGATGAAAATATGTCAGAGTAAATGGGAACAAAAAAGGGGATAACCATCAAAGACAATTTGACCACACTTGCGGTTGATTGTGCAAATGAAAACAGAAAGAAACAACTTGGAAGTTTCTAAACTAGGAGGATAGGAAAATAGTTTTGTAATTATCTTGGTGAAGATTATAAGGGTCTTTTGGTACAAAGAGGGAAGTGAGGGAAAACAAGAACATGCTGATTTACATGGAGATTACAAACAAGCATTTGCAATTCATTTGTAAAACTCATAAGGAAAACAAAAGTGAAAAAATGACATCAATAGAAGATGCATCTGTTGTAGAAAGAAACTGGAGCCATGGAACGAAAGAGAGAAGTGTGCAGAACAGGGTAAAATAAAACCTCTGGGAATCCCGATGATTCAGGAAAACATGAACAGAGATGTCAATGAGCAGAATAAGAAATTCATGAAAGAGGAGTGTTTTGTTTTGTTTTAAGAGTAGTGTTATTGAATCAAGGGAGAAGTTCACGGAGATGGATGATCTGTGCATCCAAATATCCAGAAATGTTCAAAATGATGAAGAAGAAAACCCACAAAATTGGATCCAATAATGAGAAGAGAGTACTAAGGAAATCTAGAAAGCAAGCATAAACCAATATTTCAAGATAATTGGCAGAGAAAGGAAGAGAACATTATAAAAATGGTATCTGAGGTGCACAGATTATCAACATATACAACAGCTTCTCAGAAGAGCTCAGTTATAAATGATCCAAAAATGCAACTCAGTGTAGAATAATGAATTTTAGGTAAGTGATTTACAACATGAAGTATTTCATTTAAGGAATATGTTATTATAAATTCCTAAGCGATATTGGCACTGCTAGAACAGAGAACACATGGACTATTTAGAAGCCACATCTGGGTAGTTTTCATTTATTTTCATCTAAAGTTATAGCCAAATTTGTCTTAAACATTTTGTTGTATAATTTTATATGATTTGAATATGTATTGGGTACATCCAAGGGAAATGTATAATTAAAACTGGATTATGATCTCACTTAAAGTTATATTTCTTAAAAAAAAAAAACAAAAAACAAAAACCTAGAAACTAATTTGCTATTTCAATACCACATAATATTGTAAGTGATCTTAAAGCGAAATGTTCAAGGGGCATCTGGGTGGCTCAGTTGGTTAAGCATCGTCTGTCTTCAGCTCAGGTCATGATCCAGGGTCCTGGAATCGAGTCCTGCATCAGGGTCTCTGCTCAGCAGGGAGCCTGCTTCTGCCTCTTCTTCTGCTGCTCCCCCTGCTTGTGCTCTTTCTCTCTCTCTGTCAAATAAATAAATCAAATCTTCTAAAAAAATGCAATGTTCAAGTTTTTCATTCTATCTGAAGAGTGTTAAGATGCAGAATAAATAGAATATGTTGTTCATTTTAATACTTGACACTATCCATTAAGCAAGAGTTGTCTCACTTCCACAAAAGGATCATAAAGTTTGCAAACAATAGGACAATGACACAGTATTTTAATTTTTGTTTTGTTTTTTTCTTGAAAGAAAGAACTATAGAAGCTCCATGTTTATAAAGAAGGGAAAACATGTAACAGCAATACAAGCAAAGTTTCAGAAATAGTTTATAAAACTCTTTGTAGGTTGCTTTCCATCAAATTAGAGGCACCTCATCTACAGAGTCACTTCTGCTAATGGCATTTTAGCTAAATTCAAGGTGAGGAGTGGTTTCATTTTCTGCAACAAATATTTTGAGGTAAAAATCTCTACTTTTATTATGAGGTAGTCTGGAAGGATTGTGACCAAATCAATATCCCAACGACTATTCCAAGAGGCCAAATCTGTGAAAGTGAGAGAGTGGGATGAGGCTTCTACTATCTTTTTTTGTTTAAATATAGTTGGAAAACTTGAGAAAATACCTCAAGGGGATATGGATATTTTTCACTTGTTTGTGATTAAAAACAAGTAAAAAAAAGTCTCCTTTAACTCAAGATACTTAATTAAAGCTAAAAGAGAAAGCTAACCACTTAACAGCAGGGGGACTCATGGATACAAATGCTTCATTAATTGGATAAAAGATGAGAAGAAAAACCTTTCCAAAAATATTGCTATGTGTTTCTGAACACATTTCATTAAGTGCATTTTTTTAATCCGTTGTCAGCATAGTCTAAAGTGAGACCTCCCATAGTCATGGCTCCAAAACACTTTCAGATAACACTTCAAAATAAAGGGGCTGGGGCACCTGGGTGGCTCAGTCATTAAGCATCTGCCTTTGGCTCAGGTCATGATCCCTGGGTTCTGGGATCCAGCCCTGCATAAGGCTCTCTGCTCTGCGGGAAGCCTGCTTCTCCCTCTCCCACTCCCCCTGCTTGTGTTCCCTCTCTCTCGTGGTCTCTCTCTGTCAAATAAATTAATAAAATCTTCAAAAAAATAAAAAATAATAAAGGGGCTAGATGGAAATGAGAATAAGACTTTATTTTCCTTTGTCATAAATACAGAACAGAAAGACTATTATCTACTCATGTGTATAGCATATATTTCACTACGAAGGAAAAACCATTCATTCATTCAGTCAGTCAGTCAATAGTGATTTCCTATCTCCAATGCTAGGTCATATGTTAGGTGCTAAGTGTAGAGAATGAACTATAAAGACACTCAACAATAGGAAATTCCAGTTTCATGAGGTAAGTGCCCTAACTTGGATGAATACAAAGTACTCTGAGAAAATCAAGGTAATACAATTAATTCGGCCTTGGAAGGACAAAGAACATTCTTCTGAGGTAGTCATTTCTGTGCTTATTCCTAGAATGAAAAGGAATTAACCAGCCAAAGAAAGAGGAAAAGAAATGTAATAGCTAGTCTTAAAAGATAAGCTGAAGCATTTTCAGTTTTTTAAGAGTTTATTTGAGTAAAGTTCAGTTCAAATCAGGCAGTGTCAAACTGGAATTCGTTAGTAGAGCTCCAAGGACAGGAGCTAGTGGCAAGACTATTAGAGAGAATATATTGAAGCCAAGCAAGGAAATTATTTGATTGGCTATAACGTAAGCCCTTGCTTTATTTGAGAAAGCAAAGCTGGCTGTTTGCGATCGGCTGTCCCCAGTTTCAGTATCTTAACCTTGGGGTGCTTACAGTCTTCCTTGTTGAACTAATTTAACAGCAGGAAGAAAGATCTACACAGAGACCAGAAAGCCCTGAGACCTGGAACTTCTGGAATTGCTGTCTTCCACATGGCTAACCAACAGCAGAGTAAGGGATACAGAATGAAGGTAAGAGCAGAAATCATGTAGAGACAGGGGCCAGATAATGATAAGCCTCATAAACTATGCTCATGAGAACTGACTCAACCTAAAATATAGGAATGTGTGTAATCCATGTCAATAACTGTAAATTTTTAGAAAGTGGAAAATATTTTAAAACTATCATCACATGAACTCTATAAGAAACACAACTAAGTGTACAAAATCCATTTTTTACACCTATCCAAAGAGATAATGGGCTGGAAATACCAGTAATAATATCCTCCTACAAGCTGAATTCACAACATCACAAATTTCATGCAATGGTTGTTTTGAGGATGATGGCACTTAACACCCTGGGCACAGTCTGACTATTTAACTCTAATAATACAATGTTTAAAGACTGAAAATCACGGATAACAATATCAAATACTCCAGAACAGTCTTTCCAAGTGAGATTGAAAGTCAATTTTGTTGGAAGAATACAATCTCACTGTACATGTGAGGGAACTTTTTTTTTTTAAGGTTTTATTTATTTATTTGACAGAGAGAGCACAAGCATGGAGAGCAACAGAGGGAGAAAGAGAGAAGCAGAGACTCTTCTCTGAACAGGGAGCCCAATGTGGGACTCCATCCCAGAACCCTGGGATCATGACCTGAACCAAAGGCAGATGCTCAACCTACTGAGCCACCCAGGTGCCCCAGTGTGAGGGAAGTCTTACAAAACTGTACATAATGGCAGAGACAACTTCTACACAGGAGTGGCACAAGGATCTGCAGCCCCAGCCCCAACCAAAAAATGGATCTGGTGAAGGCGATAAAGGCAGCATCAGCAATATTATATGTATCATATTATTTATGTGGTACTGGTAAAGCATGGATTTGCCTACTTAGATAGGAAATAAACACAAGGTGCAAATCCTCATTCACTTATTTTTTAAGAAAAGAATAGCAGGTGAATGAAGAGAAACTTTCTTTTCCACTCACTCACAAGCTGTTTTAGGAAAAAGTCTAATCTAAGCAATAATGGGAGAAAATTTAGCAATAGCAGCTAAAGCATTAACTTGATGAAATGAAAGCAGTCACTGCACTGATAATACTAAAAGAAAGGAATGAAATAATAATAAGCTAATGGTAACAGAATGAATTCTTGAAGGCATTAAAGGTTTAGCTTCTGGTGCACTAATCACTAATGGAAGCAATGATAATTCTCCTCTAACAAGATATGCCATAAATATCACCTGATAAGCCTCAAACTACATTTTAACTTTAAGAACTGGATTTTTCCCAGAGATACTCAGGCACATAATACTATGTATCTTTTAAGATCAGTTATTGCACATGTGCCGTGGAAGATATTATAAGATTTGTAGCAAAAGCAGTTATGCTTTGGAGATAAGAATCCTACTTTCAAAGGGAGCAGACTTGCTTCAATGTTCTTCAGTTGATTCTTTTTTTTAAAGTTGTAAATATTTTTCTCTTGTGGACTGGACTGATATTGATTTTATATGTTTTATAACCACTACTTATGACATAATCCAAATCCTGGAGATGTATTACAAATGTCTCCACTTTCAGTTGCTGGTTATTTTGATTAGCTGGAAACTGAGTGTAATCTTTGAATGGTCTTTTACTGTGGGTATTTCTATTATTGTGTGAGCCCAGGAGGCATTCCCTTTTGGGTTTTGCCACTTATAGTGCTCTTTTTTTAAATCTTTTTCTTCACTGCATCACGATCATGCAAAGACAAGGGAAATAACAGTTTTCTGTTGTGACAACAAGACAAACTACTCTCAGTTTAAATATACTCCTGGCTAGAAAAATGCAATAAACCATGTACCTATGGAAATACATTAAGCATTTCTTGAAGTTAAATTGAGGAATTTTACATGGACATTAACAGAGAGCATTTGTATGAGTGGTTGGATTTTTTTCCTTTGAGAACTATTAGAGTATATCAAAATTTTTCAGAGCAACTCCCTGTAGTTGGGAAACATGCTTAATTTCAGCAAAACTATTAAAGCCTGGAGAAAAAGTGAATCAATAAAAAATGCAAATCAATCTGTATATGAAGCATGACCTGAGAATATAGTTTAATAAGCAAAGTACTCTGCTCACAGGCTTTTATTAGAAAATGTCTGAGGCCCAAAATATGATTTAAAGAAATGCAATTAATTGTTGGTATTAATTATCTTAGGCATCAAAAACTATTTTCATGTTCATATATCAGAATATGTTTTGTTTCTAATACGAACGATTCATCACTTGATCATTATGCCTATCCTTCATTATCATCAGTAGTTCTTATAATGTTAAAGACATAAAGAAGTTAAAGGGCAGCTTGTCTTTTATTTCTAATGATTGTAATGATTGATATGACTACTTACAGCAGAAATATGAAATATCATTTCTGAACATAGGAAGAAAGGAGGGTGTTAAGAAAGACAAATAACTGTATTTGTGATAATAAAAAATATCCCAGTTGACAAAAGCAAAGATGCCATGATCAAGATTTAGAAAAATAAAAAAAAAAACCTAGAAAAAAATTCCAAAAAATTATTAATTATAATACAGAAAATAAAGAAAACAAAAAAAAAAGGAAGGGAGAAATCAAGTAATTTTAAAAAGAAAGAAAAAAAGAGAGACTTTTTTGATTACAATGTTAATTACACACGTGAACTTGGCTAGGCTATAGTACCCAGTCATTCAATAAAACACTAATCTACATTTTGCTGTGAAGGTTTAATGCAGATTTGGTTAGGATATGCAATCAGCTGACTTCAAGAAAAGGAAACTATCCCTGGTAATGTGGGTGGGCCTCATCCAATCAGTCGAAGTTCTTAAGAACAAAAAAGGAGGTTCCCTGGAGGAGAAGAAATTCTGGCTTAAGACTGCAACATTAACTCCTGCCTACCAGCCTGCCCACAAATTTGGGACTTCTCAGTCTCCACGATCACAAGAATCAATTCCATAAAATACATAATAATTCTTATTCTCTCTCTCCCTGTCTCTTTTTCTGTATCTCTCCTCCTCCCCCACCCCTTTTCTCTGTCTTTCTGTCTCTCTCTATATACCTATTATGTAATTGGTTTTGTTTCTCTGGAGAACCCTGACTGATACAGAAGGGAGCAAGGTAGCTGTCCTCCTATATGTTCTCCTTCTGCTTTTGAGGCAACATTTTCCCTGCTTTCACCTGATAAACAGAATTCACTCACAACTATTGCTAAAAAGAGGAATTTCTGCTATCATATAAGAACCAACTGTTTCTGAATGAAAATGTCCCATTTTCTACAGTTGCACTCTCAGTAATTTATTTGCCTAGTTTATTTTCCAGAATATCTGAGAAATGCTTTGTAACTACCTGAGAACACTATTTAATATACATTCATACAAAACATACTGAAGTTCAAAGATATGCTCCTGGGCCTTCCAGTTTTCTGCCCAGAGATCAAGAGTGAGGGCATACATTGTTTATAACTCTTCATTCTCGTGAAAGTCCCATTCAGTGTATGATAAGCACAAAAATAACTACCATTATTTTCCACTATTTAAGAGGACTGATACAAACATACCAATGCAGTGCAATTATAGACCATTTAATCTACCCATGCAATGTAAATATTCCTATTGGTGAAAATATTTCTATGATATATGTTACAAGTACATATGAAAATGTGAGTGGTGATTAGGTTATCATATCTTAAATCTCAAATGATGTATTAGTGCTCTGCCTCTCTAAACTATTTTCAGATGTTAAGTTTAGCTGAGTAGAGAAGGTATCATGCAGGTAATAGAACTTGAGACAGGTTCTAAGGAGGCAACATTACAACCACACAGGAGGTAGAGGCACACTGAATCTGAGACAACTTTTAAGCAGAGGTTCAAAAATGACTGAAAGCCTCAGGATGTTGGGAGCCACGACCAAGGAGGGTAACAGAAAAGGAGGTTTCATGTTTTGCCATTTTAAATGCAAGAAAACAGAACAAAACTTTGTGCTCCCAATTTGGGCTCCCTGGGTGATTACACAGCTGCCAATAAAGAAAGGTTTACTAAAAAAAAAAAAGAAGTCGGTATAAATTGCAATAAACAGTAACACTTTAAAATAATTGCCTAATCAATATTAATTCCTCTGGTATCTATTTAACAGCATTAATCACAGTGAACTCATTTAGTATTAATGTGAATGTCACAAGTAATTCAATTGGATTTCCACTGCAATTCAACATTAATTACCTTAACTGGGCCATTATTTTAAAGAATTACCCAGTAAACATGAAAATAAAAGCAATAAAATAATGCATTAAAGAATTATAGTGTGGTGCTATACGTTTTATCACTATATAATAAAATATTTGATTCATTTGAGAATTTTTCATTGGAGGACTTCATTCATTTGTAGATTGTATACAGTAACATGTGCCCATGAAACTATGGCATGTCAGTCATATTTGCAAGAAAAAGTGTAGCGTTTTGTAAAGAAATTTGTCAATTATTGAGAGTTCTCATTTAAGTTCCAACACTAAGTAACATGTTATTTTAACAGTTGACTCTCTGTCTGCAAGGAAAGGTATGTATGTATCACCACATAAATGATTCATGGCAACTGTGTCTTATGGTATTTATGCTAGTTTGTCAAGATTTTCTTCAATTTTCTCACTATCAGGTCATCAGCTTTCATGTCACTTGTATGTTGGACTTAATTCAGCTGTCTTCTTCTCACTTTCAGTTTTCTTTCTAATATGCTGAAAACTGGGAAAATAAGGAAGGAAGGAAGGAAGGGAGGGAGGGAAAGAAAAAGGAAGGAAAGAGGGAAGGAGGGAAGAGGGAGGAAAGAAGAAAAGAAAGACACAGGAAAGAAGAAAAGAAAGAGAGAGAAAGAAAGGAAGGAAGGAGGGAGGGAAAGAAAGACAGGGTTGTTACAAGTATATGTGAAGTATAAATCAGTAGGCTCTAAGTGACAGAATGCAGACCTCCCAATATAAAAGCTGTCAGACACTACTTATACATAAGATATTTAAGCTTTGAAAGCCTCTAAATATTCTTCTGACTTTTAGGTTTTGTTCTAGGATGTTAAGATTTCTTGATCCAAGTTAAATTGCCCTTAATTGTATCACAAAATATAAATACTATAGCTAACTTTTTAAAATAAAGATTTTATTCATTTATTTGAGAGAAAGAAAGCAAACACATGATGTAACTACTGCTATCATCTTCTTTATTTTTTATTCATATATATTTTTTCATATATATTTCATATATATTTTACATATGAATATAATATGAATATATATAAAATACATATGAAATATGTATGTATTTTATATATATTTCATATGTATTTTATTCATATATTCATATATATGAAAAAAATCACATATATATGTATGTGTATATATATATATATATATATATATATATATATATATATATGATGGAATATTATTAGCTATTAAAAAGAAGGGAAATTTGTCATTTGCTATGACATGCTTGGACCTTGAAGACATTATGCTAAGTGAAATAAGTCCGAGAAAGACAACTACCCAGAGAAAGACAAATCCTGTATGGTCTCACTTGTATATGGACTCTACTTAAAAAATAAATAAATAAATAAAGAGGGCCACCTGGGTGGATCAGTCGGTTAAGTGTCTGATGATTTCTGGTCAGGTCATGATTTCAGGGTCATGAGATCAAATCCTGCCTTGGGCTCTACATACAGCAGGGAATCTACTTGAGATTCCCTCTCCCCACCCTATGCGTGCTCTCTAAATAAATTAATTAATTAATTAATTAAATCTTAAAAAAAAAAAAAAGAACTCATGGACACAGAGAACAGATAGGCCAGTCCTGGCCAAAGGTGGGGGTTGAGGGGTGAAGGAAATGGGTGAAGGTGGTAAAAGGTACAAACTTCTAGACATGACATAAAGAGATCACAAAACATGATACACAGTGTAGTGACTGCAGGGAATCCTGTTTCGTATATTTTAATGTTGCCAAGAGTAGATCATAAGAGTTCTCATCACAAGAAAACAAACTGTAACCATGTATAGTGACTTATTATGGTGATCATTTCATAATATTAACAAATATTGAATTATTATGTTGTACACCTGAAACCAATATAATGTTATATGTCAATTACATCTCAATAAAAAATACTCAGTGTCTTCTTTAGTTGAAGCATAGTAAGTGTTGGGGATGAAGCAGAGAACAAAACAGATCAAGGCCTTCCTTGCATGCAGCTTATATTCTAAGGGTAGAGATTGCTACCAACCAGATACACTATACATTATTTCAGATGGTTATGGGTAATATAAATAAAGATATAGTAGGAGTGCCTAGGTGGCTCAGTCAGTTGGGCATCCAACTCTCAATTTCAGCTCAGATCATGATCTCAGGGTCCTGAGATGGAGCCCCGTGTTGGGCTCTATGCTTGGCGTTGAGCTGGCTTAGGATTCTCTCTACTTGTCCCTCTGTCCCTTCTCCCACTCATGTGTAGTGCTCTCACTCCATCTCCCTCTAAAATAAACAAATAAATAAAATCTTTAAAAAAAATACACAGTAGGGAAAGAGCAGAGAGTTGTTTCTGTTTGTCTAGGATTTGGGTAGGTGCTCAGGAAAGCGTTTGAGATGAGTGAGAGAAACCCCAGGTGGATAGCAGAAGGGAGAAAACTCTTGGTAGAAAGAATTGTCATTATAAAGGTCCTGCAGTGAAGTATTCTTGTTGTATTGGAGGAACACAGAAGAGATCAGTGCTAGCGTAGCTGGAGAGGACTGAATGACAGACAGAGTGACAGGAACTGAGATCACGACGTTATCAGGAACTCTGATCATATACATCTTTAGAGCATTTGATGAACTTTGGATTGGATTCTGAGATAGGAAGACATAGGATAATTTGTACAGAGATATGAATTGACTCACAAGCTGGAGGAATGACTCTGCTGTATGTGAGAGCCTGAAAGGGAAGTCAGGGTGAGTGGAGGCAAGACTCCAGGAGGTTCTGGTCAGAAGGGATGACGGATGGTGCCTTGGACCGGGACGTTAGTGGTGGAGTTGGAGAAATGTACAATTGAAACTGGCAGGTGTATATACTTTGTTCTTTCATTACATAATGGAATATATATCATGATATAGGCAACACACGCACACACACTTTGAACTAGAACAAGTTTCTATGTGTACTCCTACTTGTTTTGATGCAGAATTCAAGCTGTAGGAACATGCCACACCTTTCCATTTCCCTCCTATGACTTTGTATTCCCCCTGGCCTCCTTCCCCATACATGTGCATGCCTTCTTTAGCATCAGAAGCATAATTTCACCTGTCAAAGCCTTCTTTGTTTTGTTTGCAAAATGCTCAGCTTTGCTATCTAGGTTGGGAGAGACTCTAATAAGGGAGGTGGGAATGCTTTGAGAACTGTTAGAGTGTCCAGAGTTGTCAGATGCAATCAATATATCATAACTTATTACATATTGTGCTTTACAGTTACATAAATATATCTTGTGATTCTCATGGTCTTTTAGTATCTATGGACATCTCCATAGAAATAGGACTTTCCAATGCGTTGTTTCTTTTTTAGTACATAGCTGTACATGAGAGAGAACATTAGTTGAATTCTCATGTACTTCTACCTCAGGAGAATGTGTTGTGGGGCAGGTTGCCAACGCAGCTGCTGAGGGAGCCCTCTCCAAATCCAGAATAACAACGACACTGCAATATGACATAACGTACCACAGATGGAATAGTGTTATTGTCTTTCATGCATAGAAGTATGGTGGAAAATATGTTTCTTCATTGTATTTTATGGTTTGCCAGTAGCAGCTAGACGGTTTTTTTTGGGGGGGGGCCTGGGGGTGATACTATATAACTAACTTTTCTAATTAATGCTTGTATATTCCCTAAAGCTTCATCCAATTTATATCATCGTATCTGTTTTATGGGTGTGCTCTTGTAACTGGTTATGGTTATGCTCTTTGACCCCTGAATTCCATCACGTTTTCCAGAATACTGCAAATTGCATGTTAATATGACTCCTATGATATGACTCCTATGATACAGTCAGGAGATCATGCCATTTGAATTGTTTTTCTACAGGTGGCAATGAATATTTTTGAGTCTTCTAAACAATTTGGGCAGCCCTGTTGACAGTTAATGAGAAATTTGTGAAACACTGGCTAAGGTTGATTAATGTCAGTATAACTGTTTTCTTTTTGTTTGTTTTTCTTGTTTTTGTTTTTTAAAATTATAAACCTGCCTAATAAGAAAGGACTGATTAACATGTTAGAGTATGTTTCTTTTTGATTACTGTCCAAAGCTTTCCTAGAACAATTCAGTAGTAATGACATTTCTATTTTAGAACAATAGCTTTTGAATAATCTTTTCATACTTTGTATCTGATTTTGCTTTCCTCATACCAAAGAGACTATCCAAACCATCGGTGTGAAATGTCTGCAACACTTATTTATACTGGTCTATTTTATAACAGTATACTTGAGATATATTTCACATACTGTATATGTAAAGTGTGCAATCCAATGGCTTTTAGTATATTCAGAGTTGTGCAACCATCACCATACTCAATTTAGAATATTTTAATCACTCCTACAGAAACTCCCATGCCTGCTAGCAGTCACTCTGTCCTCTTCAGTTTTAGGCAAATAGCAACTCACTTTCTGTGTCTATAGACTTGCATATTCTGGACATTTCTTGTAAATAGAATCGTATAACATACAGTCTTTGGTGATGGCTTTCTTCACTTACCATAAAGTTTCTAAGATTCATTCATGTTGGGGTGCTTAGGTGTCTCAGTCGGTTAAGCATCTGCCCTTGGCTCAGGTATGATCTCAGGGTACTGGGAGGTATATATACCGCATTGGGCTCCCTGTTCAGCGAGGAGTCTGCTCCTTCCTCTCCCTCTGTGCTCTCTCTCCGTCTCCCTCAAATAAATCAATAAAATATTTTAAAAAACAACATTCGTTCATGTGGCCACATATGTCAATATTTTACTCCTTTTAATTTCCAAATAATACTCCTTTGGGTCGACAGAACACTTTGTATACCTCTATTCATCAGTTGATGGACATTTTGGTTTCTACTACTTTTTTTTTTTTTTCGTTATTATGAACACTGACACTAGAACATTCATGTCCAAGTTTTTGTGTGAACATATGTTTTCATCCTCATGTCTATATACATAGGAGTGGAATTATAGGGATATATGATAACTCTATGTTTAATCTTATGAGGAAATTACAGACTGTTTTGCAAAACAGCTGCACCTTTTGACATTCCCACCAGGAGTATATAAGTACTAGAAATTCTCCAAATTTTTGATAACACTTGCTATTATTTGTCTTTTTTTATTTTCACCATCCTAATGATTATAAAATGGTATCTGATTGTGGTTGGGATTTGCATTTTCCTTAGACTAATGACAGGCAACTTTCTGTATTTTTATTGCACATTTGCACACTTTCTTTGGAGAATGTCTATTCAGATGCTTTCTACTTTAAAAAAATACATTTGCATATTTTCTTTGTTGCAATTCTTCTTTGTATATTCTAGATTTCTTATCAGATACTATATTTACAAAATTTCTCTCCCATTCTGTAGATTGCTTTTTCACTTTCTTGACTGTATCTTTTGAAGGAGAGACCATTTTAATTCTGACAAAGTCCAATTTTCCTATATTATTCTTGTTTTGTCCTTTTGGTGTTGTCCCTAGGAATTCATTGCTGAAGCCAAAGTCAATAATTATAGCTATGTTTTATTTTAAGAGTTTCATACTTTTAGCTCTTACATATAGGTCTTTGATATATTTTGAGTTATTTTTTGTTTATAGTGTGAGGTAGGTATATAATTTAATTCTTTTGCATGTCAATATACAGTTGTCCCAGTACCATTTGCTGAAAATAATATTTTATCCCAATACATTTTTATTTTAAAGTAAAAATAACCAATTTTCATGGATTTAAGCAGCAATTATTATTCCCACTTTATTCAACAAGAGCTGGCTAATCACCTACTTTTTCTATCTTATCTTGGACTTTATGTTGTGAATCACTAACGTCACTCTTCTCAGGCAATTACAACCCAATTAGTTATTATATGAATTATTAGATCTAAATAAAATAACACCTTCTACACCACACATTAAAAGTTTCTGCTGTCTTCTTTCTTCCTCTCCCATGTGTGTATGTGCATGTGCGTGTGTGTGTGAATATTGGAATTAAAGACATCGATGTTTATAGATATCATTTAATTAATTAATTGCTAATTATAATTTAATTAGCAATACCCTCAAATTCCAGTACCTAGGATCCTCCACATTTATATAATTTTGCTCTTCTTATCCTAATAACTTGAGAGATTGATTACACCAAAATGTGACTAACAAGCTATTTGGTATTTATTGTTTATTTGTTTGTTTGTTTAATTCTATCTTTTCTCTTTCTATTCTGATTTCTTAAATGCCTTCTTTCTTACTTCCTGTTATTTATACAAAAAAAATATATAGACACAGAACATCTTCTATTTTCTATGCCTTTCTAAGAAAAAAACTGTAGTGTTCACAAAAACTACTCAAGCTGTCAAGTGTAGTTATTTTTGTTAAATTGGGAATACTGGAACTGACCTCTGCAATATTCTTATTGTTTCTTGTTCCATATCAAGGAGCTGATTAGGACAGGGGTGATACTTGAAATTATAAGCTCAAGGTTGATTTTACAATAGGTATATACAATAGGTATATTCACATCATCTTCAAGACATTCTGGGCATTTGTGCCTCAAGAGAAATAGTAGCAATAACAAAAACAAGGATAGATAAGGACAGTCCCAGATCACTTGTGTAAACTGTCCTTTGCGCTAATAACCATGTATTTAAATTCCCATCTTCAGCTCTCACAGATTGGCTTGGTCAATGGCTACAGTTGTTAGGGAAGCATCTTTGTGATTTTCTGGAAACTATAAAAGTCTTTGCCTAGATCAGCAGCTGTTGGTCATATGGCATATCTACCTCTAACAGCAGCTTTCATGAATGCAGAAGCAATCCCCACTGGAGATCTAAAATGTTAAATCAATTTCTGTTTTAAAATCCAAACCAAAGTAACTGATGTTTGATGTTGCTGTTAAGAATTTTTAATTTTTGCAAAGTTCCTGGGAATCCTTTGAGAAAGCCACTCAGAATATAAGTGCATTTTATTGTCTGTATTGCATTAAGTCCAAGTCTCTACATTCATTTGTCTTAAAGAGAAAGATACCCCCTTAATGATGTATTCATTCTTCATTCCAGAGCAAACCTATGCTTAGAGATAAAATTTGCCCATATCACAGAATAGTATCTGGTCAACCCAAAGGGAGATAAAAAACTACATGAACATGAACCAATAATGTTACTATCCTACCTGGGAAGTCAACGCAGTTTAGCCTCTTGAGGAGATAAGGAGTGAACTCTTGTCAAAATTCCAAAGAAATACACTCTTGCTCTGTATTCATTGTCCTTTTATGGAGGTTTGGAAGAACCCCACACATATAGCATGAGTTTTGAGCACAGCTGCCATTTGCTTGCATACCCCTCACTGATGAAACCATGGACAGTAAGAACATTCTGTTAGACACATGTAAAGAATGATTCTGGCATTTAAAGAAAAAAAAAAGTCTTCTGGAAAATTTGCTAAGAGAATAGTTCTCTTGAACTGACTTTAAATATGGTGTTAAGAGTACTTCTTCCATCTTCACCAGCTACAATTGAAAATCAGTTTCCGTTTCCGTTCCACCACACATTAGAAAAGACCAAACTATGGATTCATGAATGCCCAGTAAGCCCTGTGCTCGGTGATTCTGATAGTGACCTCTGAGGTCAATAAAAGTTTTGGCTACAATGAATAATGGTGTATGAACATTCACGTCCAACTTTTTACAGTATATGAGAACTTGGATAATTATTTTTATAATTTCTCCACACCTGCAAAAAAAACCTACCATAATAACACATACTTCTTAGGGTTTTTTGAATATTAAATGAGACAACAGAGGCAAAATACATAGCATCATGCCCGACATAACTTTACTTTTAACATAAAATAATATCTTTAACTATAGCTGTTATTGGTGGCCAAAAAAACCAAAACCAAAACCAAAAACAAAACAAAACAAAACAAAAATAAAAACAAAAAACAAAACAGCTCATCATAAAATTATCAGATTTTTAAGGTGAAACAAAGAAGAGTCAAATACAGGTGCTTTGCACATTGAAGAATAAGAAAAACCACTAACTTTCTTCTCCCATCCTGCAGGAGTTGGTGTAAAACCTCTAAGACTACTATGTAACTACAGAAAAAGAAAATGTCTGTCATACTACAATACTTTTGAAAAGTTCAAAAGAAAAAGGTCAAAGAGTGTGCCAAACGCAAATGAATGTTTTCATTTCTCGTTAGTTATACGCTAAACTGTTGTAGCTTTCAAAAGCCTTCAAATCCAAAAGGCAAGGTTACATGCTTTCAGAGATTCAGAAAATGGATGATTGGCTTCCTTTAACCAGATTTAAATTGTACCTGGCTTCTGCAAGTCAAGCACATGTACCGATTTAATAATTAAATGCCATATTCTCATTCCCTGTTCTATCCATGCGTTTTTCCTCAGGCAGTGAATATGAATGTTGAAGAATTTGAGAGTCTAGACTTCAGTGGGAGTCCAAGTTGGTAAAAGAAATGTATTGTATGCCATGCCAAAACAAATCTAAAAGCATTTGCACTTCTTGTAATTGAAAATTTAGCAAGACATGCAATCCTCCCTGGGCTTCTCAAATGTCACAGAGGTTTCTAATGGACAAAGGTATGTTTGCTTGTTTCCTCCCATTGTCTTAGCAATTGTTGAGAGTTTTGTTAACGAGAAAGAGAATTTCAAAACTAGATATTTACATGTATGTTCCCACCCTTTCATTTTAGAGATGAAGAAATTACAACTGACTTAAAGAAAGGACTTAAAGAAATCACTTACATTACACATACATTTGATTCAAACACCATGTTTTAGGGGTGCCTGTGTGGCTCAGTCAGTTAAGCATCTGCCTTAGGCTCAGGTCATGGTCTCTGGTTCCTGAGATCAAGCCACAGGAACTCCACATTGGACTCTGCTCGGCAGGGAGTCTGCTTCTCCTTCTCCCTTTCCCTCTGTGTGCTCTCTTTCTCACTCTCTCTTGCTCTCTTTCAAATAAATAAATAAATAAATAATCTTTAAAAAAATCACATACCTTTCTAAACATAAAACACATATTTCTGAATTTTAATTTGGTTTAAATTATAAATATACATACATATTTATAAATCCCAAAGGAATATATATATCTAAGCATATATATATAATGTATAATATTATACTATGTATTGTACATTATACATTATATATTTATATAATATATGTATTCTTCCTATACATGTGGGCATATATGGCTAAAACCTACTCCAACTAAAATCTTTTTAGTAATGATAAGATATAAGTAAATTTTACTTAAAGATTTTCAGAATTTCATATTTATTTAACATTCTATGGCTATAATTGAATTCATACCTGAAGAATAAAACAAGCACATTTGAACCCACTCTTAACAAACAGGCAAAACTAACACCACACACCTCATTCTGTTATCTATCCAATGTGACTCAAACTGAGGTAAAGAGGCAAGATAAAACATAAACACCATGATGTTCTCTGCCTTCATTTTCACTCCTACCATTCATTCCCATGTCCTCCTTCTCCAATAGCTAACAATCGCAACATTATCCAGTTACTAAACAAGATCATTCAGCCATATATCATGACTCGGGGGTGGGGGCTGGCGGTGAGAAAGTGCATGTGCCTCAGCAAACTAGTCAAAATGACCCTTTATGTGGATAAATAAAATGCATAAAACACCTATACACATACATTGTAACCACAAATGCATGGTGTGAGTTATATTCTGGTACCTGCATAAGAAGAATGATTTAAGTCATTGTGACATCCTTGCCTTTTCCAAAATATTGTCATTGCAATGAAGTCACTGAGCACAATTCTGATGAATTGGAAGTCAAATTTGTTTTGATGAAGGAGCAAGCACAGCCAGAGAATAAAAATGCAGGGTTACTAACAGTACAGCCAAAAAGGAAAAGGGAATCTTGAACAGGGGTGGGTGGCTGCCCATTTTAATGGGAATGGGTCTGGGAATATGGTCAGAAAACTAGGATTCGAATATCAGCAACTTCAGAGAAACAGTTCAGTGCTTGGCCACAGAGAGTGCAAAGCTGACTTTCAGATAAGCAGAGATGATTGTGAAGGAATGATGATACCATTGTGAGTAAAATGCTTCAAGGGAGAAAGGAATAGTTATATAGGCATATGGAAAAGAAACCACAATGAACTCTCTTTGGGAGTTAGATATGACCTAAGTCAACTTAAAGGGTAAACAGTAGTTTACCAGCTGGGAAACACAAAGGGCATTCAAGACTAGTAGAACTTCATGTAAAAGCATATGGCAGTGAATGAGAATGATAAGAAAGGGAGTGTAAGAAGGTCAGTGGGTATGCAGGCTACTGTTTATGGGGAAGTGGAGGATATAGAGTCCTGGGAAAAGCTGGATTTGGCTTGATATGCATTAGCCTTTGAACCCTATCTTACGGGCGCAACATGTGAGTTTAGGAAGAGAACCTTAGTTATGATTTAGAAAAACACTTGTGTAAAATTAGATAGGAGGCCACCTGGTGATGGCCTGGGGGAGATATTTCAGGCAGGTGAGAGATTTGCCTAAGGGAGGTAATGTGTAATTAGACAGCAGGAGCTAAATTCTAGAAATATTTGTGAGCTGGAACCAGCAAGTTCTGGTAACCATTTAGAAGTTTGAAATGAGTGGTGAGGGGAATGGAAGTTTAGGATTAAATGTTTTTTGTTGATTTTGTTTGGTTTGTTGGATGGTGTTTTGGGTTTTTTGTTTATTTGTTTTTTGTTTGGGGGGTTAGCTTGTCATGCACAATGAATGGTAGTAGCTCTTAAGAAAAATGTCATAAACGTAAAGAAGTTATCAATTTTTTGTTCAATTTATTGATTTATGTTTTGACATATTGAATCTAGTCACCAGATAGAGGGCTCTTATAGCTAGCTGAAACTATAATTTTTGATCTTAAGAGAATGGCTAGGGTTGGGATACAGAGTTTTAGAAGCCAACAGTTTACAATTGGTATAAACTCCCTAGGGCCTAAGGCTAGTATGTCCCAGGAAGAATGTATACAAAAAGGATGTAGAGTAAACAAACAAAGTGAACTTAAAGGAATACCAACACTTAAAAGATCCCTAGAGGAAGAGGAACACCAGGCAGGATTAATTAGCAGGAACACCTGAGAGCTATCAGATTTCAGGAGCTCATTGTAGGCAAAAAGCCAAGAAGAAGAGATGTTTCCGGTAGTTTTCCCAGTAGTAGAGGGTTGTCAACAAAGCAAGAATAGCTGAGATCAAGTCAGTTGAAAGCTCCAAAGAGATCATGAGGGAGAAAAAACACCCAGAAAACAATGCTGGGGCCAGAAAAAAGTGCATTATACTGGGAATGTATCATTTTATTTGAATAAATAATCACATGTTCCATATATGTATTACAAATCATATTAAACATGATCTCAGTGATGACAAACGTGCATCAGGACTAGAATATTAAGCACAGTGTCAAGTTTTTACTAACATCCTTGGTGCTTTCATATGTGGCAGGATTTTCACATTGATGAGGTAATTAATTAATATAACTTAGAGCGATTTTATGCACCACTTTCCTGATTCCTTGAAAAATATTATTACTAATAATTATAAACTTACTAACGCTATTTTTAATATTAGTGTTAGAATATTAAGCAGTCCTACAATGTCCACAAAGGACTCAAATATTAGCGTTTGGTTTTTCTGTGTAGGAGTGTTCGCCATTGTAGAAGAGGTGAGACTGAAAAATTAAAAACAAGCAAAACAAAACAAGAAGTGCTCAAAAAAAGTATCTCCATAAAATAAGTTAGAAATGTGCTCATGCATGAGAAAAGGAAGTCAGATTATAAATTCCACAGTGTAAGAACAACTTCATATTTCTGTGCATTTAGTATTAAATGGTTGAACATGTGATCTCTATATCCATATGTATATTCACTGCTACATATTTAGTGGAAACATACTCAAAATAATTCTTTGCATCCTAAGTCTAAAATCCAGTTTGCTTAGATTTAAACACAAGTGGAAGTTATTCTATTGTACTTACAAATTGGATCAGAGTATAGAAAACGCATCTTTATCTGTGGTAAATGCTGAAGGTACCTAGGTCACACACTTTTGTTCCATTGCTTTGTTTCCCTCTTATTTTGGAAAACAATATAATAATTCAGGAGAGTGGTTTTTTTCCCTAACGAATCTCTACGTAATACCTTCAATGTACAGCGTTGCCTCTGGAAACACACCATCAGGGTACATTCGAAACATACCTCTACTAGTTTGTCTGTGGTTTTCTGGGGAAGCTTTGAGGTTTTAACTTTGATCTCTCCCCTTACACACTGAGATTTTCTCCTGACTCCACTAGCCCAGACAGAATTTCCACCCTTGATCTCTAAGGTAATCTTAAACATACTCTTGACACCAGCATCACTCAGTGGTAAAAGTTTCCCTCTTAACTGTGGTATGTTTACTCTTCAGTTTCTGTGTTGTCCTTTGCTCATCTAGACTCGAAAGTGGCTTCTTTAAACTTTCCAACCCTGGAAGACTTTCTCAGTCATTTAGTTCACATGTTTCCTGCCTTGACTAAAGTGTTTTGAGGTTCCATTTTTGTTTCCTCAACTCTTTAAACTCCTTTATGCTGAGGAAACTAGACTTTCCCTTTGATCTGTCAAAGAGTTTGTAACAATGTTTGACCACAGGGTGAACTCTACTTAAAGTGGCTACATATTTTTCCAGAGCTTTCATTCAAGCTCTTTTTATACTGCTTCTCTCCCAACCCACCCTATCCTCAGATACTGAAGTTTTGTTTTGTTTTACTCTTTAACCCATTCTTATCAGACCTGATCTCAGAAATTAATCTGTCATCCATCACTTCATATGCCCTTCATATAATGTGTTGCCTTGACTGAAAATATTTGTAATTGAGCTCTCTGTTTCACAGGTGGAAAAATGGGAGGGGTTGTTTGACATGAAACATAATAAATTAAAAACAAAACAAAATAAAACAAACTATTGGCACTTTTGGCACAGAGTGTCTCTCCAAATGCTGTCAGCCTACAAAATAATTTTCATTTTTTGTCATCTAATAAAAAGAAGCAGGTCATGTACAAGGAAAGAAGATATTCATTAATCTACTTCGATGTCAGTCTCTCATGATAAAGTATGTAGAATGTATAACAAACACGTTCATGCACTTTAACCACTACAAAGAACTTTCATAGATACTATCTATGAGTTCCTCACATCAAAAAGAATCTGAGTTAACTGTTGTCATTTTTACCCTAATTTAATAAATGAACTCAAAATCAGAAAAGATAGTTTCCAATGGCCCCCAATTAGTGGCAGTTGGATCTGGAACTCTATCCCATGTCTTTTTTCTCACATCTTGTTTACCTCCCCCAACATCACAACTGCCATAGTTATGATTTCATCCTTTCTCAAAACCTACCATCTTCCCAGTTACTTCTTTTTAACTGATGATTTGCTTTCACCATATGGATCTCAGACAGCATTAAATGTGTTTAATACCAATTGCAGATGGAATCCAGACTTAAATATTTTAAATGAATCTCTAAAATAAGTAGAACTAGTTTACCTGGCATTTATCCTAACTAAGATATAGGTCTAGGCCTGAGCAGTAGGGCCAGCCCATAACCACATAAATGCCAATGTTAATGTCTCTAAATTATTATTCCTCAAACACTTCTGTGTGACTATTAACACTAGCTGTCTTGTCACACTGCCTGCCTTCTGTAGCTCATTTTTTTGAAGCCATCCCTTTCATTAGCTACAGGATTTTCACTTAGATCATCTGAATATTCCTAGAGTTGATGGGGTTCTTTTGGCACCAACATCCATTTATAGAATCGCTCGTTACTATAGCTTCAAACAGGAAGGTACCAATTTCTGAATTGAATTAGATTCATTTTAAAAGACCTGTAAAATTTATCATGACCCCCAAGGGATTAAATGCAGAATTTCTACGGCTAATTTTGAAGCTAGTTACATTCAATCATTCATTCATTGCGGAAACATTCACTGTATTAAATCCTTCCAGTTTTCGAAGTTGCTCCTAGAAATACATTCTTGGATATTTCATTTGTTTCTATTAAGGGTCCATTACGAAAACAAACAAGGAATATCACAATGGGAAATTTTAAGCACACTTGTTTTTTAGAGGGATAAAGAGGAACTAATGTGAAATGTGAAATGTATAATCCCCTGGTGCGATGACACTTTTGAGATTGGCTTAGTTTTGCACGTTATTCATCTAGTTTTTAGATTTCTCTTTGTCTGAAGTTACATGGGCAGGATAAAAATGCTGAGCTAAATCTGGGGCTGGAGTCTGAGTATACTCCTTGCTCTGTAGACTCATCAGGATATCTCTCACCTTCACTGTATCCCTGAGGGCTGAGCTGAGGTCCAGTTTCCACTGACAAAGAATACTTTGAACAGATGAGTAGCAATTCACTTCATTTTTGCCTCTTGCTGGCAATCTGCCATATATATGTGTGTGTGTGTGTGTGTGTGTGTGTGTGTGTGTGTATGTGTGTATACCACTGTCTGGACCAAGGGGATCTGGGGGAACCATAATCACTCTCTCAAGGGCAATGTACTCCCCCAGCTCACACTCACACTCTTTTTTTTTTTTTTCTTTAAGATTTTATTTATTTATTTAACAGACAGAGATCACAAATAGGCAGAGAGGCAGGCAGAGGGAGAGGGGGAAGCAGGTTCCCTGTGGAGCAGAGAGCCCGATGCGGCACTCGATCCCAGGACACTGGGATCATGACCCAAGCCGAAGGCAGAGGCTTTAACCCACTGAGCCACCCAGGCGCCCCATCACCCTCACACTCTTGACTAGTCCTTCAACGGTTCCTGTGTATACACTGACCACTCTGCACAACCAAATTAATGCTGTCAGCTGGATTTAATGGTTATATATACTCAGAGGTTCAATATCAAGTAAACCTCTCTTTTTGTCCCTCAGGTAGAGGCATATATTTATGAGTACCTATATATCCTCACGTAAAAACAAAATTCTTCCTATATTATGTATGTTAAGAGAAGAGGACTTAATAAGTGATGAAATTTTTTGTAACTTGAAACAATGTCATTTACTGTTTTGTCCTTATTTAGATTAAAAAAAAAATCTGCCCCACACAATACTATGTAGTTTAAAAAAACACAGAACTCTTGAATTTAGGAAACATACATATAGAGAAGGAGGCAGTCATAGATTGAGAAACTGTTGCATGATCATAGTTGCCAGTTAATTATACAGACAATTTTCTTTCAGAGTTTGGAAATGACTTGAAGTTTAGTAGAGAAGGGTTTATAGAGGAGATGGACTTTAAAGTGGCTTGAAGGCAACTGTAAAATAATAAAAAATCTTAACTTAGGTTCTAAATTTCAGGCACCTTTAGTTTCTTAATTTCCAAAGTAAAGCATTGTTGGGGCACCTGGGTGGCTCAGTTGATTAAGCATCTATCTTGCCTCAGGTCATGATCTCGGGGTCTTGGGATAGAGCCTTGCATCAGGGCTCCCTACTCTGTGGGGAGTCTGCTTTTCTCTCTGCCTCTGTCCCTACCCGCTGTTTGTGCTCACTCTCACTATCTCAAATAAACACATAAAGTCTTTTAAAATAATGAAATAAACCATTGTTTCAGAGCTTCATTTGGTGAATCCAGGTAAAATCACCGACCATCATGCCTTATAGATAGCAGGCTCCCAATAATGCAGCATTAGAGTGGGCAGAGCTTTCTTTCATAAAAAAGAAAGGGAAATATAAGCAAGTAAGTAAGATAAGCCATATAAGAGAGATGAAAAATGACAAAATAAATTCAGTCTGTTAAGTACATCTGCTTAATTGACACGGGGTGGGGGGGATCAATATAAAGGAGAAGAAAGGATGTAGATGGTGACACCCTCCCCAGAAGTCTGGACTTGACCTTTGAGAAGTAGGGAGTGACAAAAAACATTTTAATAGGAATATACATCCCTAAAACAGCATTTTGAAAGCTCAGTCATCAGCACCAAACAATGTTTTCTAAATAATTATACGTTTACAGTCCAAAATATTTTATGACACATTTATTTAAACATGTGTCAATTATACTTCTTACAGTGATCTAATGATGCAATGTACAGAATTATTGAAATTAATGTCAAATTATTATTCAGCTTAGAGAATTTAAGGACACTAGAGTAGAACTTTATCTGAGTATTTAAGAAAGTATTCTAGCCTCCCATAGAAATCTATTGCTCTATTTTAAGAAATTTAGGGGCACCTGGGTGGCTCAGAGGGTTACAGCCTCTGCCTTTGGCTCAGATCATGATCTCAGGGTCCTGGGATGGAGCCCTGCATCAGGCTTTCTGCTCAGTGGAGAGCCTGATTCCCTCTCATTCTGCCTGCCTCTCTGCTTACTTGTGATCTCTGTTAAATAAATAAATAAAATCTTAAAAAAAAAAAAAGAAAAGAAATTTATTCAGTTAAAAATTACCCTTTGACAACAAAATTATCATAATAGGTGATGATCCCCCAAAACCTTGGCAAATCAACCAAGACACTCCGATGAAAATCATCAGAAAGCTATTGTCCAGACTGTGTGTTTTGCTTGCCTAAGAGGTCCAGAAGGTAAGTCGGGGTAACTTTACAATTTCAGTCAGAAGGGTGTTATTGCCAGGTGTCCAAGGAGAAGCTTGAAAGCAACTATCACCAACACCGCGTTGGGAGGATCCCAGTCAACAATATACATCGCCTGTGGCCAGTGCTGCTTCTTCATGGTGACTGATGCTTTGATGAAGGCATGTGTTGGTGGGGAGCGCTGGTGTGCACGTGCTTGGGTGCAGGAGGCCTGGGGTGGGGAAGATACTCTTCAGAGCACCGTGCCAGCCACATTGCTAGTATTTCTGAAAGGAAGCATCGTATATTATACTAAAATATCAACTAGGACTGCTGATGCCTGTCCTGCTCCTTGACAGAGTTCAAGTCTTTGACGCAGTCACATTCTTAGTTACTTTGCAAAAACTCTGATGAAGAAAGTGAGAAAGATGTGTTAATATTTAATAAGCCTACTGATCGATTGCTGTGCCTTCTAAAATGTTCATCTCTTTGACTGGTGGGAAATGAACTTCATTAGGATTTCTCTGCTACCTTATAGCTCCTTGTTAACATTTCCCCTGTTGGGGCCCTGAGAAAAAATGGATAGCTTCTCTCCGTGAATCTCTGCCAACCACGCTCTCCTGCACTATTTTCCATATTCATTTGCTCCGAAAAGTGGATGTAAATCTCATTTTGCAAGGAAAATATTATCAGTTCTTTGTGATCTAAAGTAAAATTCATGAAAATGGTATTTTTATGATTCATAGAAGTAACTAGTAGATTGATTTAATATATGGAAGCTGGTACTATATTTAGTTTCAAGCTATGAATATCAAAAATATTAAGCACAGTTTTTCATATTTTAGCTTCATTTTACATGTTTTATTTGAAAAAGCCAAAGAAAAATGTAGAAACTTGAAAAAAGGGAAACTACTAGGGAAAGATTTGTCTCTATAAAATAATTATTATGAAATGTCATTTATTTAAAACACTTCAAATAGAGGCAAAAAAGGAAATGGAGTATAACACACATACCACTTGCTGTAAAACAAATTAAAGTGCTGATTAGCCAAATAATTATCAGTGTGACAGCTCATACATAAACGATTCACATTAAAGCTGAACTTCAGGGTGGAACAAAAAGTGTTAAATGTATTGATAACTAAATATGTGCCTAGAACTTGTGAGATGTCAGCAAGCTTTGTATCATTAAATCCTCAATCCAAGAAGTGAGATCTATCCTAGAGTTTCCTGTTATTCCTGATTTTATTAATGAAAAAGCTCAGGGAGAGATTATGTGGGAAACTTACCCAAAGTCATGTATTTAAAAAATATTTCCAAAGGAAGTTTAAACCAAGACATTCTGCTTCTAGAGCCCAAGCTCCTCACTGTACATATGCACAGTGCCAAGGCTGAAAAGGATCAGGTGGATTCCCCTTCTGAAATTTTACTTATTTTCAGAGAAATCACAAGAAACACACCAAGAGAAAAGCTGACCAGCAAGGAAAAGGAAAAAGGAAAATGACAAGCCAGACTTCATTTTGATGATTTTAATTTCAATGAGAATGTAATTCAGGAAACAAGAGACAGAGAATGGGCTGAAGTCCTTGTCTTCTTATTCCCTTTCTAAAACAACAGCATTAATATTCAGTTATTGAAGACACCACTTCCACTCTAGGCCTTTGCTGATGCTAGAATTATCTTGGTTCCTAAGCATTTAAGAACCCAAGCTGATGCAAATGAGTTCCTATCACAACCCACAACCAGCTGGCTACATAATTTGCAGGGCCCAGTACAAAATAAAAATGCAAGTTTAACCTTGTTCATAAATTATTAAGAATTTCACAATGTTTACAGGAAAGCATTAAACCAAACTCAGAGCTGTGTGACTACATAGCCACGGCACCTATGAGGCCTCTCCTCTGCCCACAGCCAAAGACTGGGCGCTTATTCTGTGCACTTTTACAAGGGGGGTGATTTTTGACCATTAAACTATTCATCTTTGACTAGAAATTGTAGATGTCAGTGATAGACAAACTTAGTTCTCTTCCCACATTTGAGATAGATTTAATTTTAACGTTGAGTTATAACATCTTACTTCTTTCAGGACACTGAAGGAAGATTACTCAGTATCTTCTGAGAGATACCAACCCACTGACCAACCTGTGATTTTAGGCAATTGTCAAAAAGAGAATTTTTGAACGAGAAAAGTGTTGATGTTATATTTTACCCATTTTATTATTTTCTTAATTTTTTGATTATTTTAATTAACATATAATGTATTATTTGCCCCAGGGGCACAGATCTGTGAATCGTCAGGCCTACACATTTCATAGCACTCACCATAGCACATACCCTCTCCAATGTCCATAACCCAACCACCCTCTCCATACACCCCTCCGCCCAGCAACCCTCAGTATTTTACCCATTTTAAAGGTACTCTACCTTTGGGAAAAGGATATAGATATCTCTGTGTACCTACCAAGAAGCAAATGAAACATAACTATGGTTTGTCTTTTTTTTTTTTTTTTAAATAAAAAGGACAAAATTATGACATGGTTATTTCAGAGGATCTCCCACATCTGGAGTACATTTCCTATATTGAAGGAGGGGTTGGAAGAACGAAGATGAAAGGAAAGAAAAGAACTCTTCTTTCCTATACCTCATTCGCAGTTTTCTGTGCCTCCAATTTTATTATCTTGCCATTTTCCAAGTACAATTGGCAGGATCAAAATTGGGTAATCATGAGGGGTGAACTATTGGGTGTGAGACAATATAAGAGTTATCTGCCAACCAATTAGCACCTGGAAGAAGACCTCTCACCTAGAACCTGGTCAATAAATATGTATGGAGGTCATGGTTTTATTAATACTATAAAACTTACCAAACATAAAATGGTAGGAAGACGTCAGTGTAAGGTACAGTCAAGAAGAAGAGCTCAAGACAGGGAAAATGGGATTCCTCTTCAGCAGTTATACTCATTGAGTCAGCCTTCATCTAGCAATGGTTAGAAGCCATGCATTGTCATCTACTGTATTCATCAGAGCTGCGCCATGGGACCATGAACACTCTGAATTCACACCTCCAAGGAACACCGTTCTCAGACATTTTGATGGACCCAGAGTGGCTCCACCTAGAGTTGTGTTCCCAGCAATGCTGTCTGTAAGATATTAATGACACAGTACGGTACTACTGACTATTCAGAAACATTTCATTAGCATCAAAGACAATAGAGGAAGTTATGACTCTATGCTAAGAGGAGTGAAAAGGGTGGAGATAAATCTACAAAGAAGTACCAACAAACATCAGGATGATAAAATGGTATCTTTTATTTTGGCTATTATTTGGAAATGAGATATTGAGTGAAACCACTGAAATAAAGCATGTTTAAATTATGATATGCACTTAATGCAAGATATATGGAAACAGGTACCCTATGGCTCTGATCCTTTCTTGAATTGTGTTCCTGAGTTTAATTTGTAAGATTTACACATTTCTCCTCTCTTAACCTTCCCATTCTTCATGAATAATTTTTTGGTAGAATCCCATGTTTTCTCATTATAGAGAGACTTAACTTAGTCCTGTCTTTTGTTGAATGTTGAATATTTAAATGCAGCTTTCATTTCAACTGCAAGCTTTTTCTTACAGGTAGAGGTTTTTTTTTTTTTTTATTTGAAAAAGAATAACTCTCTTCCCAAATGGCTCATATTTATATTTAAAAGCAATTTATAAGGCAAATAAATCTATCATAATAAGGTCACCCAGACATGGTGTTAAAACATTATGATATCTGAGGATCCAAGAAATAAGAAACAATGCTGATTTTGCTCTTCAAATTCATCATGTCATATCATGGTTTTACATAAAGATGTTAATTTTAGAGTTAGCCAATCCACACAACTTGAGGAAAGAATAACCTTGCCTGACGTAGATTCAGCATATGCATTGTTTCACAGTATGTTTTTAACATAGTTTTCTCTGAACTTTGCTAATATTCCTATTGATTAAACATATTAGGCATATTAGGCATACCTGAGGTTCTGGTAACTATCTTGGATGAGTCTTTGGGGGTCTCTAAGTTGTACCGGGGTTTCAAATTTCATTATCCAGACTTATTTCATTCTACTATAATAAAATTCAGCAAATGGCAGCATTGACATAGGACTGAAATAACCAAACACCCAGTTATTTTTGAGGAATCAGTTAATTACATGCTAATGCTGACTGAGCTTATATTTGTGTACGTGTTTAATTTTTTTTCAAGGGATTTATGCATTACACATAGTATTTGCATATGCTCTTAAAAAATTCAGCATGAAAAATAACAACAGCAATTTTTTTTCCTATCACAATTTGCTTTATCTTCTCTAAGACTTGTTCAGTGCTAATAAATTATATCCATTAAGCAAATTTGGTAAATTATTCTGATAATTGAGTGGCAATTAGTATTTTCTTGCCATAACATTAATATTACCTAAATCATTTAGTCATTTTATGCCATGAGAGCCTATTTGAAATAACGCATCATTTTACTCTCAACTTTTTATAAGCTGAAAAGGAAGTTTTCATTACATAAGGCAAAAATTATAAGTAATTTCAAGAGTCTTTTAAATTAAAGGATAATGGGAATCCTTTGAGATACTTCTGACAAGGAACATGTCTCCCAGTGAGGGTCAGAGTTCAAGTCCTAAAGTCATCCATCACATTTTGACTGGCAAAGACTGAATAGTTGCAAAACGGAACCGGAGACCAGGCACCCTTGCGACCTCCTAAATCACTTTCTCACACGCAGTTTAGTAAATACACCCACCCATTCACAAACACCATCCGCAAATAGCTAGACATTTTAAAAAGGGCCTTTGCAATTAGGAAAAGCCAAATTTTAATGCGACTTGAACATGAAAGGATTTTATATATTTGAGATTTTCTTTCAAATGCCTGTTTAATTGTATGACAAAAAATAGCATTTCACATTACTATTTCAGTTACAAATAACTAGTTGAAAATGTTTATTGAACCCTTTTATGCCAACGGTTTTGAGAGTCATGAGCAAAAAAGAATTTTTAGGTAAAGACCCCCACCTATAGTTGGTCTGTCCACACAGATCTATTTAGCCCTAAGAGTTCCTGAGGAACCTGTAACCTAGTGGGACTTGTGAGCTAAGTCAGGAATTGAGTGTTAACTTCAGGTGGTACCACCTTAACTCCAGTTTTTAATCTCTTTTTCTTATGGTGTGGCCTTCAAGTTCAGGAACATAGGTTATGTCATTCTTCTTCGAAGTACCTTAACACTATCTACTTAGCCTGTTTTACTTACTAAAAGACATTGTAAATGTTCTCCATAATTCTTCATTTCCAAAATGTGGGCTCTCCTGTAATGGAGACCAGTCCGCCTTCACAGCTGATATCCAGTGACAGGCCAAACTTCTCTTTAACTTTAGCTAACTCATAATTTGCTAAATGAGTTAACTAAAGAACTATTCCCCGCTCCTCGCCAAATCCAGGGCCTGAAGGAAGCAATCCCATAACTGAAAACAACTGATTATGTACAAAATAGCATTCCTCTCAGAAGGACTCAATATACTTTTTCAAGTAAGAGCCAATCCTCATCTTTCCTACATATGAAATAGGCATAGGGTATTTAACTTACCTATAAACCAAGTAAAGTAACTGGAAGGATGCTTTTTTCTAGGCTTATGAAATTAAACCTATTTGGGGTTCATATTCCATCTTCAGTATGAGGGAAAGACTAGAGTGAGCGTCCCATGGATTAGAACCGGCTTTCGCTCACTCTATCTTTACATATTCTTCAGGTCTATCACAATGCTGGGCATTGGAGTTTAATATGTTTTTCTAATATTAATTCAAACCAAGTTCAGAAATTTTTTATTCTTCACCAATCTTTTGAGTCAGGAGATTGTCTTTAAAAGTTAGAGGATGAAGAAGATTCAAACAAGTAGATGGTTGCATTTCTTAAAATTCCCTTAAAAATAGCCTAACAAGAAATTTCAAATATGCCCCAAAAAAGAAAGCATCCTAACCCAACTTTCTCAATGAACTCTAAATCTGAGTCTTACAATACATTATATATAGAGATTTTGCCATACAGACTTCTCTTGACTGTTGCTTTTTTCGCCACCAGACTAGGGAAAGTGCCATTTAAATAGGTATTGCAATCAAAATATCAAAATATCTAAATGCTGTCAATACTTCTGGAGAGATCAAAGAAGAATGATAGTGATTCAATATTAATTGCAGTGTTTTCTAACTTAACAAAACATTAATCTTTACCAAAAATATTTTAATTTCTTAACATGTGTGAAAATTAGAAAAGTAAATAATGGAATTGGCTTCTGCTCTCTCTAAAATGCAAAATTTTTAGGTTGACTTAAAATGAAATTGTCTAAAATAATTATTTTTAAAAAATCACATGAGAAAATTCTTAGTTGGTATACTTACTTTCCCAGAACTTCAATTATTCTTTAGAACTCATTTTAAATTTTGTAGAAAAATATAAAGAATCATTGAAGGAAAAATAACCTCAATAGTTTTCCTAATAGGAAATACACATATTTTAAATTTTGAAATGATTTGAAGCATCAACATATTTCATGTAAAAATCAAGAATTTCAAATAGTCTTGCTAAAATTTCTTCTTTGGGGGACCTTATGAAAGTGGATAGAAACCTATGTATGCACACATCTTACGGCTTCTGCCAAGAGGCTGATAAAACATCTTTTCAGTTCTAGCAGCCAGGTTTTATTCAGCTGTATGGTTATAGCACCCCCTAGCCCAGCCTAACAGAATAGCAGTCAATTCCTGCACAAACTGAAGTTAAAGGGAGCTTTAAAGAATGTACATAAAACCCCTGAGCTTTTTAAAAAATATTCTCAATTTCAAGAAGGTATTTTATGTGGTAGTAACTATTTTATTTATTATTGTTTAGAACTTCTGGTATCTAATCTGTTCTAACTCTGAATTGTACCAATGGCTGGCAAAGTACAAGAAGCTGATTTATTCTAAAGATAACATGGAGCATAAACATATCCAGCAGATTTTCACTGATTCTCTAAATTCTCCTCCCAACCCTGAATCATCAAGGAGCCAGATACCCGGAGTGCAGATATGAAATACAGGACATGGCTATGATGGATATTGACATATCTTTCATTAATAGGCAACAGCTCTTGGGAGGAAAAAAATGCACACACACACACACACACACACACATATACACATACATATACATTATTTAAAAATATATCTGAATATGATATATGTGGCCACCATTCAAAAAGGATCTTTACCATTATTATTTTATTTGTATATATTGTACATTAAAGAAAGAGGTGAAAAATGAAGAATTCCGATGCTCTTGTAATAAATTTAAAGTGACTTTGCTTGTCCTATCCTTGAATCTTTATGGTTTCCTTATTAAGCTACAATGACTATTTCCAGCATATCTTAATAGTGCTGCTTGCATAGCACCTGTCAGTAGGAATTCAGCAATATAAACCTTAAAGGCTTTGATGGGAATGTAAATGGAATACCAATTTGCCAATGCAGCACTCAAGCCTGTACTATCCATGGAGTTCACAGGATTCCGATTAGTCTGACATTTTTTGCAGACTTCAGGAAAAGAACTATTGTAAAATTTGGAGGCAAACAAAAGGCAAGTTTCTGCACCTCATTTAGCTCATTTTAGATCTCTTTGCAGCAGGAATACTTGAAAGACATCTTCCTTTATTCTGAGATACTGTAAATCTAGATACTGTAAATCACTCGGTCAATGTACATTAAATTTAATTTAGTCTGACCACCACTACTATTCAAAGACCAGCAAATTGATTGTGTTACTAAAAGGTGATCGCATTGATACTGCCATTTAATGAACTCTATGCTCCTACATTGCTCCTAATGCACACTATTTTAGATCACTTAGTCAACTGCACTCTAATTGAATTTATCATTTGAAACCTTGACTTGATGCTAATGGTCCAAAATAGCTGAGTCTTTCCAGAGTCGTCCTGTCTATGAAATGCTATATATTGATGTTTTCCTGCAACAAACACTTGTCTTTCTTGTCTTTTTGGCAGAACCACTTCTCAGTTATTGAGGTACAATTATAAGAAAACTTGCATTTAAAAAAAGATATTATTGACCTCTACAAATTGACTGGCAACATCAACATTTGAAAGTGGAGCTCAGGCAGACTTAATGGGATATATGCAAATTCTCCAAACACAAGCCTGAAACTGTCATATGGCTGCTGTTATTTTAAGACACGCATGATCTCCTTTTTCTGTTTTACCCGTTTTATTTTCACTAAATGGAGGCAGCATGTTTGCAAGACTAGTCTACATTGAGAGAAATGGCAACAACATTTGCTGGGTTCCACCGTGAAGGATCATCACCGATGCCAGTTGGTTTTATAAGCCAGAGCTGGGAAAAAAGTGAAACTGATGTAAGGTGACATTAAACCAGGAAGAAGGAGTCTAAAAAAGACATGATTTCTGTAGGTTTACAAAATCAAGGCAGCATTGTAGAAATTAGAAACGAGTAGAGAATTGTAACTGATTATGCTTTAATTTTTTTTTTTTTACGAAAGAAGAACCTAATTTAGTGTTGCATTGTAGTTCAAAAATAGCTCCGCATAATTCATAAGGTGCTATACTTGAGGAGCACTGAAGTTCCTCATTATGATAATGCTTTTTGATAACTTTTATTGAACATAAGCATTCCCATGATTAAATCTCTTAATAGGCATCTCTCTTCAGTACTGGTTGCCATAATTTCAAAGCTGTACTACACACATTTCTGGCCAAAACAAGATGATATCTGACACTGCTAGCCAAAAATCTAATGGGGGGATAAATGCACGGAAAAAATAATCTAATTTACAATAAGATTTCCAATGAAAAATTACCACCTAGATGAAATTTTGAGTAAATAAATAAATAAGTAAATAAAATAAGGATATTCATCATGGGTTTTACTCATAGAATCCAAGTGAAATAAAAGAATTAAGCATATTTTTTGAAGTTAGCCCAATTTTTAAATCACCCTTTCTTTTACATAGGTGTGCCCTGTTAAGTTTAACCTCATAGGATCAATTAGCTAATCACCATGTCCCTCTTTATTTGTTATATGGGCTTCCATAAAATTCGAATATCCAGATAATTAAAAGTTAGGCATGACCAGGAATGCTCTTGTCAGTTCCCTTCTTGCTCAAACCCTATAGGATGACAGGAAGTGACCCAGCTGGATGACTGGCATGCAGTAGGCTTGCTTCAAAGCTGAGGGACCCTGAACTAAGAAAACCCCAACCCTCTGTAATGGTTATAAGCAAGTCTGCCTAATCACACCCGGAGGGGAGCATTATAATACCAATTATCAAATCAGCAGCATAGCAACCTGTTCTTTGCTCTGAGGGACATACTGTTGCAGCTTTCTGGGCTGTTCTGTATACAAACATCCATAAAATGATAATCTGGAACAAAGGAATCCGTGCCCCTCCCGGCTTGTACAGAAATATGACAGACTCACAGAGGATCATCTCTCCAAACTCTCCTTCTGAACTCACATAGCCTGCATTTTCTGTTCTGCATGTTATCTTATATATCTTTATGCTTTCATTGGTATATCTGGCATCCCCAAGTCAACTATAAGCTCCCAGAAAACAAAACTCATTCTCACAGCAATATATATCTTTAATGCCTAATTCAGCATCATAACCTGATTTGTGCTTAATGTATATTTAAGATTATTGCTGCTGATGACTGATTGAGTAACTGATGGATGGTGGAAATTAGGCTAAAACAGAAAGTTGCAGTCAATTCCCCAGAGGTTTTGCCCTCATAATGCCAACCATCTAGATTTTTACAAATCTATAGAATTTTTGATGGTGGGTGTTATTTAGAACACAGAATTATACAACCCACAGAGTCTCACTCTTTAAATCATGCATGTCGATATCATGTGGAAATAGTCTTTGTCTACAAACCTGAGCTAATGAAACATACGCATGTTTAGTTAGAAGAATTTGTGCCGAAAATGCCCTCGAGTCAAGAAGAAACAAAAATTTAGAATGAAGGGGAAAATAGAATTAAAATGAATTCTAACCCAAAAGTCATGTTCACTTTTGGGCAGCTAACAGCTAAAAAGCTGGATTTGCACTGTGGAAACAGGGACCCGATGCTCAAAGCACTTCACTGGTGAAGTTCCTGGAGTACATTTCTCTGGTACACACATGTAGCTTGAAAGTTTCATTGTCTTTAAAATACTGCTACTAGGGACTCCTATAATAATAATAAAAAAATCCCTTTATAATCAAGATTTTTTAAAAGCACATTAGGGATCAACAAACAACTGGATTGAGAAGCAAAATATGCTGCTTCTTGAGAAACATTACATTGCTTGTATCAATTGAATATCACATCTATCAAGTGAAACAGGAGAGGGGATATGTTTCTGTGGACAGCTTTAAATGTATTTTCCGATTTAAGGTAAATAAGAGAAGAACATCAACGTACTTTGCAAATATCATGGCTCTTATTTTGTACAGTAAAATAAATGAAAGCTGAGCCGAAGTCTGAACCAAGAAAGGGTCAGTTCTTCTAGAAAGGAAAAAAAAAAAATGAATCATTTGAGATGTAAATATCTGACAAATAATGTACAGCAGCAAAGGGAATTTAAAAGGGGTTTTGGAAAGAAATGAACAGTTTCTAGTTGTTAAGGTAATTAACCTTTTTTTCAAGATCATTAAAAAATGTTTTTCCCGCACGCTACTAATTTTCTTTCAGGTTGTAGGGGTCATTGTTTCACTGAACAGGAGGGGGAAAATTGAGAGCTGGTATTCATCTACCTAGTGCAAAGGGGACACAAACAATATTAATAATCAGTGTTACGTTCTTTCTTTATGGCAAGTGTCTTCGTACCCTGGAATTCGACTGCAGGTCAGTGAGATACACCAGTAAAAATAGCACCCATACAAATATTAACTACCAGTAAAAATTATCAGTGTAAAATAGTCCCTTCAGTATTTTGGATATGTTCCACTATCCCCACACTACTTAATAGAAGGAGTGATGTTCTTTTTACCATTCGATTTTGCGTGAAACAATTTGTCCGATTGCACTGCAGAGAAATTTCTTTTTTATTCCATCCCCCATGGAGCTGATTTCTAAGGGATAGCTACATTAAGGACAAAAACGCTGTTCTTGGAGTACTCTTACAAAACAGAAATGCTGAAACTCTAAGCAAGGGAATAAACAGCTATAATGCCAGGTCTGGCATAGCACATGGTCACACTGACCTCCTTAATTTCATAATTGCTGTAACTTTCATGTGTAGAAGTTTTATTTTCATGGGGACTGAGCAACTTAAAATACCTCTGACTTTTGTTAAGAACCCTTTGGTAGAAGCTGAACTCAGGAGCACTACATCATATGTATCTAGAAATTATAACTGAATCTGACTAATTGACCATGTGAGTTTCTGGCAGGCTGATCCAATCTACCTGGTTACCATACTGTTCAAACAGTTTCTTTACTCAATAAGAGGACAAAACAGATAAACCATTTGCAGTGTGATTGTTCAAGAGCTCAACTGTCCTGAAAATCAAACCAGCAAATAGTAAAGCTGATGAGACGATCTAGAACCATGGATCTCATCTACAGATAGAAGAAACATGATATAAGAGAAAACATGAAAGCTTTGAGGTTAGATAAGACTGGGTTTGAATTATTCCACATGAGAGCTTATCTAATTCCTTATTTAATAGAAGTTTTATTTGAAGGATGTACTCATGGAAATTTGAACAACGCTTTGGTCTTCACAAGAACTGGAACACAGCTGAGCTCTAGTGAGTATCTGACACATGCTAGAACCAGGGTATGGGACCTGAATGTGAGTTCTTTGGTTCTGTATAAGGCTTAATTGCATTTAGCTTTTCTCTTTCTTTCTTTCTTTCTTGCTTTCTCTCTTTCTTGCTTTTTTTCTTTTCTTTTTTCTTTTCTTTTCTTTTCTCTTTTCTTTTCTTTTCTTTTCTTTTCTTTTCCTTTTTCTTTCCATCTCTTAACATACCTGCCTACTGGTAAACGACAAACTCACTCATATTTTTACGTCAAATTCCTGAAAGGGAAATTGAATGTTCCCAGTTATCTTATGCTACCTGGGCCGCCATTGCTGGTCAAGCTGTCAGTGAAGGCACCAACTGGAGGTCCCAACAGAGTGTGTCTGGGGATGGAGGGAGCCCTCTGGCGGTAGCAAACGTGACAAGGTGAACCCGCTCCCTAAGGGATAAGGGCAAGCATAGTGATTGACATCATTATTCGAAATTCTACCTTCGGAAGTGTGGTGAGGGCTGGCACAACGTGACGGAATCTGTGTAGTAATCACCATCTGGTGGCTGTGTTATAACGTCACACTTAAAGAAATAGTCAGGAATGGGTGCAATTTAAGAAGTTCCCCAAATGTTTATTTCCCCAGCTTAACATGCTATATATTACCTTCATCCTTCTTACTTCCAGACTGGCCTCTGGAACAGGTGGTTATCTTACCAGGAAGTCAACTGCTGATTCTATTCCCTCTTCTGTGCACAGATTGATATATATATTTATATTTGATAAATATTTTTTTTAAAGATTTATTTATTTGAGAGAGAGAGAAAGCAGGGGAGGGGGAGAGGGAGAGAGAGGGCTTTTTTTGTTGTTGCTGCTGTTGTTTTGTTTTGTTTTGCTTTTTAAGATTCTGCTTATTTATTTGACACAGAGAGAGACAGAGAGAGAAGGAATACATGCAGGGGGAGTGTTAGAGGGAGAAGCAGGCTTCCTGCTGAGCCTGGAGCCCCAAAGGGTGTCCTTTTCAGCATCCTGGGATAAAGCCTGAACCAAAGGCCGATGCTTAATGACTGAGCAACCCAGGCGCCTGGGTAGAGAGAGTCTTAACCAGACTCTGCATTGAGCATGGAGACTGATGTTTGGTTGGATCCCAAGACCATGAGTTTATGACTTGAGCCAAAAACAAGGGTTGGTGGCTCAATGGACTGCATCGCCAGATTGACATTTTAAGGGACAAACATAAACTTTCTCTAGTTTAAACCCTTAATTGGCTCCCTGTATTCCTCTAGATAAAATTCCAGTTTTTTTAGAATGTACCTTCTTGTTGGTTCAAGTTTAGTTTTATATTTGGCTTCAACATTGTCTTCAGTATTCCCTTTCCTTACCAACTTCAAACCCTATGTTTCACTTACATTTTTTTTTTCTCCCTTACTAGATGCTGTAATTACCGAGGTCCAAACACCATACCAAAAGAGAGTATTTGATCACTACAATTCATTCAAATCTTGCTGGCAGAGATTGTACCTGATTTTTATATTGTGTCTGTAATGGCTATCATTATTAAAACTCAACCATCTGCGAAATGTAATATATACCTCTTTTAATCTAACTTTCACGATACACTCATGAAGGACATATTATATTAATTTTGCAGCTAAGGAAAGAGGATCTAGTAGGTTAAAAAACTTGCTCTATAGCTAGTCAAAAACAAAGCCAGGCAGAAGTCAATCCTAGGTCCATTTGACTTTAAAATTCAGGTACTGTCCCATAGTAAATGTCTTAAGAATGGAGAATCTAAGAGTCACCCATAGTAGAAAAAAATCAGTGATTATTAGTCTTTGCCAACTCATGAAGGAACATCAAATCTGGGACTATGTAGACATTTTTGTTCCTAGCTTCTACTAATCTTAGTTCTGAAGGGTGGAATGTGGATTCAAGCTCCAACCCTATTGTTTCTATTGTACTTACTCTTCCTGCAGTAGCTCAGTGTCCATTTTTAAATGGTGGGTAAAAAAGTTGTTTGCTTCCAGCTGTGACCATAATGTGAAGATAATCTGAGAGTAGGGTAAGAGAGGCAGGATAAAGTGTAAAATCAGGTGAGATAATGGTTTGTGATTACTTCCTATACAGGAAAGAATGAGATTATTTATTTATTTATTTATTTATTTATTTTTGCACAAATGTGTCAAAATTCTAAGATACTCCATTTTTAGGTTTCCCTAATCCTTCATTTTGTTTTACTAGCATTGCTGCTTTTGAAAACAAGTGCTTCTTTGTTGTTGTTTGGCTTAATTATTAACTGGTTGTTGACTTTTTTTTAAAAAAGCATATTTTATAAAATGTAATTTTTAATCTCATAGAGATTAGCAGTTAAAAACTTTCAAGTATTACGATAATGAGGTTCAGAGCAGATTCAATGCAATAGCATGTTACAAAATTTCTTCACTATTAATTTTCCAAAAGATATAGTACCAGTTTATAAAACGATGAATTTATCTCATTTTCAGGTATAACATAATAAACATATTTTAATGTAGATTATAAGAACGCATTGTAAATTAATATTAAAATACAGATTTTCAAGCACTGCATAAACTTGATAAACCAAACATTCCAGTTCACCCCCCAACAGGTACTTACTGCTTGGGGTTTCCTTCAACCATTGTAGAAAACTTATTTTTATGTTTCACAGATATTTGTTAACTTCTCTTTTCCTCCTGAAATCTCAGAGCTCTTATCAGTTACAGATACTCTTTTTTTTTTTTTTTTTTAACCAAACTCTAGGCAGGCTTTTCTCGACTCACTTCTCAAGGAAGCCCTGACTTCTGGGTTTTTCCATGTTCTTTTCTGCATTGTTCAATGTTAGCAAAATTCCTGCTAAGTCAGTTCAGCCATCTCCAATATCTGACCAGTCATAATATCTGATTATCTGGTAACTGGTTCTCCACCATACCCTAGGTGATAATCTGCTTATAGGGGCCTCGCTCTGGCAAGAATCCTGTTAGGTCAGCTTGGCTAGAACCCCCCCTTATTGCTGATGTATCTTTTTAGTAATTTTCCATTTAATTACTCCCACTCTGTTCCTTAATTATAAATTCCCACTTATCCTTGTTGTATTTGGAGTTAAGCTCAATCTCTTCCCACTGCAAGACACCATCACAGGGGTCCCTACCTGGATATATCCTGGTCCTGGATAGTCTGCCATACTGCTACTTAACAAGGGTCACTGAAGACATTTTTTTCTTCAAGGTCAATCTGCAAGGACTCCATGAGAGGAAGTCTCACCCTCTAGAGTTGTTTTGAGTATTTAGTAAGTTAGCATAAAACGGCAATGCAAAGCTTAATGCACACACTTAAGAGACAATTTCTACGTTCTCTGGAAGTATAATTTTCAAGATGGTGAAATCATGGCTCTCATCAAACATAAAATGAACACTTATCAAAGATTTTATTTAGCTCATCAATTAGTGAGGAAACAAAAAAAAAGTTAAAATTCACTCAGATGAAATGTCTTAATAATGATTTTTATTCTCTACTGGACAAACTTCATTTGCCTTTCTAAGCACAAGCAACATTTACATTGTTACCAGTTTCCCAAAACATACTTCTGCCCTTATAAAGTTGTAAAATAACCTAGTGAATATAAAAGACAATTAGGGGTGCCTGGGTGGCTCACATGGTTAAACATCTGCCTTTGTCTCAGGTCAGGATCTCCAGGTCCTAGGATCTAGCATCAGGCAAACTGCTCAGTGGGGAGTCTTCTCTTTTCCTTCTCTTTCTGCCTCTTCTGCACCCCTAACTCTCCCCCAGCTCCTGTGTGCTCTCTCTCAAGTGAATGCATAAAACCTTTTAAAAAATTGTAAAAGACAATCAAAGGTGCTCAGCCTTATAGAATCAGACAACCCCCAATTGGTCCAGTAAACAATCCAGTGCTCCACTGAAAGGACCCCCGCAGAAACCGCATTTGCTATTTCTAAATCTGTTTCTTTTTGATAATTGCCCATTTCTAAGACAACTTTTTGATACTTCCTCTTCTGTACAATTGATTTATTTTAGAATTAAGACTTTATTAATCTTTGTATCTTCAGTACTTAATGTATGCTTAGTAGTCTAAAAAATGATGGTTTAATTTATTTATTAATAACCACTTCTACTTATGGATCACTTTATTTACGCAAAAGAGCTTTCTTGCGCCTCCTGTCATCCATTTGATCATCTCACACAGAGCACTGAAAAACAAAAAGCAAAGCCAAATAAAACAATGGCAGTTACAACATTGTTTTTAATTCAATTTAATAAATACTTAATGAGCACCTACCACATACTTCCTGAAAAAAGGGGAGAATGCTAACAGGACTTGCTTGATTTAGATCTCTTCACTTTTCTTCCCTGATGGTACACTGGGCTTTTCTTTTCTGTCTTTTCTTTAACATTATCACCATGGAAACACTTCTGGAGTCATAATTCTGCTTTTTATAGGGTGTTTCTACTCTGAATGCCGAAAGACAATATAAAAAGCATAACTACCTCCTACTGGTTTATACCTCTATCCTCACAATAGCCCTCTCAACAAGCTTATGGGGTGTTGTAGATTGTTCCAAGAAGTACTGCAAAGCAAAGAAGACCGAGGACTGTCTTGAGATCACACACATTTCGAGGGCCCCCTCTGCTGTTTGCTGCTCAGTCTCAGAGACACTTTTCAAGCCCAGGCTCTTTATCTCTTTATCTCAGATATCTCTGACTATCTCTCCTAATGAGTCAAAACACTTTCTATCCCTTGGGAATTTCACCCTTAAACTTGCCTTCAAAGCAGAAGGAAATGCTGTCTCTCTCTTCTCTTCTTCGCTTATCCCAGTGATAAGATTTTTGGGGAGGAAGGAAACTAATTCTGCTTGTTGCCCTGGACAGATTCAGGTGCTTTGAATAAATGAGCCTTCAAAATGGGCCCGTTACATCGAAGAAAATATAGCTCAGAGACGGTGGTTTATTGGGAATTACTAAAGCGCAGCAGGGGCGGGATCCAAGCTCAGGCTGCAAGGTTTGCACAGAGGCATGGAGTGAAAAAGAACATCTCTGCTTGCATTGTCAACCGTGCTCTGTGACTCTCATCAAATTACTTACCTGCTGGATTTCTTCTAGAAATAGTAATTGCATCTACCTAATAAGGTGGTTGTCTGGATGTAATTAGATATTGCCTGAAAGGCAGGTATTCAGTAGTATTTTAACTTTCAGATATTATTAGCTCTAGTTAATGATGTCTGCCAAAACTTTTACTGCTAATCAATACCAAGAACCAAACAAATAATAACAAAAATAACAAACATGAAGAAGTTACAAAGATCGACATAAGTCCTTACAGTCTATACATTTGTAACTGGAAACATCTAGGAGTGTCTGCTTTCAACATTTTTTTAAAACAGGAGATGGAATTTGCTAATCATTTCCATTACAGCTCTCCACCCTAATACTCCCTTAATTTTCTAATTTTCCTCCTTCCATTAAGTGACACTTAACTCCATATTTTAGGAAATCCCCTATCTTAGCCATGGGCTATTCTATTCATATAATTACTTGACTCGTTTTCATTTTTAAAGAAGTAACCTCCATCACAGTGGTCCACAGCTGGAAATAAAGGAAGGAAGGAAGAAGGAAAGGAGGAAGGAAGGAAGGAAAGAAGGAAGGAAGGAAGGAGAGAGAGAAAGAAAGAAAGAGAGAGAGAGAGGGAGGGATGGATGGAAGGAGGGAGGGAGGAAGGAAGAAAGAGGGAAAGGAGAAAGAGGGAGAGAGGGAGGGAGTCAGGAAGGAAGGAAAAACATTTCTTATGTCCACACTTCTCACTTAGAATTTAAAAAATAATGCATATTTTAACATTCCTTCTTTGTATACACTCATAGAGATCCTAGTTTTCTCTACAAGTCCTCAACTGTGCTAAAACAAGAATAGCGCATCTGTGTCTAAGTGGGCTCAATCCTTACGGTATCCCTCATCAAACCTGGATTTCTATCCAACAGTCTTTCAGATTTCAACATCTCTTTCCATAGGGCTCAGTCAGGCCAGAGCTTTTAGATGGGTTTAAGCAGTAAACTACTGGCCCCATTCATTTGTTTCAGTTTATTAAGGATTCCAATTATGGCAGATATTCCTTTTATACTGCTGATAATTTTTTTTTAATCTCAGCAGTAATTTTTGACTGTGATTTATTGACCCTACTCTCTTCGCCTATAATAGGCGATTAGTAATCTTATTCAGACCGTCAGTTCTACTTGTCACAAACTCACGTGAAAAGAGAAAAATTGACCCAAATCCAGACCAGGACAGAAATTTTGTTCACGTTGTAACTTACAATTCCTTTTTGGGGAAAAAATATCATCCCTGATAAAAGGCTTAATTAATTTTCAAATACATTTTAATGAGAATAAGACCACTACTGAAAATTCAGCTATCCACTCCCTCAATGGACTATTAATCTTGGGAGAGACCTAATTACCTTTAACCAGTCTTGAAGGCATTGTTTAATATTGCTCAACTAGATTCTTTGTTTATCCTTTCCAGATAGTACAGAAATGGTTATCCAACCACCCACCATACCTATAGTATTTCCTAAAGAAAAGTAAATCTAAACTGACTTGTTAAAAGTCATTTGCCCCTGTAGCCAGATTATAATAAAAATATGCACATATTTAAAATTTAAATTGTCTAAACAAAATTTCACCATATTATTTTTTTAATTCCTCTTAGTTTTATGGTGCTCATCTCTTCTCCTATTTAACTTTTAAATATGTTGATGGTGGAGGATACAAAGTATAAATTTTAGTTTTTCTTGAGTCCTTATACCAATTCCTAGCACATAGTAACTAAATGAAGATCAAACAGAAAGAAAGAGAAAGAGACAGAGAGGTAGGGCATAAAGTAATATTACGGGGACTGAAGAAGGAAATGAAGTCAGTACCCTAGTGTGTTTCTGAGTATTGGAATGTTATCCCAATACAACTGACCAAGAGCATTACGGAATATTGAAGAGCAAGCCATTAAGTTCTGAGGAAGTACATAACCAAAAAGACGTATAGAAAACATTTTGTTGGATTACAAATTTGAGAACACATTGAAGATGGTTAAACAAGCTTTTGTTTCATTCAAACTTGGAAACCTATTGAGGATGACTAATAAAACAGAAAAATAACAAAAATAATGCCCATGATTTAGACCAGCACATGGAGACAATAATATAGCTCCCAAATTTCTCTGTAGGGAGAAGAAGGGAAACCTACTGCTCAGGTTTACCATGGAAGAAGCACCCTTGAAATACGTGATGATTAGGATGCTCAACACCTGTTTGATGGTGAATGGGGTGGTCAGTAGGGGGCAGAAGGGGCAAGGTAAATGCCTTAAGGTACCTCTGGTATTTGTCTTCATGCAGTTCTGTCCTTGTCAAGGGAAGGGGCATGTGAGAGTAACAAAGACACTAATCAGACTAGCAAGTAGAAGAAATAGCTTGTTTTTTTTTTTTCTTTAAATAAACTTTGCTCCAAGAGGATATCGTTTCTTTTAACTAAAGGTCATTTAGGTAGAAGCTAAAAGACTTGGACAATGTTCAAGTTTTATTTGTGCTCAGTGTGGAACAGCAAATGTTTATGTGCTTTTTGTTTTCAGGATCATACTAGAAAAGAGAAACAAACAAACAAAAAGTGGTTTGGAAAAACAATGGATAATTATCTGTCAAGTATTTACTTTATGCCTGGCACTGTCTTAAGTGTTTTATAATTCATTTAATAGTTTATTTAGTTCTCAAAAGAAGCCTATGAGGTATGTACTGTCATTAGTCCCATGTTGTGGATGAAGGGGCTGGAATCACATGAGGAGGTTAAACAATGTTTCTGAAGTCACACAGTTGGTAAAATAAACATCCAGGCAGCCTGGCTCTAAATTTGACTTAATGAGCTTCTTCCACAGAATCCCCATTTTTATCACTTCTTGTAACTTTACAATATTTCTCTGAATTTTGTAAAAAAGAAATTTTCTCAGAAAACATAGTTGACTGATTGAGATTTGGGATTCTACTTTGTGCTTGGGGCTAAGTTAGGTAATGGGTCTTTTTTTTCTCATCTGTTTAAAATAATAATAGTTTCTTCCTCATAGGGTTATTATAACAATAAAATTAAAATGTGAAGTGTCTATTATTGTCCTGGCACAGGGTATATCTCTACCTATGTCTAGATTTATGTTTAGATATCAACATAGACATAGATTGATGGAATGATAAGTATAGCTAGCTGTCATCACTAATGATATTATAATATTACTTTAGAAATGAGAAACTGAGGGTCAACATTAGGTTACTTCCTTGAGTCCCAAACCTCCTGGACATCAAAATATGAAAGTTTTCTGTGGATTTTTTTAATACTAATATATCAAAGGCCCAAAAGTTCCATTTAAGTAAAAAAGATCAATAGCTTTAAACAAATAATTTTTTGCTATATGCCTATTAAAACCTCAGAAGTCCCTTTCTTAACTCAAAAACATTTATATACTAAAACTTGTCACATTGTCAGTTTTTTCCTTTTATAACTCATCCATTCATGGGTCCTATTTCTTCTTTTTTCTACACTCTTCCTTTTATTATGTAGATTGCTTTATCAGGTTCCTCTGCCTGGCCTTTAGCCCATAAAGCTTCACACTAATCTTTTTTGTTGTTGTTCTATTGCATAGTATTCTCTGTAATGAATTTGACACCTTCTACAGAAGATCAAGTCCTTCTCCAGGTACTTCATTTGCATTGTCTTGCTTAAAAGTGTTTTGCATTAGCTAATTATTCAAAGTACTTTTCTGACAATCTGAGACAATCTGAGACAGTATTCACTGTTCATGTTTGTTAAATTGCTATTTTTCAACAACTTAAAAATATTTATAACCAAGCAACATAACTGTGGTCTCTGGTGGGCTCTAGTATTCCTATTGGGCTTTTCCTCTCATTTATGTTCAACCATTTACACAAGTGGAACTGAATGCCCTTCACTCAGCCTTTACAAGCACATATTCCTGGAGATTCTCTCAAACCTTATTTAATCTCATTTTGGGCATAATTGGTTCATATGTCTGAAACACATACTGTACTGACCTTAAATATGTTACAACATATTAAATATTAATTTTTTAAGTTAAAAAAAGAAATCTAGAGGTACAGCAAAACCAAGATTTGTTTTTCCCAGGATAGAGACTAATTCAGCTGCAGCAAGATTGGATGAATGTTTTTAAAAACATGAACTCCCACAAAGTACAAAGAAGTTTCTGTAAGTGTGGGTGAGCTCTGTTCATTGACTAAAAAAAAAAAATCCTTTGCTTTTCAAGGAGTAGTGAGCCATAATCCTTAATCACAAATACAGAAATATCCCAAGTTGCTTGTGATGAACTCATTTCTGGCATCATACACATTGTTTGACACCAAATAAAACTTCTCTTTCATATTAGAGTTAAAATGTAAATAATTCCTGCTTGGTCTTCTGCATAACAGGCTCAGAAGTCTGGTGGAGTCGGTATATCTCTTATAATATCTATCTTCGGCTATTGTCACAACCTACTATGCTCTAGGGGTTTGTGCTGTTGGCACAAAGCAAAACAAGAAGCATACAAACAAACCAACCAAACCAGAAAAACAACTTCATTTGATTTACATTATTAGATTCCACCTGGGGACTATATTTTGTCTGTCCAGAAACACACCTATTGAAAGGGTACAATTTACATATCTAGAACCAGCGAACTCTACGTTTTTACTATGGCTGTCGATGTAAATCTGAATACTGAGAGTAGTGTCTACAAGACATTAGGTTAAAATAGGGAAAGTTGCAGGCAGTGATTTCTGAATTTCCGAAAGTATTGACTGCTAAACTGTGATTTGTTAATGGCCTCTTCAGTCTCTTGCTTTAAGAATTTTCCGTATTAAACTTTTTTTTTAAATTTTCAAACTTTAGTGTCTTGTATACATACTAAGAAGAAAATATCTCAAATGTTTATTTCTTGTCATCTCTTACCTACTCCCCATATAATATCCAATGGCTTGTAATTCTAATTCCCAGAAAATACTGCTGGATTTTGCTGGAACCTATGTATGTATAATATAATAAGCAATTGGTAGCATTGTCCTTTTGGGGCCCACTGATTTGAAATTAAAAAATTCAAGTCCTGCTCCCACCATTTATGAGCTAAAGAATCTTGGAAAAAACAGGTTGGTAGAGTCTAAGTTCCCTTAGCTGTCCTACAGAGCAAACGAAACTCTGTGTGAGAAAGTATTTTAGAAACTATGATATAAGAGTTTGTAACTGCTATTATGATTACATCATACAAACAAGTACTCAGAAAACTTGATTTCTAACTCTTATTTGAATCAATAGAAAAGAAGGATTTATCCATTTGGTTTTCATATCTTGAGTGTTTTCCTGTCAAATTAAGCACTCTCATCATGTATGTTTTTAAAGACATTTAAATGATAGCGTAAGAGCAAATGTGTGAAATCCTGAAGATTTTGCTATTCAAAGTGTCAGCTAGTTCATAGGCATGCTAACAGCCCAATCACAGGACCAAGGAAGAGTTTTATTCCTCATTTAAATATTTGACTTCATTCCAATCTGACCCAATTCACTTGACACTATCTGAACTGCAGGTGGCTAGTTAGTTGTGTAATTACAGTTCCACAGTTTCAGTTTAATACTTTGGACTCAATTTAGTTGTACAAAGAGAATGCAAGATCACCACAAAGATAAGTTCTTTAAAGACTTTTGATCCTTTTGTATTTTAATAAATTTTCCAAATGCTATTATTGCTTCTCTTAAAGACTTGGTTCCTGAAAGCATTTGCTCTTTACAAACTTAATATCTGCTGAAGAAAGCTGCAGAAAAATGTTCAATAATGGAAATACTAAGCCTTCATTCTCATAATCAACATGAGCTTTGAATCTTTATCAAACCTTTATCAACTGTTCATTACATTCTATCCTTTAAGCTCATGCTGACTTCACTATTGAATTCTTCATTGTAAAGTTTGTATTTCGTTGTTTTTTCCTTGGCAAACACATTTTTAAGTGTGTTTTGACTTTTGGAAGGACTATTATTTTATATTTTTATATTTCATGTGGATTTCATCAGCGTTCAGTATTAATGGTGGTTTTCTGCTCAACAACATCCACATCTAAGTAACAAATTTTATCACACAGGAGGACTTCACAATTCATACTCCAGTTAAGAGACAATTTGCCTATAGTTAAATTTAATCTCAAAAAGAATTTAGTAGGAGGTTATTTTCCAGATGACTTTTAAAAAGTTATCATTAATAATCTCCACCTTCATTTATATAACAAACATCATCATCTTGTGATATTATTTTTTATAATTCAAAACCTAAGTTGTCAGTAGCAAAAATGGTAAAGGTTCTTTGAGTCAAAATGCCCTTTTGTTTATACATTTATTTATCCCCTTAGTTGCTCAACAATGATTAATTTGGGGTCACTCTGCACTAGAAATAGTTGTATCCTGCCCCCGAGAACAAAGCTGAGTAACATATACATCCTGTCTTTAGAGGGCCGATGGTCCAGTGAGTAAATATAGCAAGATTAGTGCTTTAAGGAATGCATTGTAAGAAGTAAACAGTATATGACCTTCTCTGCCTTAGAGATTAGAGAGAGATTTCATAGGAGTGATGTTTGAGCTGAATTATGAAGACTGCACAAGACCAAGATGAAAATACTTAAAAATGTAAATAAGAAAATAAATAATAGGTGCAAAGGTTATTACAAGCAGGAATATGTTGTTGCCCTTTGACTATTACTGACTTTTCTCTAGTATAAATGAGTTAGAGCTTCCCTCCCTGTTCTGTTCGTGTAACTCATTGTAAACCCTATTTGTAGATCTGGTGTCTCATAGGAGCTTGTGCTCAAGGCAAAATCCAGCCTTGGTGTACATTCAAACTGCCCCAGCTTCACAGATGCATAATTTGAATGACTATTTAAGCTGCTTAAGGTAGTTGAGAAGTTCAGAGAATAAGAATGATCATTAATATATTTTTTAAAGATTTTATTTATTTGTCAGAGAGAGTGAGCACAGGCAGACAGAGGCAGAGGGAGAAGCAGGCTCCCCGCTGAACAAGGAGCCAGATGTGGGACTCGATCCCAGGATGCTGGGATCATGACCTGAACCAAAGGCAGCCACCCAACCAAATGAGCTACCCAGGCATCCCAATCATTAATATTTTTTTTAAATGTGAAATATGCTTACTATCGATAAAGTTTTGTTACAGATTCACCCTATATGCTTTCCCAGTCAATTTGCTTTTTTGTTGTTGTTGTTATCTGAGTGTGCCATAGAATTTTAAAAAGCAGTGTATGTACTGTTCTTTTTTGTGTTTGCAGGAAAGTAAAACTCCATTTAGTGAACTGAACTGAATGATGAATTGCTATTTCCTAATATTTAATGTGTTTAGTAATTACTGAATGATACACACTGGATGTTTGCATCCACCCAAATGCGTATACTAAACTCTAAACCCCTGATATTATGATATGAGGAAGTGGGGCTCTTAGGAAGTAACTAGATTTAGATGAGGTCATAGGGGTGGGGTCCTCATGTTGATATTAGTGCCCTTATAGGAGACCAGAAGAGCTTGCTCTCTTTCTCTCCATCATGTGAAGATGCAAAAAAGGCAGCTGTCTTCAATACAAGAAGCGAATTCTCATCAGGAACCAAATTGCAGACACCTTTTTCTTGGACTTTCCAGCCTCCAGAACAGTGAGAAGTAAATATCTGTTATCCATACCAGCCGGTTCATGACATTTTGTTATAACAGCCTGAGCAGCCTAAGACTCCAAGTTTAAACTTTGAATTTCTGCATATGCTAAAACCTAATTTTGGGTAAGCTAGTCAGTATTAAAATATTAAGAGTGTACCTTGGACATAGAAAACCGTGCTACAGATTCTCTACTAGTCACTGTTCGGTCTTGAACTCGAACTTCAGAGCTCTTTACCCAGCGACCCTTCTCTTCAATTTGAGCTTCACTGCCAGTTTTTAAAAAATGTCAGGAAATCTTGCTTGAGTAAATAAAATAAAACTTTAATGAAGTTGCATACTGGCCATGGGTTGTTTCTTCTTTCTTCCATGCCTGTGCCAATAACAAGGAAATTTCCATCTTTGGACTCGGTCTTTGCATGGCTCAGTGTGACAACTCCTTGGCAGTATCTTCCAGGGTTGGATTTCAATGAGACCCAGCTGCTAAGCTGTGCACACTCTGTAGGAAGGTGCAAGGTCCCAGGGACACGTGCCCTATCTACTTGTGTTAGAGGTACAGGTAGCTTGTTTGTACGTTCTGTCATTATTTCGTGGTCAAACCATTTTTTTTTTCTTTCCAGCTTCTCTGTTTTTTAATGCTCTGTTTCGAAGGATAAGACTAAAAATAGACCTTTCTGATGATGAAGCCATTTTTATATAGAAATGCGTAAGTAAGTTTTCCTTGCAGCAGATTGTTTCCCATCCTTTTCACAAAATCAGCACCTGAACAAAAGTTGAACTTATAGCCCTTTACCTATCCCCATGACCAAATGCCCTAAATAGTGATTTTTAAGCATTCTGTATAAAAGGGAATGTTCTATAATTCAAAATTACAGCTTCTTTTGGAATATGCCCTAATATGCAACACCCTATACTTCGAGACACTTCAGATAATGATGAGAAGATCAAGAAGCTGACTTTTTCTCTTGTCCTTGACCTTCTACTTCCCACTACGGGATTTTCTAAAATAACACTATTCAATGTGACTATACAGCTATAAAGTTAATACATAAATTACATCTTAAGAAGACAACTCTCATTTATTGTTTTCCTCCTTTTTGTTAGACAGTTCTATGGCTTTATTCTAATACTAGGACCCTGTAAATAAGTCTTACTATCCCTTTTATTTGTGGAAGAACCAATGATAAGCCAGGTTCTTGCCTGTGTTCTTACTATGGCAGAACAAGGATTCCCACAGAATGTGTTATGTCCAGAAATCACAACTCTCTCAACTGGGAGGTCTTGTAATTGGACTATTATAATAATGGATTAGAAAATGAATTCATAGTTAAAAATAAATGAGGAAAATATCTGGTGAAGAATGTTATACCAAAAAAAAAAAAAAAAGAAAAGAAAAGAAAGAAAGATAAAAAAGACTAGATGAAGAAAAATTTCAATAAAATTTCTGATTCAAGGATATTTTTTCCACCAAATTATATTTTTCTGGTGTCAAAATTCTTAGAAGAGAAAAACAGTTATTTCAATATAGCCAAAATTTAGTAAGTCCTTATGATGGGCCTCTAACACTATGATAGGTAAGACTCACTGAATGAAAAGTGTAGCTAGATAAGCCAGGGAGGGCTTCCCTCAAGACCCACAGCCCCAGGAAAAAGGACATAGCACCTCAGGTTTGTGAAGGTGAAAAACAGAGTCACGGGCACCATTCATTGACTTGTATAATTCAGGTCCACAAAACTGTTACTTTTCTGAGGCTTTCCTTGAAAATATCCACAGACATATCCATGACTAAAACAAGTTCAAATAGGATTCTCCTCAGCAAAAGTTAAACTTTAGTGCTATTTGCTGAAGCCATCAAGGCACAAGATCACATAATTTTATTAATAAATTAGGATTGCCAGCAATCTTCTAAAACTTTCTTCTTGACACAATATATAAACTGTTGGATGTGACTGCCCCTTCCAACTTACAGTCTCCCATAGTTGCAAAACCATTATTTTTGTCCCCCAGATTAGTGTACATTTTCACTCATTTTTTCCCAGCGGATGAGGGTTGAACAAGTAAATTTTTACCTTGGAATCATCTTTGATTCCTCTGCATCACTCCTGACATCCAAATGATCAGAAATTATTGTGATTCTACTTTTGAAATCTACATAGAAATGAATCACTGATCTCCCTAACCCACCTGGGTGGAAGTCATCACTGCAGCTTGCCTGAAAATTTTCCAATAACTTTCTAATCAACTTCCTTCATCTTCCTTACAGTCTATTCTCAACAAAATTGATTGCCAGCAATCCTCAGACCATTTCTGATTTATTTTCTTTGATTTCTTGCTTCACCTCAAGTCAAATCCAAACTCTTTTCTATGGCCTACAAGCCGTATATTATTCTGATATTTTATCCTGCTGTCTTTTCTGACCACATCTTCCATCACTCTTTTCCTCTCTGATTTTGTTCTAGCCACTGTAACCTCTTTACTGATTCTCTAACACAAGTAACATATTCACTTCTGAAAATCTTTATACTTGCCCTTCCCTCTACTGGAGAATTCCGCTATTCAGTATTCAGATGGTTCATTAAGCAATTTATTTATACGTATGTTCACATATCAGTCACCTTCTCTGAGAGGCCTCCTTGACTGTACTATATGAAATGCTATGTCTTATCCTCCTGTTAATTCCCTGATGCCTCTTCTTTTTTCTTCTTAATGCTCAGCCCCACCTGCAATATTAAATAATTATTATTTATTTAGTGCCTATCTTCTCTCATATCATAATAATAATAACTGAGCACAGTTGTATCTATTTTGTTTACTTTTTTTTTTTTTAATATTGAGAGCACCTAGAGCAGGCCATGGTATATGTTAATGGCCTATTTAGCACTAAATGAAGGCCAAAAAGGGCACTGTACAGTTTCGAAATAGGAGTACTGACACACATTTTTTAAAAAGATTTTATTTATTTATTTGCCAGAGAGAGGGAGAGCACAAGCAAGGAGGAGCAGCAGGCAGAGGGAGAAGCAGGCTCCCCGCTGAGGAAGGAACCCAAATGGTGGACTTGAGTCCAGAACCGTGGGATCATGACCTGAGCAGAAGGCAGACGCTTAACCGACTGAGCCACCCATGTGTCCCTTGACACGTTCTTACTTTAAATAAGAGCATTTATCTAAAAGTGCTACACCTCTCCTTATAAAGCACTCTTTCCAAATAAAAGTGCAAAGTCAGATCCATACATTTTTTTTCAAGTTAAGAGGTTTGTCGGAAATGGGATCTTGATCACACCCTAACACAATGGCACTTTACTTCTAAACTTATTTTGAAGGATGAATCTAAAGTATGTTGGGAAATGTTGTTCGTCCTCTGAAAGTATTAGGTATTATAGGTGTGATTAATCCAAATCGTAATAACTTATTTAAAATAATCACCTAAATGTATTTTCTTTATAAAATATCTAACTCTTCAGCAACTTCGTGTACATATATTCTGGTTAGCTCCCTGCATAGCCATTTTTATAGATGTATACTTGACCATCAACATGGATAAATATTACCATATAAATTAAAAGGAACTCTAACCATGAGTCAGTATGTCCAAGTTATTATGCTCTTAATTCAGTGCTGACAAAATCCAAATTTGAGTTATTTTTTAGAAACTCTGTAGAAGTTTGGAAACAAGTAGATTGTAGCCTTCTTTCATTTCCCAAATATTAATGAAAACATTCTGTTGCCCATAAAGCTAGAGGTGCATTTCCAACTGATTTTATATCAATCTTTTATTTTGAATGCTCATAGCTTTGACTTTGGCACAGTCTACAAGAAATACACTTTATAAGTCTCTTGCTCCCAAGTCTCTAAATTGCACATTCTGAAAAACTGGCTATTTCTGCGCAGAACATAGAGATTGAATGCAACGCTATAATTCACTTTCAGGTTTTCTGCTGATGACATAAACCAGCAGAGCTTGTTGGTTTATGAACAGCAATAGGACACAAAGATTGAATTATGGCATGTGTCAGTGATGAGAGATAAAGAATTGGCACACACAACCCAAAGATAATAGTTTAATTCCATTTAAATTGGAGACATGGAGAAATATTTTTAAACATTTAAGAACAAGTTCATCTCTATAAATGTTTATATTTTATACAAGATAACTAACAAGTACAATTTAAGAAAATATCAGATCTATGCTCAATAGAACATAAACTATAGAGATGATGTAAGAAAGTCCATAGGCTGACCTGGCACTTTATATAACTGAGATGTTTCTAAATTTGCTGAGAAAAATTACTGTTTCTCCCTTCTGGAAGTAGCACTTTACAAAGCATTATATTAGCTCATTCATAGCCTTAGCTTGTGAAAGTGCTATACTTATTAACAGTGTAGGAAGAGGTTTCCTTTTTATTTCTTGACATCTTTTGAGAAGCAGAGGAGAAGAAAGGTAGAGGCAGAATAAGAAATGGCTGCATTATAGTATTTTATAAAGGTCGCCAGCAAAGTGCATTCTGATTCTTCATTTTCAAGTTCCCACAGTGGGTCAGGTGCCATGTTTCAAACAGCCAGCTGAGGTATTAAACTATGTAGAAGCAGTTAAATATAAAGAGAGTGTCTCAGTTTAGCTGTCCTAGAGTCAAAGCCTAAGGTAAGGTTCTAGAGCAAGTATTTTATTTGAGAGGGAATGAGAACATGAGTAGAGAAAAACAATGTTACAAGAAAAAGAAAAAACAGCTACTAAGGGGTATGTTATTAAACCAGCTATCTCCATGGTTACTGGATCTTTGTACTGAACGGAAACTCTGGGCAAGGTATAAAATAATGCCTTAGCATTATCCTGTGGGAGGGGTGATGGACATGTGTTAGTTACACTCTACAGTTATTGGTTCAAGGCCCAGGGTAGAGGAAGGCTATGTTAATTCATAAAAAGCCCACCGTCTTAGAAGAAAATACACTGACAGACGTCAAGATCAAAGGGTTACTGACAAGATACTACTACTGTCTGCTATAGAGGGAAGGCTTAGGGACACTGCCACCAAGAGAGTCCAGAGTGGCATGATTTTTACGGTCAGCTCCTTCACTCATCAGAAATGCAATTGTGGGGGTATCTGGGTGGCTCAGTTGGTTAAGCATCTGTTTTCAGCTCAGGTCATGCTCCCTGGGTCCTTGGGTTGAGCTCTACATCTGGCTCCCTGCTCAGTGGGGAGCCTGCTTCTCCCTCTTCTTCTGCCACTTCCCTACTTGTGTGCTCTCTTTCTCTCTGTCAAATAAATTAAAAAAAAAAAAAAATGCAATTGTGAGCAAGTCTCAATTTTCTGCATTTCTCCAAAAAAAAAAAATGTTTTGAGCACGTAATTTTTAAGGACCCACCTTTGGCAATATTTTACAAACTAGGAATTTCCCATGGTATTAGATTATCAAATTCTTTAGGACCAAGGACCAAGACCATTTCTTGACGCTCTAAGACTTGGCTTAGTATCTAGCACCGACACTTTCCTCACACTCCTCATGCTCTCCTCACACCTGCCACTTCCTATGGATAGATGGTGTCAATATCCACCCCTCCTATAAGATTCTGATTTCTGGGGCACCTGGGTAGCTCAGTGGGTTAAAACCTCTGCCCTCAGCTCAGGTCATGATCCCAGGATCCTGGGATTGAGCCTTGCGTAGGGCTATCTGCTCAGCAGGGAGCCTGCTTCCCTTCTTCTCCCTCTGCCTGCCTCTCTGCCTACTTGTGATCTCTGTCTGTCAAATAAATAAATAAAATCTTTAAAAAAAAAGATTCTGATTTCTTCTCACCCTACAGCCAATTCATTAAGAGTCATCCTGATTCCACCACCAAAAATACATATCAAATCTGACCACTGTGAACATCTTCACTGTTACCAACCAAACCAGAGCCGCCATGTTCTCCGCCTGGCCTGAAGAAGAGCCTTCCATTGTTTGCCCTTATAATCCTTTCTTCAAAAAGCAGCAATGTGTCCTTTTAAAACATAAATCTGCTTTGATACTTCAGGCAATTTCTATTGAAACGAGTTTAAAATCCATATTCTTTATCAATAAAAATATGTAGAAAATCACCTTCATGAGAAAGAATGGCCTGTGGTCTTATTCCATTTGTTGGTATAATCAGTAGATCTGGAACTGATCTAATGTATTTATGCTTTTAAAGAAATATTAATTTTTTACCCAAAGAGATTTTGGCAAGAAAAAAGGAGGAGTTACAAGAAAGCAAAAAAAAAAAAAAAAAAAAAAATTAGCAAGGCTTTTTCAAGTGTCTAATATGTGAGAAGGAACTCTAACTCAGAAACAAAAATGTTCTATTTATAAAGCATATGATCCTTTCTTTGAGATACGATTACCACTTTTGGCAAAACGAGATTATCCAATTCTTGGCAATCTGATTCTATGTCCACCAATCAAACTTCTAAATTATGGTCACTTATTCTTCAGCTTATATTAATACATGAACTAATAAACTTACTTATGCCCTGTCTCAAGTCCTCACAGTGATGCCATGTGTTCGGTACTTAGATGCCCATTTTGCAGATGACAAACAGATGCACAGAAAATGGTACTTTTTTCATCACCTTCCTTTAATCCGCATGCATTTTACTAGGGAAAATGTGCCACTTAGTGGGATTGTAGGACCAGGTACTTCTCAATAAAAATGAATAAATCTGTATTTTATTGTTATAACTTAATTTTTAGTGTTTTGTGAACAGGAGCTTGGACATCCCCCTGAACCTGCACATCTTTTCAAATTGCACCAGAGCCTTGGCAGGTTTTCCCAGAATGGAAATAATGCAGCCTGGGAAAAGAGAGGGTGAAGCTGAGATCATACAAGGCATGAGGGTTAAAGTAACTTTTGAGGGAAAAGGAATTTTTGGCTCATGTGCTAAGCAGCAAAGCCCTGAGACACAAAAGAGGAGCTGAAATAGGAAGGTTATCAGATAAAATGCAGGACATCTGGTTAAAGTTTACTATCAGATAGTAAAGTTAAAGTTTACTATCAGATCAGTGTAGATATGTCCCAAATGCTACACGTTAACCACCCTGTGAATGTGCACTGTCCCTGTCCTGTAAGGGCCATGCTTACATTTTAAGAGTATTCATTGTTTATTTGCAATTAAAGTTTAACTGTGCATCTCGACTTTTATTTGTTAAGCGTGAAGTGGATAATAGGCCCAAAGCATATGTGTATGGAAATGTGTAGGTAAACAGTTTGGCTGATGGATGTGAATCTGGGTTTCTGGTGGAAATCCAAGAATCACTATGATTTGAATTTGCAAGGCTGTAGAAAGGCAGCACCATAGAGTGCAGTGTTTCTGAACATCTTTGGGCCTTGGAGTCCAACAGGCCTGGACTGGAGTCCTGGCTCCTCCAACTTATACCTTATTCATGTGACCTTGGGCAAGTTGTTTATCCCTCTGAGTTTCAATGTGTCCCTACCTAAAAATGGAAGTAGTAAGCTCTTGGTGTTCTTATGAGGGCTAAATGAAATAACATATGCAAAACAAATTTTAAAATACCATTGGGTATCACATTTGTAGGAATCCTCTTCCAGTGTTACTCATAGGCTGCTTTATTGAGCCTATTTGAGCATAAAGAACAATTGAACACATGCTATAAACACACTGTTGAAAATTGCAGTAGAATACACACTCAACATCGAATCCTTGATACACTTAAAACAGAAACTGTCTAAAAGACAGAGAGTTGAGAAGGGGAGACTTTTATCTGTCATTTTATACCCTAACACAGTAGGATAATTTTTGTTTCATTTTTCTCTTTTGTTCTGTGCCTGGATTGCTTACTGAAAATGTTGAACAAGAAACCATCTAGTGGTCTCTGTTGAAGCTAAAGGCCGGGCTTCCTTATAATCAGTACCGAGACTGGTTTTATTTCAACGACTTACGGGGCAGTATAGAGCACATAAGAGTTTCAGGAGCAAGCACAGGTTGCCCCTTCTCAGACACTTCAGTGCCTGAAATAAAAACAGGGAAGCCAGAAGATCTACAAGTTCAGCTATCTGTCCCATCACTGTATTTGTCAACAAATTTTGGGTGACCTCCTTCCTAAGAGAACTGCCCTCTCTTCAGTGACTTATCAACTCCCCAGAGTTTTATTAGCAGCAAAATATCCAGAGTTCATCATCCAAATTTCATTCTCAAAGAATAATCACTCAATGTTATTGACAGTATCAGCAGGTTAATTAAGAATTCTGCACATGGTGATGTTAAGAAAGCTAACATGTTTTCAATATCACCTGTCATTACTCAAGCCAAAAGCGTAACAGATGTTTGTTCAATCATACTCAGATATGTCGTGGATTGGTGTAGGACAATTAATATCTACTCTAAACATTAAAATCTAGTATTGGAAAAAAATAAGCTTTTCAGACCACTCTTATTGTTCTTAGATACAATCTAATACAATTTCTCTGGTGGAAAAAAATATATATTTTTTTTACAAATAGATGTTGTATTGAATCATGCAGAATAATACTTTCATTTGATTGTAGTTTAAAAAACAATGAGAAATATAAAATGCAATCTGTATACTATAGTGCAAGTCACTTAATACTGAAATGTTGGAGACTCAGCGTCAAGTCCAGATTCTGCCTGACAACATTATGGTATTAAAGTATCTGACTTTCAGTTTTCACGTAGTCTAGGGAGAATGGATAAGTTTTTCAGTATTTTGGGCTAGTGAACATGTTTTGAAGGTAGATAGAAATTACCCTAATTCTTGACTATGGTAACTATCTGCTGTGTGTTACTTAGCCACTTGGAGTCTTATTTTCTTCTTATGAAAAGTAGGAATCGTAAGAGCACTTACTTGAGTGAGTTTTTCTGAGAACTGCAGGAAAAGCATTGATCATGGTGGGTAGCACAGAGCAAGAGCATGAGAAGAATGGCTCCAGTTCTTTTCTACTTTCTTACTCCTTCTCTCCTACAGCTTCGTTAACCAAAGTTTGTGATTTTTCACTCTCATACAGGATTATTACTTTGTTCAGATTTAATAATATAAAGGCATTCATACACGTTTATATCCCTGTACAACTTGTCCTTTATTATGAAGTATCAACTGAGTACTTATAAGGAAAGTAAGAAGTTTAATATGAGAAATTATAAGTTACATTCAATATAATAATGAATGTAGTAAAATGGAAAACTTAAGAATGGTTTACTGAAATTATAGTATGAGTTAGAAACAGATACTTGCCCGTTTAGAAGAGTTAAGTGAAGAGAAAGCTATTTCCGCCTGGATTAGTTCAGCACTAACACCTCGATGTTGGCATGTGAAACTTGGAAGTCGTGTAGATTGTAGAGATGGTAGAAAGAGCATTGTACACAGAAAAAGCATAACAGAGACCCTGAGTTTGAAAGTAGCTAGAAATGCACAGGGATATGCAAATACTGTTTTGGTGGTTAACATAGAGTACAAGAAAAGGAAGAGTGGGAGGTAAGCCTGGGAAAACAGCTTGGCAAGAGATTTTGGAGAGCCTTCAGTGGATTAAAGGAGTTGGAAATGTTTTCAGTTAATGCTGGGGAATCTGGGGATCATCGAAGGTTTTCCAGATCCTGTTCTCATCTATATAACTTAATACCGCCAGGCTAATAATCCCACAGTGAAATTGTGGGATTATTAGCCTGGCATTATTAAGTTATATAGATGAGAACAGGAAGAGACTAGAGGCTAGGGAAGATTTTAAAGGGGCATTTGACTGTTAGGGTAGACAATATTGAATTCATATACCTGAGCAGTGGAATTAACAAGAAAGAGGTGGTTAAAAGAATGATCAGATATTTGTTATAATTCTCAAGCACTCTAAATGCTTTAAGTATCCCCAGAACCTGTGTTCTTTCACGTCTTTAGGCCTTTTTATGTTCTATTTCATCTCCCCAGAATTTTTTTTTCCACTTCCTCTTCTGGTGAAATCCTACTCATCCTCTTAGAAAAAGTTCACATATTTCTCTCTTTTGGAAGCCTTCCTTGACTCTGCATAATTAATTTTATTAAAAAAAATATATTCAATAACTATCATATACCAGGTGCCATTATAAATATAGCACTCATTCCACATTCTAAGTAGTTATTTTCTACTGAAGAAGATGGGTAACTATAAACTATTACAGGAACTTGTTCATTCATTGTAAAGGCAAATGTATATTAAGATCCAATGGTGACCCAGATACTATTCTTCTAGATACTGGACATAGAGCAATATATGAAAGAGACAAGATTTTTGACTCATTAAGTGTTATATTTTATTAATGTTACAGGCTGGCAGTGACTGCCATAGAGATTTTTTTTAAGTTAAATAAATTAAAAATATTTTATTTAGTAATTAATGTTCATATAAGAGTATACATTCAGAACACATTGACAGAGTAGGTGTTCTGGTTTCTATGAAAGGATTAGGCATTTAGATGGAAAAGGGAAGACCCCATTAATAAAATGGAACAAGCCATAACTAGAGTCAATGGAAAAGGTGTACAGGAAAGAGCATACCCAATGCAAAGGCCTGGAGGGGGACTAGCCTGGTAAACCTGAAGGAAAATGGTCTAATTACTTTAGTGAGTGAAGGTATAGAGGGTTTTGAAATGAGATCAGAAAAGTGGGCTGACTCTTATAAGACCTCACAGGCTTTGGTAGAGAGTTTGGATTGTTTTCCTAAGTGCAAATGAAAGTCATGGGAATGAGTAAGTAACCAAGTCATGTGCTTATGTCCTTACAGGATTGCTCTGGATGCTGGATGGAGGGCTTACTTTAGAGAGAAAGAGTAAGAACTTGGAGATTGTTTAGGAGGCAATCACAGGAATCCAAGCGAGAGGTGATAATGTGCTTTGGACTTGGGTGGAGGTGATAGGGATGGAGAGAAGTGGGAAAACTGGAGAAACATTTCTGAGGTTGCATTTGAGGGATAGATGGAGAGGGAAGAATCAAGGATTTTGCTTAAACAAACTGGGTGGATAATGGTCACCAAGAAGGGAGATACTGGTGATGGGACAGACTTGAGGGATACTTGGGAATTATTTTGGGGTTTGCATAATTTTGAGATTTATCTCAGAAAACTAAAAGGTGATATCAAGTTAGTAGTTAGGGATTTTAAGGCTGAGGCTCCAGGGAGCAATTGACACTTGAGATATGTAAGTTTGATAGATATCTGTTTACAAATGCATTCAGAGCCTGGGGACTAGCTAAGACAGACAAACTCAATACTACAAATAGAGAAGATAAGATGCTCCATGACCAAAACCTGACATAAAACCAAATATTTAAGGGTGCTATAGAGGAGAAGAATAAAACAGTCAGAGGGAGATGAGGGAGCAAACCTAGTTAGTCTGCAACATGGAAGTTATCTGTTGACCTTGACAACAATTGCTTCAGGAGAGTTGTGGTGAAAAAAGACTATTTAGCATGAGTTGAATATTTGAGTTTAAGATGAGAGAAAGTATGATAAAGGAGCAAAAACAATTACATATTGCGATGTCCTCCTTGAGCAATCCATACATACTCTTCCGTGTGGCACTTGACTATGTTATAATGAAGTTATTTTTGATAAAAAACAAACAAACAAAACATACATACAAGCACACACACACACACAAACAAGGCTATAGAAGGTTACTAAAAAGTGGATAATGAGGAACAGGAGGGAGTAAATGAACAGAAAGTTTCTAAAATAAATTTGATGAGAAAAGGAGTAATAGGTGTTCTAATTTGAGAGATTAGCAGAATAAAGGAAAAGTGCTAAAAAGTTTACAAAAAATTCAGCTTGCTGGTATGTAAGGTTACAGAAATTCTGATTGTCCCATTGTCAGACATCATCATTTCTTGCCTGATCCACTATAAAAACCTTCTTGACTGGTCTCCCTGCTTCCATTCTTGCTACTCCAATCAATTGTCTAAGGCATAGCCATAATTATCTTCAAAGTGTTCAAATTTGATAAGGCCATTCATCTTATCAATTTTACATAACAATTAAGTCCAAAGACATTAACATGGCTTATGGGAGCTTGCTAATCTTTCATATTCTTTAGATCTTAGTATCTCCTTCTTCTCCTTGATAGTAGTAATCTCTCTGACTCATGAACTAAGTCATGACTTTCAACTTTATGTGACTCAGAATGCTGTGTATTTCTCTTATAATGATCACTGTGTTTTTTTTTTTTTTTCTCTGAATTTCCCATTCTCACTAACAGGTAGTAATTTCTATCAGGGAAGGACCATGCCTGTCTTACACAGGTAGTTCACACAGAACCAGGTACCCAGCTACCTAATAAATATTTGTTGAACGAATGAATGACTAAAGCCCATGTATGTACAATGATGGGTTTATGATGTAAAAAGGAGGGATATAAAGTCCAGGCAGAGTTGGGATGATGTAAGATCCCAATCACAAGGGAATAAAGTGGGCAAAGATGAGTAAATATAAGTTTCAGAACACAGAAATACAGTTCTTTTAGCTGGAGGGTAATTCTCCCCCAATCCAACCAAATGGACAACTCCTTGAGAGGCTTTTCACAACCCCTTACTCCTCATCCATACCCAGATATAAGTAAGCACTGTACCCCTATATCTTTATATAGTTTTTAAAAAATGTGTTGATGAACTTACTGCATTGTATTATAGTTTATCCATAAATTACTTGTGAATACCTCATGATAAAAACTCTAACATTCATTTCTGTAGTTCCAATATCTCACACAAACCTCTCCATAGTAAAAATTCAATTACATATGAATTGAACGGACTATTGACTATTCTTACTAAGAAAAAAAAACATCAAAGCATGATTTCATGTCAAAAATGGAAGGGCAGGGTAAAGGTGAGTGTTTGAAGTGGATAGAAGCAGTTTACCACCATTGTTCTAAGGACTCAACTAGTGACTAATAAAAGAATTGATAAGCAATAGCAAATGAAGTTGGGATTGATGCTGTTAACTCTGCAGGAGAATATATTGGTCTGGTTTTATTCACTAGTGCTTTGTTGAATGCATGTAACTCCTGACATTATTTTAGGTACCAAAGATTAAAAGACAAATAATACAGTCTCGGATGTTTAGAAATTCACAAGCCGTTTCATGATGTTCATGAGTAGAACAGCCATAGGAAAAACAGTAGTCAGTAGGGTTTCACAAATATGTATCTTACTAAAGTTAATAAGACTTGTTTAGGATGGGGAGGCCTCTGCTGCTAAGGAAACATGATTGGGAAGTCAAGACTGGCCATGGAGTTTGGGCTTGAAAGGAAGCATGGGACTTGAGACAGAGAGCGGCATTCCAAATGAGTAGAAACATACAGAGGACATACTGAGCAGGGTCAACAGGAGGAAGAAAATGGCAGAGGAGATTATGGCTCAAGAGGAAAGTTTTAAACAGACTTTTAAACTCTTAGTCTTCATGTGTAAATCAAGTTAAAAAAATGTTATAAGCATTTCGGGATTTCCAATATGTTATCCTTTTAAGAAAACCTGGGATCATAAAAAAAAAAATGGCTTTGAAGAAAACTTTTGAGCAATCATTATATGTGGAAATAATGGAAACAAAATAGAATATAGTTGCAGATTTCTACTTTGATGTGAAATGACAGTGCATATGGACACAAAAATAGTTGCTCTGCGGCTTTGAATCTAAACTTACTGTTCAGTCGTTTCGAAAGTGTTATCAAGTATACCATTTTCAAAAATCTACAGAGCAGTGGCAGGGATGTATTATGGAGCCAGAAAATGGTTTCAGAAACAATCATGATATTATTACTAGAGTCAAAGATTTTGGGAGATGTTTGTGGAAACGTGTAAGCTTTCATTATGTTTCCTCTCTGAAGTACAGATACCATTTTTGTTAAATGGGTGAAGAAAATACATGAGCACTTCATAGTACAAACTTTCATGGAAGGTAAATTAATGAGAGGTAAATAAGTGAGCACAAGTGAGCCTGTGGACATGTGGAGCATTTGCCACTAGAGCATCTAATTATGGAACACTAAGACAAAAATGCATGGATCAGAAGGGCAGGCTGTTGCCTCACTCCTTCTGTGTTTTTCTTTTCTCTGTGACTTTCAGTAGTCAGTGCCACAGAATTGAAAGCATTTTGAACATAAATGCAATGTTGTAAACAGTGATTTAGTAGTCACTTGGAGTTTTAAAAATCTTTCTGTTGGGAGAAAATGAAGAAGAAAGGAAAGATTCAACTGTGTTTGTCAGACATAGTCAGGATAACATCACACTTAAGTCATGCTGAGTGTTCTGAACAAGGAGGCAGGAAGATGGGGTATGATTTTAGGCCAGGAGCTCAAATCTCTATTTTCAATAGGGTATAGAGAAATTGATTTCAGCATTGATATTCAAGAAGCTCAATTTTAGGGGGCTGGAATATCAGGCTGGGAATGATGTTAAATCTACCAGATTTTAGCTCAGACAGACTTTCATAGATCAGGACAGCACAGGAGTGTAGTGTCATGGAATCCAGGTGTAGCATTGGGCCTCCAGGTGTAGCATCGGGCCTCCAGATGTAGTGGTAAACTTCTAAGAGAACAGAAGGAAGAATGAGGGAAAAAACGTCATTAAATCCACCTACACACACAAAGTGGACATCAGATAGGAAGTTACAAGGTGTTGTTTATTAGTTATACCTACGAAAGGCACACACACAAAAAATGTTGGTAAAGAAAACATACGACTTTATATGCTAATTGCAGATAGAGGAAGAATGGGTAAGAAATGGAATTTACATGTAGTAGAAATCAAGACTCGACCATGTGACAATCATTGTGATAGGATCCTAGTTTATATTATTTTTTTTAATATCGCTTAACTCTGGAAGAAAGCCTTAATTTTTGTTTATCAAGGAGACAAGTGAGGTGCAGAGAAGTTCTTTTGTCAGAAGTCATGTAACTAATGTAAAGAGAACTCCAATTTGAAGCTAGATCTATTGACTCTAGACCTACTGATGTTCCATGTGAGGAATATCTTCGGCCATATTCTTTAATCAAGACTAGCTTTTTTTCATTTAGATATGTAGTAGAATTGAGTCTAAAAACTGCCAGTCCTCATTGCTGATGTCCATGCAGGGCCACAGATGTCAATTTTAACACAAGGACAGTTCAACCAAACACCAATTTACCTCTACTCCTTTATCCCTGTGAAATAGGATAATACATGAGCTTTCTCATTGATTATTGTCTTAAAATGATTAGATTTATAGAAGATGTTGGCAGCTATTCAATGACTTTAGTTAACAATTGGACACTTTATGTTTTTAATTTTTTTAAAGATTTATTTATTTGATGGGGGAGGGGCTGAAGGAAAGGGAAAGAGAAACGTTAGCAGAATCCCCACTCAGCGCAGAGCCCAACATGGGGCTCGATCTCACAACCGTGAGATTGCAACCTGAGCCGAATGCTTAACCAATTACGGCACCCAGACATCACAAAACTTGAGCATTTTAAGATGCGACTTCCCACATCATCTCAACATATGCTAACATTTTAAAATATAGGTAGGTTAATTTTTTTCAGCTCAGGGCATAAACAAAGAGCTAGTCCTGAATTCAGAGTGAAGAACCAGATATTAGAGAAAGGAGAACAATCTGTAAAGGGAAAATTTGAGCATAACATGGATTTAAACTGTGAAGGTCCACTAACATGGGGACTTTTTATAGTACTGTATTGCAAATATATTTTCTGTTGGTTATGATTGTCTTTTTTTAAATTATATATTTATATTAGAGAGAGAGAGAGACTGGGGGAAAGGGAAGGGGGAGGGACTGACTCTGAAGCAGACTCCACAGTAAGCACGAGTGCAGTGCTGTGCTGGATCTCAGGACCCTGAGACTGTGACCTGAGCTGAAATCAAGAGTCGGCTGCTTAACCAACTGAGCCAGCCAGGTTCCCCTCCTTATAATTTTCTTAATAACACTTTATTTTCTCTAGCTTACTTTATTATTAGAATGTGGTATATAATATATATAACATACAAAATATCTGTTAATTGACTATTTATCAGTAAGGCTTCCGAACAACAGTAGGTGATTAGCAGTTAAATTTTTGAGGAGTCAAAATTACATGCAGATTTTTGGTTCCATGAAGGCCAGTGCCCCCAAACACCTGCATTGTTCAAGAGTCCAACTGTTTTATACTAGTTGTTTTGTTATGTTTTGTTTTGACGGGGGAGTGGCAGAGGGAGAGGGAAGAAGGAGAGCTCCCCACTGAACAGGGAGCCTGACATAGGGCTCAATCCCAGGAACCTGGGATCATGACCTGAGCAGAAGGCAGACTTTTAACTTACGGAGCCACCCAGGTCCCCCGTATTGAGGTAGTTCTTAACCAGAGGCAATTTTGTTCCCCAGGGGATATTTGGCAATATATAGAAACAGATTTGGTTGTCATGATGGAGGCACAGCACTGTAATCTGATAGGCAGAGGCCAGGGATGCTGCCAAACACCCACCAGGGGCAGGACAGCCCCCTACACCAAACAATTATCTTGTTCAAAATAGCAATAGTGTTGAGATTAAAAAGCCCTGGATTATTATGTTACTTTAATTTAAAAGTCTGAAATGACTACCTGACTGTTCTGTGAAAATAATAGTAAAAGTAACTAAGGTCACTCTCACATGCATTTAGAGTTTATAAGGAGGAAAATGAATATGTAAGTGATGAATTACTAAATTCCACTCCTGAAACCAATATTACACTAAGTAAGTAACTAAGCAGAATTTAACTAACTAGAATTTGTTAACTAACTAGAATTTAAATAAAAACTTAAAAGAAGAGGAGGAAACCAAGGCAGAATATTCAGCAAAGAAAAACATCTAAAAATATTGTATCTATCTCTCCATACACACACACACATATTTATCAGCCCAATTTGTAAAAGGAACATATTCCATTGCAAAGTGTATACTTTTTTATTAAAATGATTACCCAGTGATTATGTTCAATTAAGACATATTAATCTCAAGGGCAGAGTTAAGACTTCTGAGATACCAATTGGAAGTTAGAACTTTGCAAATTTTATAGACTTTGGCCTGAGAGCACTGCTGTAGAAAGGCATTTTTGTTAAGATACAGTTGTCTTTTAAATTGCTAAAAATCATTGAAGAGATAACTACAAATCTGCTCTTCCATCAAGTGCCAGTTGCAGAACCTTTTTTTAGACATAAACACGGATAACATAAAGAATAATAATATATCTCAAGGGATATTATAAGTCTATAATTCCTTCCAGGGTGCATGTAATGTCATAAATTGTAGGAGCAAACTCAAGCAGTTTAGTCATAGGAAGCTTGAGATGAAATTACAGCTTTTATAATCCCCTGAGAGGATATTCTTTTGGTATAATGGAAATTGTAGTCATTTAGAAATCTCTGCACCCTTGGCCCTGGAAAAGTACAATGGTCATTCGCAGATTGAAAAACACTAAGCAGGTGTCTGAAAAGTGAGTTGAACTCATCATAAGAATAATAGAAAAATTATATTGAAGTCATTATGGTATCTACTAAGTATAGCATGGTACTCTTTCTAAAATAAGAGTTACAAGAGATAGGTACATAATTACAGCTATACGAAGAGATTTTCCAGGTGTAACATAAAGATACTAAAATACATATTGCTAAAGCTTAGCCAGCTTTGCATTAAATATATAAAAGACCTTTATAGCCACATGAGAAGACATATCCTTTATATTAAATGTCAGTAGCTAAATAAGCAAATGTACCAGGTTAAAAAGAATAAAATTAAATATCATGGAGTGTTGAAACAGCAGAAAGTTCAAAAAATATCATAATTATAGATCTACTTAAGTTTTGAGTTATAAGAACCCCATGGCATATTGTTCAATTTCAAGACTCTTGTATCGGCATGAATTACATAACACACATAGTAACAGAACCAGTTTCCCTTTAATGAGTGTAATCCAATAGGAAGTTGAGTTTGGTAAATATTTCAACCATAGAATGAATGGATATAAGAAGATAAATGAACTATTTTAAGCAAAAAATATCATCCTGTAAGTGTCTAATATTGTCAAAATTGTCGATTAAAGTACCCACAAATCCTGAGGATTAAAAAAGTTGTATCATATATTTACACAACCTATGCCCATGTTTATGGAACACTTTCATGGTTTTTACATTAAAATGAAGGGAAAGATAAGTTGCTATTAGAAGATCCTGTCTAAAAGAGGTCAAGATCAGGGCACCTGGGTGCCTCAGTGGGGTAAGCCTCTGCCTTTGGCTCAGGTCATGATCCCAGGATCCTGGGATCTAGCCCCGCATCGGGCTCTCTGCTCAGCAGGAAGCCTGCTTCCTCCTCTCTCTCTGCCTGCCTCTCTGCCTACTTGTAATCTCTGTCAAATAAATAAATAAAATCTTAAAAAAATAAATAAAAAATAAAATAAAAGAGGTCAAGATCTCAAGATTCTGAATTCATTTTAGCCAGTTTCCTCATCTTTCTTAAGATGGAATCCAAACATAAATTTCATGAAAAGATACATTGTCTAAGTAGATCAATACACAGGCCTGTTTAATATCATGATGCTTTAAATTTGCAATTGATGAGTGTTTCTCTGGAAGCCAAAATTGTATAATAAATGAAGTTAAAGCAATTTGACCATGGAAATTAATTTTTTTAACTAGCATTTTCATAATATGTCCTTTCTTCCTTTTGCAAATAAAATAAACACATACAAAGATACTTAATGGCCAATAAAGTGGAAAGAAAAGAGGTTCCAGATTTGTTAGGTTCATCAATGGGGAATAAAACTCACTACTATTTGGTTCAAATCTTGCCAGAGCTTGTAATTTTACATAGACAACAAAATTGGCTCCAAAAGCAAACTGAACTGCTTGCTTTTGAAGAATTTTATTTCTTTTTAGATCATTGTCACTCTGTTTTATTTACTATTACAGTCTAAATGACCACTACCTAATTAGCCATTGACTTGTAATTCATGGTATGACTTTTAAACATAATCAATATCATCAAAATCAATAATAATAAAAGGTCAGGCATTTAGGCCTTGCATAAAGTAAAATACATTTTCCTGCATTATTGGAGACACCGTATTAATAACAAAGATATGCAAAAACACAAAAACATAAAGCCATTGTTTCAAGCAATTTTTTTCTTTTTATAATCTCAATGAATTCAATTGTATGTTCCAAATTTCTCTTTGCTCTTGTGAGGTTGACAAGTCAGTAACCTAAATTAGTTGTCTCCAGACTTTTTCATTTTAATAAAATGTGAAAATTCAAATTTTCAGAATTTCATTGGTTTGACAACTTTTTATTTTTTAAAAAACCATAATCACAAAACCTAATATATACTATTTAAAGTTACTTTATAAAATGCAAAAGATATTTTAACCTCTAAGATCTAAAAAGTGTAAAGAAGATATACTCCCATAAGAAAGACTGAGCCTTTGAGCTAAATACGTAAAATTTTAGAAGAAACACATTGCCAGTTGAGTTAATATTATAATCAGCTACATGTAAAAGACACCATTCACTCTGACACATGTGTGCACACAGTAGTGGTTTAATAAGACAGGAATGCATTTTTGTTGGGTAAAAAATATCCAGAGGTAGACAATGCTGGTTTGGTGTGGAGAACCTATAGTCATCTCTTAACCAGGTTTCTCTTACAGTACTGTTCTCCCATTAGAGCATCTCAAAGCTGCTAAAATGGAATTTGAATGCCAACATCATATTTGTATTTCACACCATAGAAAGATTGGGAGAAAAGTGCAGTCTTCCTCATTAAAGGAGGCCTCTTGGATATCTCAAATAATATTTTCACTGCCCCATCATTAGCTAGAATTTAGTCACATAGCCACATCTAGCTGCAAGGAAGATTAAGAAATATAAGCTTCCTAATGGAAGTAATATGTCCAAGTAAAAATTGGGATTCTATTATTAAGGAATAAAGAGAGATTGATACTAAGAGTTGCTTTTTTTTTAATTTTATTTTTTATAAACATATAATATATTTTTATCCCCAGGGGTACAGGTCTGTGAATCGCCAGGTTTACACACTTCACAACACTCACCATAGCACATACCCTCCCCAATGTCCATAATAACCCCACTCCCCACTCCCAACACCCCTCCCCCCAGCAACCCTCAGTTTGTTTTGTGAGATTAAGAGTCACTTATGGTTTATCTCCCTCCCAATCCCATCTTGCTTCATTTACTCTTCTCCTACCCCCTTAACCCCCATGTTGCATCTCCTCTCCCTCATATCAGGGAGATCATATGATAGTTGTCTTTCTCCGATTGACTTATTTCGCTAAGCATGATACCCTCTAGTTCCATCCATGTTGTCGCAAATGGCAAGATTTCATTTCTTTTGATGGCTGCAACGCTTTTTTTTTTTTTTTTAATTTTGGAACTGATACAAACTTTTCATTCCATAATACAGAACTAGTGGGCTTTGGAAACTCTGACCTAAGACTGCCCACTGAGTCTAATTTATTCCTAAGAAATATTGCATAATGGGAAGAATGCTGGGGCAGAAGTAAGGACACCCAAGGGACTTTGAATATTTTACATAAAGTTTTCTAGGTCTCAGATTCCTTACCTATGACATGAGATCAATATCCCATTCAACAAATTGGGATTCAACAAATCCTATTCCACAAGTTGTTCATACAATGAATATCTATCAAATGCTTATTGTATACTATCTGCTTCCTAATAATTCTAAATTGCAAGCATTTTTATCTCTGTCCCACTGCAGAAGAGAGAGTGCAACTGTAGGTCAATGATCATTTTTTCATTGGTAAGAAATTAAGCAAAACACTCAGTTTAAGGCAGCTTCAAAAAAGTATTAGAAGTTATCATAAGCCCTTAGACTATTATAATGGAGAACATGAGACATCTATGAAAAAGGCACAATTCCTCCCAATTACGTGAATATATGAGTAGCTGCAAGCCGCTTGGCTGACTTCAAACTTCAGTTGGGCTCATTTTGAGAAAATACTCAGCTTCACTTGATTTTTATTTTAATTCATGTTGTTTTGTGGTCCTCAGTGCAAGTGTCATCACCTCTGCAGTTTATCCTATGTTGGACTGCCAACATAAGCTTCAGACATTTCCCCCATGGAGGATCCCTTTTTATTTTTTTTAAGATTTTATTTATTTATTTGACAGAGAGAGAGAGATAACAAGTAGGCAGAGGGGCAGGCAGGGGAGGGGGGAGCAGGTTCCCTGCTGAGCAGAGAGCCCAGTGCGGAGCTCGATCCCAGGACCCTGAGATCTGAAGGCAGAGGCTTAACCCACTGAGCCACCCAGGCACCCCAAGGATCCCTTTTTAAAAGTGAGGTTGGAAGCCTTTTGGTTTAAGAATAAAATGTGGAAAAGAGGATGTGAGGCTCAGTATTAACATAAATTGTTTAATCATAAGAAACACTAGTCATTTAAAATAAAACCAATACAGCATAACATTTCACAGTATTGTTTTCCCTCGACTATAATGACATTGTTTTAAATAATGCCATTTTGTAAAATATTGCTAGAGTACTTTCAGATTTTAATTTCATGTATGTACTTAACAATCATCTAGCTTAATATGCTGAATTACTATTAATTTTCTGATTATTAATATTATCTTAAGTTGTTCCATATTTAGAGAAGCAATAAAATAATTGCTCTTGTTCTCTGGTAGATGTTATTTTTAACTCTTAAAATAATGCATAGCACTATGGGTTTTTCCTAATCTTTTAATATTTATTTATCCAGATTCTTCAAACATGTAAAACAGTTCAAAGCATTAAGTGTTGGAAACACTATAGAATGGTATTGAATAAGTGACGACTTTATTATTTCCATAGTTGTATATTTTAGTCACATAGTAATATATAAACTAGAATACCTGATCTTCATTCCATAAGTTCTTTTTATAGCATATCATATTATTTAAGTATTTTACAGGTATTTGAAAATAACAAGAATTAAAAAACTTTAATTATGAGTGTGAATCTAAGTTTTCTTATCCCAATCATAGATGAGATATAGTTTTATGAAGGATATAGTACAACTTGAATAATTCATTCCAAAGTAAATGAGGTTCTGTTAGTAGTGTTGTCTGTCTGTTCTTCTCTAAATCCTTGCAATTGTTATGCTGTAGTTAAAAAACCTCATATCCAATCCCAGGTATGACTCTAACTATGAGAGTGGCTCACCAATATCATCTCTGTACCTGCAAATTGTTCATTTCAAAGTGAATGAGGCATTTCTGAGATCAGGGTATAATGACATATGAGACTTTCCAAACACACCATGTTACTGTCATAGGGCTGTTGTTACAAGGTACCACAAATTGGGGGCTTAAAACAACAGAAATGTTTCCTCTCATAGCCCTGGAGATTCCAAGTCCAAAATCAAGGTGTTGGTAGGACCATGCTGCCTCCAGAGCCCCGAGGAAAGGATCCTTCCATTCTTTTAGCTTCTGGTAGCCACAGAACTCCAATCTCTTCCTCCATGCTTACAGGACCTGCTTCCCTCCGTGTCTTGGCATTCTCCTCTCTTTGCCTAAAAGTCCCTTCTTATAAGGACACCAGGCATATGGATTACAGCCCACTCTAATGACCTCACTTTTACTTAATTATGTCTCCAGACACTCTATTTTCAAGTAAGGTCACATTCACATGTGTTGGGGGTTGGAACTTCCATATATATTTGTGGGGAGCAGGCACAATTCAACCCATAATACATTTTTTTAAGGTTTTATTTATTTATTTGACAGACAGAGATCACAAGTAGGCAGAGAGGCAGGCAGAGAGAGAGAGGGGGGAAGCAGGCTCCCCGCTGAGCAGAGAGCCCGATGCGGGGCTCCATCCCAAGACCCTGGGATCATGACCTGAGCCGAAGGCAGAGGCTTTTACCCACTGAGCCACCCAGGCGCCCCCTATAATACATTTTAAACCATAAAGTACTTCAACCCCCCCCAAGACAGTACTGAAACCTATATTCCATTAGTCGCCCTTCCAAAAGTTCTGGGCTAGCTAGATCAGCATTACTCAAAGTCTACTCCATAGACAGATGCCTGTTTTTGAATTGTTTTACCCATCCACACTGAGATCAATTCAGACATTGAAATAAGGATTTTGTAAACTTCTATAAAAATCATAAAGCAATTTACTTTAACTCTCCCTACAAGTACTTCATTATCCAAGATCAGCTGATCATGTTAGGTTAAGAAAAGATGATACTCCTTCAGTTATATCATGGCCATCTGACAGCTAAGAGCCAAAAGGATGGAACAAATTCAGCACACAAGTGCAAACAAGATGCGCACAAAAGGTTTTAGATTGGGAACTTTGCATATAAAGATTGTTTTTGCAAGCTTCATTTCCGGGTTCCCTCCCCTGCCAAAAAGGGAAAATAGGAACTCTCAACTCCCATCTGCTTACAAAGAGAAAGGGCCTTTGGAGCTGAACTTGTGGTGGTCAAGACTCAGAGAAGGCTTTGAAAATCTTAATTCTTAATAGCAGTAAGGTCAGAGAAGAGTAGCAGAAGCACCGGCAGCAGGTGGTAGTAAATAACAATTATCAGTGTGGATGATAAGGCAACATGTAATCCTGAGTGGTGTGAGGCAGTTCTAGTCTGACATCTGCAATGGAGCAGCTTTCGTAAAAGACAGTCTACAGAGAGTGACAAAAATGAAGACTGCCTAACAGAGAGAGAGCTAGAAAAGACTTCTCCCATCGCTTTCTTTTTGTGGTTTCAGTTTCCTCTTAAGCCTTGTCTGAATTCCTGCTTTTGAGGTCCATGAAACATTCCTCTATAATAAAACTATTTTGCTGAAGGTCGTTTTGTTATGGGCAATCAAGGAACCCTGACTCAAATAATACTTTCCATATGGCCTCTCATTCTGAAAACCTCCACTAAGCGACCATTGCTGACAGCAGGGTTTCTTGACCTCAGCACCATTGACACCCGGGCCCGTATGACTGTTGTAAGAGCTGTCCTGTGCATTCAGGTTGTTCAGCAGCCTCTACCTTCCAGATGCTAGAAGAACACTGATCTGTGACAACTAAAAGTCTCCAGTTACCATCAGCAGCCCCTATTCCCAGATGGGGGGCAAAACTGTCCCTCTTTGAAAACCACTATCCTACAGTAAAAGCTTAATGTCAACCAACAGTAGTTAACAGAAGTTCCATTTGGATCTCCTCTAGCATTTTTTCTTCAATTAATTATAACATAAAGTTGAAGTCCCTTACTTACATTCAAAACCATGGAAGTCACCAACACTGCCCGTCCCAGGCCATGCATCTATCTGGTTGGCTGGTTGCCCTCTCTCTGGACAGGTTCTAGGCCCTTCAAAACAATGAGTCCCCAGGTTCTTCCTTGAGGCTTCTTAGACATGGATTCCCCACTTTTTTCCACAGCTTTATATACTTCTCTGTTTTTAATTTTTCCATTTTGTTCATAATCAGGCTGGGAGAACTTCCATTTAATCATCACTTCCATAGAAACCCACAGACACATAGGGTAATAGTTGTAATACTGTACACTGAAGTACAAACTCTCTAAGGCTATTGCTTAAGTCTCTAGGTCTCTTTGACAGGTATAGCTGTATAATTTTGTGAAAGGACATTTACCTATTGTGCTAACCAGACTATCTTAGTCACCTTTGATTCTGTCAGGATGACTGCAAAGATCTTAGATTAATCTCTTTGGGTAGAGCATTTCCCGAAATTCTCTGATTTAGGTGATAGGACATATGCATTAAAAGTTAAGGTTTCTGGTAACTATAGGGTGTGAATAGGGCCATTTAGATGAAATAGTCATCCTTCCTGACCTCAGTAGGCTTCACACTGAGAAGCTGTCAGGACTACCCCTGATAGTAGCTTTGGGCCATCTACTACCTTAATTATGGAACAAATATTTATTGGTCATCCGTTGTGTGATAGATAGCATTCTAGGAACTGGGAATCCAGAACTGGAAAAAAAAAAAAAAAAAAAGAAAGAAAGACAGAAAGGAAGAAAGAAAGAAAGAGAAAAGAAATGAAAAAAAAAAAAAGAAAAAGTTATTGACTGAACTTATATCCTTTAAAAGGAATTACATGTAAAGATTACCAGCATAGAAACAAGATAAACCAACCAAAGTCCACCAATGGAGCTGGGAAGGCAGACTGGATACTTTAGATCGCATGACTTTAGAGGGAGTTTTTGAAGATCAGATGAAGAATTGAAACTTAGTGCTAAGAGGGGCATAGCCACATGAAGGTCTAGAGAAAGAACATCCCAGGAAGACAAAACCACAAGGGCAAATTCCCTGATGTGTTCCCTTTGTGGTTGGAAACTAGTAAACCAGGGACTGAATGACAAGAAGTGAGCCTGAAGTAGAAAGAAGAGGATAGACCATCTGAAAAATTTGGGATTTATTCTAATTATAATGAAAAGACATTGAACAATTTAAAATATGTGATTAACAGGGCTTGAATTACAACCATTTGGTTATGACTGATCTCCCAGAGATATAGTCAAAACAAGACTGCATTTCTCTCTGTACTTTCTTGCCACAATGGTTGCCAGTGAAATATCTGAGCTGTTGGTATCCTCCAGAAACCTTCTGTATTCCCTACAGAGATAGATCTTTGATTCAGAATCAAGAGTTCAGATTTACTTTGACTTTTTTGGATAAAACACTAGTAAAGCTGTATTTAGAACTTGTATGTATCTGAATTTGTAAGAAAAAAATGAAAAATTGGTTAGCTTTCATACCGCAAAAATATAAAAGAAATAGAACAATAAATAGGACAACTAATCCTCTGCTGGTCAGGTTTTACAGTCTAGTATTAGTAGTTTTGTCCTTCTCTTCTGTCAGTAAAACAGTATTGACATTCCATAGGTATAAATTAGCCTTTCACCTGTAGCCCCGTGTTTTATGAGTAAAGGGAATGGACTAGCTGAAAACTCTTTGTATATTTTTGAAAATTTATAATATACAGAAAAGTACCCAAAATTTCAATTCTGAGTATTGTTGACTACATATCTTAAAAACCCTCCTGATACAAAATATTTAGAAATGTGCATATGATATTCTCTTAAGTGTACAGAGTTCAAAACCAACTGATGATATCAGTGATGCTACAAGTGAACTAACTAATCTTGGCAATCAAGAAGCTAGGGCATTGGGCATGAGGAAAAGAGAGAAGTTTTGGACAAATTCAATTTGGTCAGCTGGAATAGACTCCAGCATGAATTTCGGATACTCTAAGAACTCCACCATCAGTGTTCAGAAAAATTAAGCATCCCAGCAAAAGGAGACAAAGGAACTCACCTGTTTTACCCTTTTCTTTGAATGTAGAGTAAAAGTTTCCTCTGTAAATCCATGCTATCAAGACTGTCTTCACATGGGTTTGAAATTTGAGTTTTCCAAAAAACACACATACAACATTATACACATGAGTCCATGCTGAAAAATTACCACATAACAGTCTCTGGTAGCCAGTCCCTTCCCAGGAAATTTTGGGAAGACCAAAGCCTACCTCTTTTCAGTCCTCACTGGATGTCCACAGAGAAAGCCTGATGAACATGGACTGACCATCCAAATTCATATCCGGTATATATCATTGATTTTCCAGAAGAAAATAACACTTACAATTAAAAAGAGGGACTATTACAGGACAGGAAGAATGGCTAAATGGATGGAAGAAAGGAAGGAAGGAAAGGAATTAATTTACATTGAGACACCTCATAGTCATATTGACTAAAGATGATAAGAAGGCATGCAAGTAGAGCCTTACTAAGGAAAATTTGAAAGCATTTATCAAAAGTTAAATTGCATGTAGCATTAAATATGATCACCTTAAAAATAGCACCCCCTCAATTTTCCTGTTCCCTTACTGCACTTTTTTTCTTTATAGCACTTAATCATCACCAGGCATATGATTTAAACATAAATGCATTTATTGCTTTTGAGACCACTAAAATATCAACACCATGTGTCTCAGTTTATCAATTCAGTCCTATTTCCAAAACACATAATATGCTTTCAATAAAAATCCGTTGGAGATATAAAGATATATATGTATATGTACATATATGTACACTTATTTAAATGCTGTCATATATATATTAACAAATATATAATGATGTCTAACATAATATTTATATGTAGTGTACTTTGTATACCGTAAGTAATATTATCAATATTTTTAATCTGGCATGTTATGCTACAGTAAAATGTAGAAATAACCTACTTGCCTGCAGCTAGGAATTCCAGCACTGTGGCCAGGGTTCTCTATGTACTAACATGCAAAAACACAGAGAAAATATTAAATGAAAACAAGTTATAGAGAAACATAAATGTAGTAGGTGATATCTATGCAAGATAGTTTCTCACTTGAATTTTTTTCTTCCAGAAGAAAAAAAAGCTGCAGGATTATAAATGTAGAATAAAAGTTTTCAAAGGTTCAAACCAACAAGCTCAGGTAATAACTTCTGGGGAAGATAGTAAAAAGGAGAAGGGAAGCTGTAAGTGTGTGTATGTGGTGGGGGGAGCTCATTTATGTGAACTTATGAACTTATGTTCTATATGGTTCTGAATTCTTTGATGTGAAAATAAAAATACAGGGAATATAACTAAAGAAAAGATTTTTCTAAAAATGTTTATAAAGTTTTTTAGAAGTAATTTTAATAACTCTGAAATTTTACCCTATATACAGGGAAACATTTTGGTTTTTTTAACTCCAGTCCAAGTTAACTGCTCTTTAATTACTTAGCTAAAAAAAACAAGTTTCTTCCTAAACAACTAGTCGCTATTCTTTTCAAAAGGAGTTATGCAACATGTAATTTTGTTTCTTGTCAGAGAAAACAAAGTCATCAAAATCTCAGATTTATCTATCTGTGTATCTATGTGTCTATGTGCCTATTTATTGATAAATTGGCAAATCTAGCATCTGTCAAAATATCTACACATGCATATGTGTCTATTTATTGATAAATTGATAAGTCTATTCTCTATGTATCAAAATATTTACCCAGCAAACTATATTTGTTTGCAGTACTTTTCAAATCAAGGAACTATCTGTTTTCAATTCACTTAGGCTTCTTTTAATAATTGAGTGAATATGACACTTAAAGCACAACAAAATCAAAAATAAGCAAATGGGACTACATCAAACTAAAAAGCTTATGCACAGCAAAAGAAACCTTTAACAAAATGAAAAGAATGACTTACAGGATGGGGGGAAAATTTGAAAAACAATTATCTACTAAGGGGTTAATACTCAAAATATATAAAGAACTTGCACAATTCAATAGCAAAAGAAAGCTAAATAACACATTTTAAAATGGTCAAAGGATCCAAATAAATATTTTTCCAAAGATATAGTTATCGACAACATATACATGAAAGGTACTCAACATCACTAATCATAAGGAAAATGTAAATCAAACCCACAATGAGATATCACCACACATCTGTTAGAATGGCCATCTTCAAAAAACAAGAGATAACAAATGCTGGCAAGAATGTGAAGAGGGAATCTTTGTGCACCATTGATGGGACTGTAAATTGTTGTGGTCACTATGGGAAACAGCATAGAGGTTCTTCCAAAAATTAAAAATAGAATTACCATATGAACCATTACCAATATATCTGAAAGAAAAGAAAATACTATGTCAAAAAGATATCAGCACCCCTGTGTTCATAGTAACATTATTTACAATAACCAAGACATGGAAACAACCTGTGTACAGCAGCGGATGAATGGATAAAGAAATAGTGGTATATACACACAGGTTATGTATGTGTAATGGAGACACATATGTATAATGGATATATATATGTATATATATATATATATATATATTTTAGTTATCATGTAAATATGAGTGTTCATATATTTCTTTGAGATTCTTATTTTAATTTGTTTGGGTATATACTCAGAAATGGAATTGCTAGATCATAGGGCAATATGATACCGCTTTATTTTCATATGAGCTCAACTGCCAACATCTTTGCATGACTGTATTTTGTCATTTCCATCAACAGCTTAAATAAAGAACTTTCCTGAGAAAGGCTTTTCCCCCTTGGTCTAATAGAAGATAGTTACCCATTCGTTCTTTATAATAGTAACTTAATTTAATTGTCTACATAGCACTGACTGACCACTGTCAGAATTTTATTTCTCTAAGTGTATGTGTGTGTATGTAGGAATTTTGTTCATTTATATTAAATTTACTTTTAACTCTGTATTATTCAGCCATAAGAAAGAAGGAAATCCTGTCATCTGTGACAACATGGAAGGATCTTGAGCACATATTACCAAGTGGAAATAAGTCAGGCAGAGAAAGACAAATACTGCACAATTTCACTTATGCCCATATGTAATCTTAAATACTAGAAAAAAAAACTTAAGAAAAAAACTCATAGAAAAAGAGATCAGATTTGTGGATACCAGGAGCGAGGGATGGAGAAAGTGGGAATTAGAGGAAGGTGGTCAAAAGTTACAAACTTCTAGTTAGAAGATAAATAAGTATGAAAGATGTAATGTACAACATGACAACAACAGTTAACATTGCTGTATGGCATAATGGAAAGTTGTTAAGAGAGTAAATCCCAAGAGTTCTCATTACAAGGAAAAACCTTTTCTTTTGGTATCTATGTAAAGTGATGGATGTTAGCTAAACCTATTGTGGTAATAATTCACAATATATGTAATGCAAACCATTACCTTGTACACCTTAAACTTACACAGTGTTCTGTGCCAACTGTATCGACATTAAACTAAAATAAATAAATAAATAAATAAATAACCAAAATTAAAAACAATAATAAAAAAGTAAAGCCTAATGGACTACAAATGGAGAGAGGGAAAAAAGAAAGATTCAGGCTAAGACTATTTGAGGAAGGGACCTGAGACAGAAATTTTGTGCATGTTTCCTAGATGCCTTTCTTCCCAAACTTTGAGAACCACTATTATATTGACAAATATATGTAAAATCTGTGGGCAAAATGGACCCTATGTTTGGTATTTCGATGAATCAGATCTCTGTAACTAGATATCTGCTCTTACCAGAATATTCCGATTTTCAAAAAATTCTCAGACTTAATGCCCCGCCATTCTTCTACACACCACCCTCTTCACATTGGTTTTATCACTCTAGGATTCCAAGTCTCACACCCTTCCTGGTAGTTCTGACAGTGATACATGGGTTCAACTCTGAGGTCTTAGGTAAGAATTCCTCCTCTTCAAGTCTGAATCCACTCAGCTGAAAAGAACCAAAATTATCCTTCATTTTTTTTCTCTAGATATCATCTTCATTTATGTGACTAGCACTTTTTGCTATGTTTTTGAAAAACGCTGACACTTTGATCTAACTCGTAATATCTTCCATCCAGTCCTCAAATAATCACTTTTCCTCCCTCCTTGTAGAAAGATAAGGTTACGAAATCAAAGAAAAAAGAAGTCTCTATCCCTCTGATGTGTATTTTATATATAACCCTGTGCTATACTGCTCAAAATGGAAAAGAAAATGATGAGTGAGTTAATATTTATTCTACCCAATACCTTCTCTTCATTAACAAATCGATTATGTAAACAAATATGTATTGAGTATGATATGCCAGGCTCTGAGGAAGATGTTGGGGTTGGCTAAAAGAGACCAATGCTCTGCTCTCCAGATGCTGACATTCTTAGAAAGAGAACTGACACAGGGACTCTGAAAACTGTCTCTCTCTCCATCTCACCATGGGGCAGTTTCTCAGGAATGCCTACCTTTCCATTGTTCATGATGCTTAGGTAGCTGCTGTCTCTGCATTAAAAACAGACAAAAATTAACTATACTGACCTCTGTTGAAAATAGGAATTATCTTTTCTCTTATAATAACCTTTTTTAAAAATTTCTATTTGAGGTAAAATACATGTAAAACTTATCATTTTAACCATTTTTAAGTATACAGTTTAATAGTGTTAAGAACATTCACATTTTTGAGTGACCAATCTCTATAATTCTTTTCGCCTTTCAAAATTGAAGGCCTGTGTCCTTCAACTCCCCATTTTCCCTTCTTTCAGCGCTGGCAACTACTTCCTGTCTTCATAGATTTTACTACTCCAGGTGTCTCATATAAGTGGAATCAGTATCTTTCTGTGACTGATTTTTTTTAACTTGACATACTATCTTCTAGATTCATTCATGTTATAGTATCCATTAGAATAATATTACATTATATGGATAAAACAGATATTGTTTACTCATTCATCTGGATATGAACACTTGAGTTACTCTACATTTTATCTATTCTACCTTTTAGTTATCATGTAAATATGAGTGTTCATATATTTCTTTGAGATTCTTATTTTAATTTGTTTGGGTATATACTCAGAAATGGAATTGCTAGATCATAGGGCAATATGATACCGCTTTATTTTCATATGAGCTCAACTGCCAACATCTTTGCATGACTGTATTTTGTCATTTCCATCAACAGCTTAAATAAAGAACTTTCCTGAGAAAGGCTTTTCCCCCTTGGTCTAATAGAAGATAGTTACCCATTCGTTCTTTATAATAGTAACTTAATTTAATTGTCTACATAGCACTGACTGACCACTGTCAGAATTTTATTTCTCTGAGTGTATGTGTGTGTATGTAGGAATTTTGTTCATTTATATTAAATTTACTTTTAACTCATAAATCCTATTTAAATTCACTTACTTGTGGAGCATAAGGAATAACATGGAAGACATTGGGAGATGGAGAGGAGAAATGAGTTGGGGGAAATCAGAGGGGGAGATGAACCATGAGAGACTGTGGACTCTGAGAAACAAACTGAGGGTTTTGGAAGGGGAGGGAGGTGGGAGGATGGGTCAGCCCAGTGGTGAGCCTTAAGGAGGGGGGGGTATTGCATGGAGCGCTGGGTGTGGTGCATAAACAATGAATTTTGGAACACTGAAAATAATATTAAATTAAATTTAAAAAATAAATGTAAAGCTAAATTTTCAATTAGAATTTAAGATCCATGCTATCTTTTTTTATTCATTGCTATATACTCAGTGCCAGGGGATATATAACCTTTAATAAATACTTAATGAATTTGATTAATTATAGAGTAAGGAGAGTGAATAACAGGGTAAAAAAAAACAGATAATCGTATTGACTCTTCTCTTTTCACTTTGGTTATGTAGATACAGCTTTAACTTTTCTGACTTTATAAGTGTAATCACAGAATAGTGACTTTACAATTCTCATAAAATTAGTCCAAAGATGAAGAAAAATAAAGGCCATGGTCAAAGTAATGGGTCATATCCAGCTTTAATAGAAATGATTGAATGTGTCCCTTCTGTGATGGTTTTTATCTCTCTCTATAGTTAGAAAATACATGGAAGTATTACAATGGGGTAGGGAATGGTTTCAATTGTTGAGCTAAAAGCTAGTTTTTTACTCTGCGATTCCTCATTTCATCACAATGACACAACATAAAGTTCAGAGCATATAATGGGGTGAGAAGAAGAAAGTCTTCCAAGTAACCTAGCAGGCATATCTTTCAATTTAATTCACCTGTCAGCCCAGCAGTGGTGACTGAACCCATTACTGGCAGTCGGGTACCATAGCTCCTTTCAGACTCTCCCTTCCTTCCTGTCTGCATAGAACAGGTCACCAAATCACTCCACTGTTTCTGGGCATTCTTTTTCAGATTTTTAGAGTAAAAAATCTCAATTGGAAAAAAGTGGCATGTCACATTTCTCCCCTTTTGATAGGGAGAGGTATTTCATCTTTGTAGCATTGAAAAATAATCTTTTTAATTCAAATACTTTATCAATGTTATTATAAATGAGAGGCAATCTACCTATGCTTGTACCATTCATCATAATGAAAAAATCATCTCATTTATTTTACTTCACAAGGCAGAAAGAAGTAAAGCAAAGAAGAGAGGGGAAAAAAGGGGGATGGGAAGGTTGCAGGGAAAGGGAACTATGTTTCCAAACCCACCAGTCTCTTTTCTTTAGGTCACACATTGGGTTTACTCTGTCTTGCCATGATGCTCTGTGTGGAAACTCTGCTTATTTGTACAGGTGCAATAAACATGCCCCAGGAGAGAAGAAAGCCAACACTGAGGGTCGACTGTTAAAAGATAATTTTTGAAAGAGGGTAAAGTCAAAAATCTCATACAGTTACAAAAATGATCACATACTAAAGATTTTACATCACTCACTAATGAAGAACTTGGTGAGGTGTTACCACCCATTCGAAGGGGGAATCCAAGGACAGATACCTTTATAGGTAGACATAGTGAGTGTAGGAATGGGGGCAAAACTGTTATTTCCTGGGCAGAAGGGGTTCTTCCATCACCAGTGGGACTATTTCGCACATCTCTAGACAATAATTATTTTGCAGTAAGCCCAGTTATCTACAAATTTCAGAGCTATGAAACAGCTCCTGTGTAATTAGGAGCAGTGTAACCCAGAAGAGTATATTACAGACAAGGCACACATCTGTCCCTGCTTGGATAAAAGGTCTCTGTGGCTTCCCCACCTTCAGCACAACTTGCCCCTTTCTTGATTCTTCTAATGCTTCATGATTACAAGCACCACCAGGAAACAGCTCATGGACAGCTATTAATCAGCATCTCAAGATTATTCGGGGCCCAACCAACATAGGAATAGCCATCTTAATATACAATTTTGAGATATAATTGATAAACAAAAAACAGACATTTTATTCTCATTTTAGACAATAAAAGAGAGAGTTTTGGACAGAAGGCCCTATTCTGCATTCCTCAATTTCTAACACATTAAACTTCAGGTATATGGGATTTGGAGAGTGTCTCCTTTTATAGGTGAGAACACAGAAGCTTGGTAAGGTTAAGAAAGAGGCCTAAGTCCCATGTCATTTGCTGGTAAACCCAGTTCTCTGGACTCCAGAAATTAGTTTTCCATTTCTCTGAATGAGAGGCACACACGAGCCCTGTTTGACATTCCACACGAGAGTTCGGCTGTGGCAGTTATCACCATGAATGTGATCCAAGAGTTTAGAAATATTCATCTTGTGCCTCCCCTTGACTGGAAGTTTTCCTCAAGGAGGATGAAATCAGGTACAGACCAGGAGAGAAAAATGATTACTTCATTCTTCATGAAATGCTGATTCAGGACTCTTGCCAGTATTACTTAAAATAAGTCATACAAAGTGCTTCATACAGTGCTGGGCACATAGTGAGCACCCAATGTTAGTTAATGTAGTGAAAACAATAAGTATTACTAGTATTAAAAATATATAAGAAAGAATCTTATGTTGAAATTTTTCTCACAGTGCTCTCAATTTTTAGGACTTGCGTGTGCCACCTTCAGGATACGAGGAGGTTTGTAGGCTACAACATCTTAGCTTTGTTTCTATCCAGTAATGTTCATACTTCATACTCTATGGTTTACTTACATGCTTCTTACAGATGGAAGTTTGTGGGTTGGCTGGTTGCACGCAAGGGGGACCTGTGGATATCCCTGGAAATATGTCACTGTTCCATGGAGACGTTATGAAAGTCAGCCAGAAGTCAGATGTTCCCAATGACATCCCGCTCTTCTACCTGGTGGATAGGCTCTTCTTTCAGTTACCTTATCAGGACATGGACCAAGAACAGTAACTGGGATGCACACAGTGGCAGTGGCCATTGTGTGATTCACACATAAATTCAGATCACCCATTCTGCCAGGGAACATCTCTTCTGATTGTTCTAAATGCAATTGAACATCGCTTTCTTAAAAGAGAACTATGAAATACCAGAGGCACAAGCCATCTTTTTCATCCAGCAGGAAGAAAAAAAAAAGAGATAGATGTCTATTTTTAACTTGTTATAATTAGTACCCCAATGACCAGAGATATTGAAGTCAGTTGGTCCAGATTTTTCTACTGAGCCTACAAAATGGGCTTTTATCCAAAAAGGAGATTTTTATATTACTATGAAAATGAAGGGGAAGAAAATAAAACTAACTCTTCAAATGTCTTTTTTTGCTGAGCAAATGTAAAAAAATAAAGTAACCTGTTTTATTGTTAGGTTCTCCCATTTCCTTTTTTTTTTTTTCTTTTTAATAAAATGCTTCCAGATTTTACAGTCATGCCGAAATTGGGTCCACTGAAACAATTTCAACTCTGTGGTAAATAGTAGATAATTTTGCTAGTTTTTCAGACTGAGAGTATCATTTTTGCCAGACCTCTCCATCTCCATAAATTGAAATTCATTTCATTCAAATAGAACAATTGTTCTCGAACTGAATAAATACCTGGCATTCATTTTTCTTAATGTCTTTAATATTTACTGCACACAATGACACTATATTAGATACGATATAATATGCAGAATATATTTTCATTAATCCTAAGAGATTTACAACTTAAAAGTAAAAACAAAAATAAATCTCTTCTTATTTGGTGTTTTTTTTTCCCCCCAAGATACTAAGGAAAAAAAATTACAAGGTGAGCTACATTTAGAGACTGAAGGAAATGCTTTAAAAGGAGAGAACAGAAGAACACTCAGGGAAGGCAGGGCTTTTCTCAACACAAACACGATCTCATTTATTGAAGGACAGATTAGCTTCAGGAAGTAAGATGAGGAAAAGAGCTTGTGAGATACAAGCAAAAGAAACATGGTTTCTTACCACTGAGTGGATCCAGAAGACCCTGCAGCCTTGTTCTAACCTCATACTCCCCACCACCATTGTAGGACTGGCTGGTGATGAGAGAGAAGGTTCTAAAAGGAAGACAATCTTGTGCAACAAACAGAAAGTCTAAAAATGGAAATTAAAGCCAGCTACTGGAGTATTAATAATTCTTAATTATATTAATATTATTTATTATATTTATTATATTAATTATATTAATATTATATTAATTATATTTTAATTATATAATTAATTATATTAATTATATTATATTAATATAATTATACTTAATTATATTAATGTTAATTATTAATAATTAATAATTCTTTAAAAAACAAAGATGATTTGGGCAGAAAAATAATTATTCAGGGTTATATATCATTGGGCCAAGAACAATAAAAGCTCTTTAACTTAATTTCAATATACTATGTCCTAAGAAATATACACAGAACACAATACTTTATTCCATCATCCTATATGACTCTACTACCTACTCCTTAAAACAGAAACCAATTTTATTTTTTCCTTAAGGTGGAAATGGGGGGCATGAAGATGAGGAACAGATGAGTATACATTTTTGTCATTATGATAAACTTTGTAATTAGATTTAATTAAGGCTCATTAGCCACCAAAGGAGAACAAGAAAAAAATATCCAGACAAGTAAAATTTCCTTTAGACATATTTTAGAACCAAAGGACATATTTTCATTAAAAGCTAATCTGCTTTATTAAGTTATTAGAATTGTTCTTAATAATTACATTGTATTGGTTGTGAAAATGTCATGAGATATTAAACAAAGCTATTCATTGTCTCAAATTACCCCAACACAAGAACTATAAAAGGCACAAAACAAAACAATGATGTTTTAGTTTTCTTAAAATAAAAATAATTATTTTTTTGCTGACTTCCTGGACATACAATAAAATAACAGGTATCAAGCAATTCATTTTTTAAACTTTTTTTGAAGTATAGTTGATATGAATGATTGATGAGTTGTACAGCTATGTCTACTGTGTAACCACAGTCTCAATCAATATAGAAATTTCTGCCAGCCCCCAAATTCCCTTACCTGTTTTCGATCTAAATAACTCTTATTTCCCTCTCCACACAATCACTAATTTGATTTCAGCTGTTACAAATTAGTCTTGTCTGTTTTATAATTCTATCCAGTAGAATTTACAGTAGATACTCTTATGTATCTGACTACTTCCAGTCAGAATAGTTTTGTGATTCTTCCATTTTGTTGCATACACTAGTGATTGTATCTTTTCATAACTAAGTAATATTACATACTACGAGTATACTGTAGTTTATCCATTGATTTGTTGATTGATATGTGTGGGGTTTTTTTTTTTACATGTTTATGAACATTTGTACAAGTCTTTTGTGGATATATGCTTCTATTTCTCTTGGGTAAATAACTAGGAGTGTAATTTCTTGGTCATATGGTAAATGTAGTTTAACTTTATAAGCTACAAACAGCTCTTCAATGTGTACAATTTTATGATCTCTCCAGCAATGTATGAGTTCCAGTATTTCCTCATCCTTGCCAAAACTTGATATTGTTTGTATTTTTAATTTTAGCCATTTTTGTGGGTGTGTTGGTGGTATTGCATTGCAGTTTTAATTTACTAAATATGCTGAGAATCATTTATGTGCTTACTGATTATCCATATAGCTTATTTTATAAAATATATTCTTAATATTTGACTCATTGTTTATTATATATTTTTGTCTTCTTGTTTTTGAACTCTCAAAGGTTTTTATATACCTGAATACAAAACTATAAAAAATATGTGCTAAAAAATCCAACAAAACAACTTTCTTTCAGTTTCTTAATGATTTTTATTGAAGAAACAAATATGTTTAACTTTGATGGAGCTCACTTAATCCATATTTTCTTTTTATTTTTTGTTACTTTTTTCTCTTTATCTATTTTTTCATTGATTTTTGACTTTAATTAATATCTACCTTCTACTTATCTTGATTTAATTTGCTTTTCTTTTCCAAGCTTCCTATATTTGAAGCTTAGATTGTTGATACAACAGTCTTCCTTTATTTTAATATGAGCATTTAAATTTACAATTTTTTTTCCGACACCTATCTTCACACACAAATTTTGATAGTACGTGTTTCTATTTTCATTTGGGTAAAAAAGGTTTTCTAATTTCCCTTGTAATTATTTATAAATGTGTTGCTTCCTTCTAATTATTTAGAGATTTTAAAGGTATCTTTTAGTAATTGATTCCAAATTTAATTCTTTTGTGGTTGGAGAATATATTCTGTATGATTTCAATCTTTTTAAATTTATTGAAGCCTACCCCACTTCAGCAAAGGTTATTTTAAGGGGCTTTTTGGCCTCCTCACCAAAATCATCATTAATCTCAATCTTTTCTGTGACTGTTCTTTTTACCTTCTTTCTCTAATGAAATCTTATTCTGTAATGCTACATGTCTCTTTGAAGCTACCTCAAGTGGTGGCTGTTTTCTCCCTCAGAACACAATTCCCAGAGGTGGGGAATCTTTCTTCTTTGATCCATGTTGCCACTGTCCTCACTTAAAAAATTTCTCAGCTTTGAATCTCATTCTGGACCAAGACATCCACTGCTCTCCACGTTGTAGCTACCTTTTGATTCTCCATGTAATAGTGACATCCCATAAATGCATTAGTACCTGGTTTGTGGGTAACTCTTTCTAACACTATTCTTTTTTTTTTTCCCAGATTTTATTTTTATTTTATTTTATTTACGGAGAAAAAGCACAAGCAAGGGGAGTGGCAGGCAGAGGGAGAAGGAAAAGAAGGCCCTCGGAGGAGAAGGGACCCTGATGTAGAACTTGATCACAGGACTGTGGGATCAAGACCTAAGTCAAATGCAGACAATTCACCAAGTGAGCCCCCAAGGCATGCCTTTCCAACATTATTCTCGTTGGTGGTCATTGCTGGTGATCACAATATTCACACAAATTATTTCTAATGTCTTAATCCTCTTGGATCCTTGACTTCTCCTCCTCCAATGAACTGGGTCTCTACCCAAGTGTTCAGCTTCACACTTCACAGCCAACCTGTTGTTACTATTGTCATTAGCTGTAAACTCTTCACAACTTCAGTTTCAAATGTCCCACCCTGTGCCACCTCCTTGTCTCTTGTTCATTGTCTCTATTTTCTTGACTTCAACAACCCTGCACTTCCATTCACTACTCTATCACGTGGCTTTCTTCCTTGTTCTTTGAACATATAAGGAATACTTCTGTTCAGTACATTAGAATTTATTTTCAACTCTTCCTAGAAAGTTCTTCCCCTAAGTATATAGCATGGCTAGGTCTCTCATTGTCTTAGAGGTTTACTCGAATTTTAACTTCTCTGGTAGGTTGCCTAATGATCTCCCCCAGGCTACTGAGATATCAATGCCCTAATCTCTAGAACCTTTGACTATTTTTCCTTTAATGGGAATGGCAACTTGAAAATATAATTAAGAATCTTGAGATGGGGAGAATATCCTGGATTATCCAGGTAAATCCAATCTAATCACAAGGGTCCTTATAAAAAGGGGTCATGAGGATCAGAGTAAGTTTTGGGACATGAGACAATAGAAGCAAGAGGTTGGAGTGGTATAAGGAAGAAGGTACAAACTAAGGAATGCAGGCATCTTCTAGAAGCTGAAAAGATGAAGAAACAAATTCTCCTAGGAAGGCAAAGAGAGCACAGTCTTGTCAACAAGTTGATTTTAGATAACTGACCTCTAGAACTATAATATATTTGTATTGTTTTAAGCCACTTAGTTTGTGCTCATTAGTTACAGCAACAATAGGAGACCAATATACCTTCTCGTTTAAGTCTTCCTTGACCATCTTGTCTAAAGTTATAATGGCTACTTGTTTGGCTTATTTTTCTTCTTAATCTTATAATATATGCCCCATACCATATAGCACGGTGTTAATTTTACATAGTTATATAGTATATTGTCAGTCTCCTCCTCTGTTTTATGAGTCCCAAAAAAGCAGAGATTGGTGTCTATGCTTTAGTGACTTCCTTTTCTATAATACCCAGAACATGTCAAACATGCATTAGGGGCTCAATGAGAATTTGCTGAAAATAGTAAATGTAAGAATGAGTTTAGGCTTTTTGTTTCTCTTTAATCAGTGATTTTTATTCTTTCAATGATTGTATGCATGAATCTTCTGCGCTATCACAATGTACTCTAACAGTAAATGTGTGTGTGTGTGTATGTATGCACGTGTATGTACACTATAGTAGCATATTTAAAGATTTTTTTTTTTAATTTGACAGACAGAGATCACAATAGGCAGAGAGGCAGGCAGAGAGAGAGGAGGAAGCAGGCTCCCCGCTGAGCAGAGAGCCCGATGCAGGGCTCGATCCCAGGACACTGAGATCATGACCTGAGCCAAAGGCAGAGGCTTTAACCCACTGAGCCACCCACGCGCCCCTATAGTAGCATATTTATATTCAACTGATAATAGCATGTTTAATGGGTAGGACCATATGGTGCTTTTAATGCATAATCAATAGGATCCGCATGACTAGACCTAACATTTTACATTTCATATCTGTTTATTTCTGCCATGGAAATGATGAGTAAAATTAGCTGTGATATTTAATTAAAACAATAGAAAATACACAACAACAGAACTAAGGACAAATAGCATTGTTTTTAATTTTACTTCAACATATTACTTCTTAAACATGGTGGACAATGTAGTGAAGGAATCTCAGTGCCCCCTTCACTTGCTGTATATACTCCCTGCTCTTAGCACATAACTGTAGGTCCTCCTTGTGTAGGCCATAAATATACCATAGTTTTTCAAAAGAATGCGTTACTTCTTAAGCATCATAGTAGAATGCCAACGTCTTAGATTTTGACCTTAAGTAAACACAAAACTACATTCCCTATTTCTATTTGTATTGGTAGAACACCAGGTCAGAGGAACAAAAAAAGTCTTTGAAGGAAAGCAGACACTGTATATAAAAGCAGACTGCATTTTGTTTTATCTTTCACGAAGAAAACACAAAGTAAGTTGTGCAACTGTGCATTATTTTAGTGTAAGGGAGTTAACCAAAAAATTCCCTTCTTCGGTGCTAAATATAGCTGAATTATCAATCAGCTTGTTACTTATTCAGTATCTGTAGTATATTCAGGCTCAATGTGCCATGCCACAGGGAGTACATCATTCTGAGGAAGAGAAGTCCTTAGTGATATTTTTATTTACAGCCTATGATGTAGGAATTGATTGAGGAAAAGGTTCCTTTTTACTACAGAATTAGAAACTTCAACAATCCTTTCCTATTTCTGCCTCCAGTATTGACTTGGCCATGTAAACTCATATTTAAAATATATCGATAATTCTCAGGAAGCAGGTTTCATCTTATTAATCCCATTAATTGGGATCTCCAAGAGGACTCAGTGGGGTTAAAATAAAAGCTTTTTTGAGTCCTTTCTTTCCAGCATGCAAAAGATAAACATTGTTCCCTGTTCCCTTTTCACTGTAATTTTACTGAGCAGGTGAGGCATCAGGGCATGGAGTAGGAAAAAAATAAATAAGCCATGGTCATAATTCAGTGCCAAGGTGTGGATATCACACCAATGGCCAAATAAAACTCCTCAGCTGGTAGAAACTTACTGTCACCAGCAGAATCATGTTTGGAGGAGAAAAAAACAAGAAGAATATGCATTTCTTAAGCACTTTTTGAAAAAAAAAAAAGTACTTACACGCTCACTGAAGATTATGTATTTATCTACATTATAACCAAATACTTATGCATATCCCCTATATATGCATATAACACACATATATGCATAAACTAGCTGTATGCATATAACATACAGCTAGTTCTCCTGACAAGCTACTCTACTTGAAAAGTGAAAAGTGATATCACAGCCAACATATGTCTAAATGTTTTTAAATGTTAATAATAAAATTACATGTATAAATGTCAACTTTGATCAAGTAAATCATGTTATAGACTATGCTTCTTTAAAGTAACTAGCTGCACTGTAGGGGTAAGGAAACTGAGAAATAAAGTAAATTAATTACTTATCCAAGGTCAATTTCCTAGGTCAGGAATAGAGCCAGAACTAGACCCTGTCCATTTGAACAGATCAACTATCTCACTTGAAGTTGGCATATTACACTGAAGGTAACATCATACGAGTATCTATTATAGTAGAGTGGCTTCAGACAAAATTCGAATTGATTGAAAGTTTCCTCTGAAACTTGAATCAAAGCAAACTCCATTTTTTTTTTTCTGTACCTCTTCTCTTATAGTGAAGGATCCAAAGATAGCACACAAATGGATGTTTCTCTGATACCTGTGGCTTATCAGTAAGAATAGAAGTAATGGAAATCTCGTGAGAAAGCTGCTCTTAAAAGATTTCCAATACAATTTTTGAACTCAAAGGCTTGAATTAGTATCAGATTAACATCCAAGTCTTTCAAAGTACATCTTCTAGGATTCAGTTATCAAGAGGACATCAGACACTGGAATTTAGGTTCAATTTTTTCGTGGCAAGAGAGAAATAGGCAAATAAGCAGGGGTCTTTCTTCCTTTTTTCTTTCCTTCTTTCTGCTTATACCCTCTTTTATATCTTTAAATCACTTTTCTACATGTAATTTATTTTCTCATTTACATTCGCATTACCTTTCTTTTAAATAATCCCACTCGTGCATGTATGTATGCATGCAGAACCAGACATATGCAATGCAATGTCTCTTACTATTCTGCTAAAGCAATGGTAACTCAACAGTTTGGCTTACCTTCCTTTTTACGTGATACTCTATAGCTGCCAATCCTATGAGAATTAGAGTCCAGAGCTGTTCAGTCTCAATGTCGTTCAAATGCATTTTGGTAGAGGGAGTCTCATTCCACAGTGCCCATGAGAGTGTATCTACCATCCTTTTCCTGTCACTGATCCTCAGATTCTCCCCATTATAGATGTGGTTGGGCCAGCTGCCAATTACTTTCTTAAATTTCTTTTCCCAGCTGTAGGGAGGCTAGTACTGGTGCAAATATCCATGAGACAGACAAGTGGCAAGGGTGTTTCAGAGATGTATCCACCTCAATCTACCATGAAGAATTTGAAGAAGAAATATGATTCATAATTCAGAGTGGAAGCCTTTTGGGAATTCATACATCACAGATGCAACTAAACATAGTGGATATTAATTAGAGAAACAGAATCCAGTCCTTTTTTTTTTTTTTTTTTAAGAGGCCTCGGGAGTATTCCATGAAGAACAATTCCACCCCAGCCTACTTACAGCAATGTATTCATCTGTGTCCTTTAAAACCTTCCGTTTGAGGATAGTTCTCCCGCTGAGGTCTAGCGTCTGTAGAGGATTAGCACTAACTTGATGTTTGACACTATAGCCCTGGGTGTCCTGTCAAATTCTTTTTTTAATTTTTTTTTATTTTTTTAATTTCTTTTCAGTGTACCAGAATTCATTGTTTTTTGCACCACACCCAGTGCTCCATGCAATACATGCCCTCCATGATACCCACCACCAGGTTCACCCAACTTCCCACCCCCCCATCCCTTCAAAACCCTCAGATTGCTTTTCAGAGTCCATAGTATCTCGTGGTTCATCTCCCCCTCCAATTTCCCTCAACTCCCTTCTCCTCTCCATCTCCCCATGTCTTCCGTGCCCTAAAGAGGAAAGTGTTTCACATCACATCACACAAATGGAGGCAAATGCGAATACGATATTGTGTTCACATGTTTACTTTTATGGAACTAATATTTAATCTGTTTCAATTAAAATCAACCACGTGTTATTTGCCTGCAGATTGCATATATTTGAAAGCTGATGGCCATTATATGGAAAAACATTTGAAAACACATGGGTTTTGTAGAGTGCTGAGTCAAGTGTAATGTAAACTGAGTATGGTCCCTGCTGTGTAGTTGCAAATGCTTCTGCTATGGATAAGGCTGCTAATGCCAATGTAAGAGGGGGGAAAAAAAGGACACAGAGAGAAGATATGCATTTCTTTGGCTTATGTTTTTCTTTCTAAGGGAACTTTAATATAATATGCCTCCAAACCTGATACAGATTCCAAGTTTCCTTATAACATAAGGTCTCTCCATGGAAAAAGAAAATGGTCACTCTCCCTAAAAATATCTGGATTCTTTCAATTGAGAAATGGCATTTAGCTTTCTTTGTTCAAAGTACTTGATTCATTTGTGCTTCCATATATAAAACTAGCTGGCACTTGCCTCCTGCTATGAAAAGCAAGACTTAGAAGTTTCAAACACTGCTGTGAAAATGAAGCTATATTTGTATTTACTCTTAGGGAAGAAGCAGGACTAACCCCTTTCAAATGACATTTTGTAACATGCTGTTATCATATTCTCCGATTCTCCTGCTTATCTAGTAGGCTAGTAACTTCTAAATCAACTGACTCAATTGAGTTGAGGGGAGAATCTAAGGATTCTTATTTGTAAGCTTTCCAGATTTATAATCATTTATAATCATTCTAGATGATTCAGCTAATTTGAAAAACCTCTGTTTTATTTCAAAGATACTCCATGATGAGCAAACCACTGGTTTTTGAATATATAGCCATATGAACACATGTTCCTGATTTTACATCCATCTCCCAAAGCACTACACATCCTTTAGGACCTTATTTTATTTCCCACAAAGCTCAACCAGTGTGCTCGTCCAGTTGTAACACGACGGATAAGAATCTGCCTCCTCCTCCTCTCCTAGTCGCTTTGTTTTCCAGAAGCCCTCTCATTGTTTTGCTATTTCTCTTCATGTTTTTCTTTCTAAACTTAGAATATTCCTCTGCTGTAATTGTCTCCTCATACACAAAGGACTCCTGTTTTCACTTGTCTAGTTCACTAGTGGTCCCTCTAAAAGACATGTCTATATCCTAAACACCAGAACCTGTGAATGTCACCTTAGTTGGAAAAAGTGTCTTCAAAGATGCGATTAAGTTAAGGATCTTGAGATGAGATCCTCCTGGATTACATGAGTCAGTCCTGAGTCTAGTGACAAGTGTCCTTATAAGAGACACAGAGAAGGCCATGCAAAAGCAATGAGAGAGACTGGAATGGTGTTTCCAGGACCCAAGGAATACCTGGAAACAGCAGAAGCTGGGAGACCAAAGAAAGAAATTTCCCTTAGATCTTTCGAAGGGAATGTGGCCCATTGACACCTTCCTTTTAGACTTGTGGTCTCCATAAATATGACAGAATAAGTTTCCATTGTTTTAAGCCACCAAGTCTGTGGTTATTGTTATGGCAGCCATAGGAAACTAGTATAGTCCCTTTTCTTCTTTCCCTACCTAGCCCAAAACTCACCTCTTTCTCACACACACAAACACACACACACACACACACACAACATGCACATACACACACACACACACACCTTTTTCTGTCTCTTCTCTTTCTTCTTTGTCTTCTCTTCTGACAGTTATGTGCCAGGAAACATAACAACTTAAGTCATAAGCCAAGGAGTAGAATTCATAATATATCACTACAGAGAAAACAGAAATTACAAATAAATTTGGGTTCCTTAAGGGCAGGGACTGAATGCTCTCATCTTGGGATTGCTCACAACTAGGTTAAATGTGGGCACATGGTTGTTGTCTAATAAATACTTTTATTAGTAACTTCTAATGTTAGATAAATTAAACTTTGGTGCTTCCAACATCTAAAGTATTTGAAAATTCTTCAAACTCAAATTTCCCTTAGATTTATCAAGATATTTTCATCTACTTCCTTACTCTCTTCATATTTAACCTTGTGTCCTCAAACACCAGTATTCACATGAGAAAATAAAAATAATGATAATAATAACAGAGTCTAATATCAAAAATTACTATTTCATTTGCATTTTAGGACAAATATATTTGGGGAGTTTCATCTAGGAACTTAACTACTATTTAACAAGTATTTTTTGCATTAAAATATATTCTTCGTTCCAAGAAATGTATCACAAAGTAATTCTTGGAACATAACAGGACAGGCTGTTGTTCTCTTTTAGTTTGGGTCCCAGGACCATGTTTGCATGTTGGATATCCTTATCTCTTACTCTCTCTATGCAATGATGTAATGTGAGAAGTAAGGCAGATTTTACTCAAGGGAACTATTGTGATGGGTGTACAGCAGGGCTGGTAGAGTGCAAGGGGTTTTATAGTAGGGAACAGAGATTGGGTTCAACTCTGAATACAACATGGAAAAGTAGGAATTCATGACTCAGTAGCAGGATAAGGATCATTAGAAATATTATAAAAGTAAACATTGGGGATAAAGGGAGCTTCTGGATAAACTGACATAACAGATTCTTGCCAAAGGCAGGTTGGGGTGACCAGATATCCCTGGGGAATGCTGTCAGGTAAGACACCTGATCATCAGATCTCCAGGTTAATCAGATATCAAGGATAGGATATTCTGGCTAAATTGACTTAGGAAGATTCTTGCAAACATTGGACAATGTGGAGATGAACATGGAAGACCAAAAATCAAAGCCTAGTTGAGAAGAGAGTTCAGAATAGTCAGAGTAGAGGTTGCTCAAGGAGAGAATCTTAATCAGATCTTATAACAATTAAAAGAGAATCTTCTAGTGGAGCGTGAGTGGCTCAGTGAGTGGAACATTCTGCTCTTGGTTTCAGTTCAGGTTTCAAGTTTCATGATCTCAGTGTCATGAAATTGAGCTCCTCCTTGGGCTCTGGCTGCCTGCTCAGTGGGGAGTCTGCTCAAGATTTTCTCTCTCCTTTATGTTCTTCTCCCCAACCACACACTCTATTTATGAAAGTAAATAAATAAGTCTAAAAAGAGAGAGAGAGAGAGAATCTTCTAATAATGATATCATTACCAACAACTTCTCATTGGTGATTTTATTTTTTTTAATTATTTTAAAATAAAATATTTTTTATTTATTTAAAAAGTTTACTCCCTATCTTCCTTCTAATCCAGGATGGTGATATTCCTTTCCTTTATGAAAAGTGTCAATACTTATTCCCTAGTTCCTCTTTCTTTAGTCTTCACTTCATGATTGCTTCGTTTTCTCTCATGACTTCTGGGATTTTCTATTACAAGGCAACAGGTATTTAGCTTTTCCTTGCTAGTCTCCTTTAATAGTCTTTGCTTTTTATTAACTTTACTTCTGGACTCTCCTCTTTACTATGGCTTTTGTTTCTTTACATTATTTTGATTTCTAGACCACAGTATTTACCCTTTCTCTTTAAAGATTCACACTGTTTAACTTCCTCTTCATGTTGTTTCCTTGGCTCAAATTTTAAAATCCAGTGCTAAAACTTCCTACTACTCATATCCCTTTAGTCTTAATGTCTGCAGAAGAATTTTCTTTATTGCATTTACTAAGAAAGTTTCTTACTAGAGTTCTCTAGCCTGTGGCTCTGTGTGCTCTGAGTACACAGTATGCTGCAAGAATTAAAACCCCATTTATTGGCAATCTCCAGATAAGGGAGAGCTGGGATGTTGGGAAAACTGGGTGGTGGTAATTTCCCAGGTTTGAATAGGGATAGGTTCCTGATCAAGTTATATGTGCTGGACTAAACTGATTTTCCTTATCTAGAAAATAGTTGATAATAACACATTTACAAAGATCCTGCATAGGGATACACCAAAATAAATAAATAAATCAGAAAATAAATAAATAAAATAAAGTGAGTGTGATAAATATTCAGAGAAAAAAAATCAGGATATTCAATATCTTGAGGATTGATACCAAAGAGAATTTACAAAAGAAATTATGTAATGAATGGGAGTACAACATGCTCAGTGTTATTGAAATTATTCTTTAGTTTTCATGTACTTTTCGTGTTGTGTGTCCTTTCTTGTGGCTAGCACTTTGACGTTTACTAAAGACATGCACTTGGGCATTTGGTCATTCTTCTGATTTGCATCCATTTATTCAGCAATATTATTACTTTTGATGTGCTTTATGCTTGAAATACTGTGATGAGCAAAAAACAGATGGAAACAAAAATATATATTGGTTCTGCTCTCATAGAGCTTAAAATACAACATCAAATCACTACCAAAATTATATAAATTTTCAAGTGTGGTCAGTTCCAAATGAAATGTAAATAGTGCTACACAGACCTACACTGGGGAGATTTGACTTATTCAGGCAGATTAGAGAAGATTCAGCTACAGATGCCAATAGAGACAGAAGGGTCTGGTAAAGCTGAAGTAAGCAGCTGCCAGGCCATTAGAAGCCCCACTCAGGCTGCCATGACTGAATTTCTAATACAAAATTATAACTTGGGCAGTCATATTGTGATGGTTAATTTTGTGTGTCACCTGGCTGGGCCACAGTGCCTAGGTATATGGTATATTATTCTGGATGTTTCTGAGAGGGTGTTTCTAGATGAGATTAACATTTAAATCAGTGGACTTTGAATAAAACAGATTATCCTTCATAAGGTGAGAGGGCCTCATCTAATCAGTTGAAGGCTGGAAAGAACAAAAGACTGGCCTCCTCCACACAGGAAAAAATTCTGATAGTAATCTTTGGACTTGAACTGCAGCTTCAGCTCCTCTTTGGGTCTGCAGTAAACCAGACAGATTTTGGACTTGCCATCTTCTACAATTTCAAAAATCCATTCCTTCCTCCCTCCCTTCCTTTCCTCCTTCCTTCCCTCCCTCCTTCTTTCCTCCTTCCTTCTCCCCTTCCTCCCCCCTTCTTTCCTTCTTTTCTTCCTCCTTTCCTTCCTTCCCTCCCTTCTACCTCTACCTATATCTGTACATGTATCTATATTTATGTATATGTACATATATACATGTATCCATCCCAATGGTTCTATTTATGTGGAGAAGCCTAATGCAAATATAGACATTTGCTGGTGAGGCCAAAGGCATGTTGGCTACTATAGCATTCCACGTGTGAGTTCATAGTGGTTTACCTTGGGGTAGTACACTGGAAGTTGAGAGAGGTGGATTGCAAATCCAATCAAGAAGCCAAACAGGGAAGGCATGGAAATATATTGGATATTGGAAACTTGGAAAGTGGCAAAACAGACTCCCAGACCAGATTTGCATATCTAAATGCATAGTGGTGCTGTTCATTGAATGGTGTCACACAGAAAACTAGTTTGGAAAGAAAAAGTATGATTGTACATATAGAAATATTGAGTTTGAGATGCTGTCAATAAAGCCACAGAAGCTACATTGCTGGCTGAATATAGACACCTAGATCATAGATGAGAGATATAGATTACACATAAATTAGAGAATAATCTTCTTATAAATGGTAATTGAAGAGGTGGACATGGGTAAAAACACATGATAATAGAAGAAGGAAGCTACAACTAAGTCTTGGAAAACTGCAACATTTAATGATAAGCTATGAAACTGCCAATATATTGAAATTTTAAATAAATCTTACATTTTCAAGTTCTTTAATCTTAATACAGGATATAGGGCTGATGTGTTTGGACTTCTTTGCAAAGTGCCATTGCTACAAGAAAGGACTAATATAACTTCTGGTTTGAATCTCCTTGCTTCATCATTCAAAGGAGAAGTTCATTGTTTGCGTTATTTTTAAAATTCTTTAATTTTTTAATTTCTGAATCAGAAAATCAGGACAGAACTTTGTGTAATTCTTAACAGTACCTGCTTCAGGTCCTTATTTCTCTTAAAAAAAAAAAAGTTGTCTTTGAGTAAGTGTTTCCTGGGCATTATGCATAAGCAAGTTAGGAAATTCTTCAAGTTTATCAAGAAGACATCTCCCTGCTTATTTTACAGAATGCTTTGGAAGTTATTCCTGTGGTTTCTTCCATCAGTTCTTCAGGAACAGAACCATAAGTATTCAATATTCAGTTGAAAACATTAATTTGGGGCGCCTGGGTGGCTCAGTGGGTTAAAGCCTCTGCCTTCAGCTCGGGTCATGATCTCAGGGTCCTGGGATCGAGCCCCACATTGGGCTCTCTGCTCAGTGGGGATCCTGCTTCCTCCTCCCTCTTTCTCTCTCTCTCTGCCTGCCTCTCTGCCTACTTGTGATCTCTGTCTGTCAAATAAATAAATAAAATCTTAAAAAAAAAAGAAAACATTAATTTATAAGGTTTGTAAAGTTCTCCAGATATATAAATTCTATGAACATGTAGTATCTCAATTATTATCAGATTTATTTAGTATTATTGGGCTTACTATAATTTTGCATTGTCTAAATTATACACATAATGTTATCTGCTCTAACAACAATACTGATTCATTTACTTTTTTTTTTCAACAATTATTAGTAAACTGAAATGTTCCAAGTGTTGCACAAGACACTGGCATACAATTATAATTAAGATACGCTTTCTGTGCCATAAATGAGTTCACAGTCTGGTGGATATATTTATAGTGATATGTTTCATACAATGTGCTACAATCTATGAGAAAGATGGCTTATTATTGGAATGAGGAAGAGCAGATAATTCCACCTGAAATGGGACAGAAGCAAAAAAAAAAAAAAAAAAAAAAGTTGGGAAAGAGGCAGGAGTCAAGGAAGTTTTAAAAGGTTAGAAAATATAAACCAGACCTAGAAGGAATGATAGCAAATGCATCCCAGGCAGAAAAACAGCAGGATGGCAAGCCTCTGATCACGTTTCCTCCACCAAACACCATTTGTGTTATATGGGTCATTTGCCAAATTCCTTGTAGAACAAGCCAGTCTTGTCAGCATTGAAAATCACCTCTTCTACATAATCCTTTTCCTGTATACCACAGATAGCAAGAACATCCTAACTTCTTCCACAGCCCCCTGATCTGCAGAGCTGGTCTCCCCTGCAAGTTTAACATTTTTCATTCTGTATTACCTTGTGAAACATCTGAGCCAGCCAGCACAATCAGAAAAGGGTTTACTGCTCTCCTGATCCTGGTAAACAGGAGCATAATTTTCTTTGGCTTTCAGCCTAATGACAGTGTCATGTCCTGCACTTTTTCAACCAGTTGAAAGCCCAAATTTAGCCATTTTTTCATCTTTTCCATAGCTTTATCACATACTATAGATATTACTTTAGCACTTTCTGGCTGGTCTCCAGAAAGGTACAGATTGGTGAATTTTCTCTTCCTTTTCCTGGATGTACCATACTGTTAATTCATGAACACTGAACTCACTTTAAGAACTCACTTTAAGTCATGCCTGAATAAAGTTTATCCACTGCACATGTTTTCCCCCACAAGGCACCTTATAGTTATCCTGTATTTAGGAACACTAGACAGCATGTCAGCACTATGTTTAGGAGACATTTTAAACAGAAAATCACTAACAACAACAACAACAACAACAATAGTAGGTGGTACTAAATACACCGCAAAATAAAACTTGTTTACGGTATAAAATCTGAAACAAGAAGGCAGAGCTTTACTTGTTCAACCTCAGCTGGGAGCATGTATGGTCAAATGACTCAAAATTTGGCCACTCTGCATATGTGTGCAAATGACCTGAAAGCCTTCAAGTATCAATTTGGGGGTAACAAATAAAATTTAGTTGGCGGACATACTCACAAATATTGAATCTGTGAATAATGGGGATTAACTGTATTTGTTTCTGTATTAAATAAAATAGCATGCATTTTTTGAGCCCAGACTAGACTGATACCATTCGAAGTGCTGTAGAAAATAGACGCAAGGCCTAATAAAGGTCTATTCGCCAAATTCTAGAACTCACATTTAGTAGAGAAAAAATCATGATCTCAAATCATATTTATTCAAATAAGCTAATGTTTATCAGTTACCAGACAATTTAAAATAATGACATATTTTTTGTTGTTTAATAAAATGAATGTATTGACTATTGTGTACTTTCCTAGCAGAATCATTGTTGCAATTCACTAAATGTAGAAAAAGCATCCAATCTCCTAACCCACAGGCACTGACATTTGACAAAACAGAGTATATATAAAGTAAGCTACTGTAATATACACATTACATGTATAGCGTGAGAAACTGAATGTGTGGCTAGCCATCTGATCCCAACATCTGACGACTGAGAAATGCAGAAGGTTTACCAAAGAAGTTTGTTCTTAAGTAGTGCTTACAAAGTAAGATTGAGGAATAGTCGTTCTGGTCCAAAAAGCAGAGGATATAAAATTAAAGCAAATGTACAGGACTAGAGTGGAATTAAGTAGAGTGGCTAAAAACCAAACGGGTGTTTACTTACTTAGTTGTCAGTTATAAACACGTAAAAATGGATAGTAAAACTGTGCCTCCAGCCTGTGTAAGCTTCATATAAAATATCAAATTACTGGAGAAAGTAGGAGAAATTAGTACTATTTAACCTGAAACAGGGCGCCACTGATGTGTGAGGCTTTGTTGAACAAATATAACTTTTTTTAAACAGAATATGGTATTTAATTTTCATATCACATATCAGATGAGTGCTTCATTTTACCTTCCAAAATACACAAAGACAAAAGTTAGTGAAGTACATATTTGCACAATTATAAGAAATGCTGGCATCATTCAGATGACACTGATTGTGAAATAAAGGACTTTCTCCACTCCCTGCGGGTAGCAGGATGGAACCTGCATTTTCCAAGATAAACTCTTCAGCACCAGGAAATTTGACAGCTCTGGAGGGGAAGAAAAAAGCATTTTTATTCTTGATAGAACGGACAACCACAGGTATTGATGCAGTTATAGCTTGAAAGCATATTCTCATGCATTGAAGATGACTCAGTAGGGAAATGGTGCGAGTTTAAGTGTTGATCACGCCACAGTAAAGAACAGAACAAGAAACTGAAATTATATGCACTTCAGTAAGGTAACAATTGTGCATTTACTTTGTAGCTCTTGACAGGTGAAGCCATATATGACCCTTAGTTGACATGGGCAACTCCACCACATTGGCTAAATTACAGTTTACCTATTGGAAATCGTTTGGCTAGCCGTGGTTAGCAACAGTCAAGAGCCGTGTGAGATATTATATGACACAGAGATAAAATATCCTCCCCTTTTTAAGTCCTTTTTCAAGAAATTATTGCATTTTTATTCCCTTTGCCTCTCCACAATTTCTTACTGGAAGCTCTATGTTCAGCTACTCACCGTGTATAATTTTCACTCCATACTCATCAAAGCCAAAGACTCAAGGAAACAAGAAAAGAACAAAAAGTAGGTACTGCCTTCCCACAGTTTTTACAGCTGATGGAAAGAAGTGTGTTAAATGGCATTTTTGTCCTAGAGTCTTTGGAAATGAGACTTATCCCCTCACATTAAAGGTATGAGATTACCACAATAAAGGTGTTGATGATGACCTGAATGGTACAGTGGTCACTACCGGTTGTTTACATGAAAATATCTGTGAATTGTTAACATTTCATTCAAACCTGATAGTCTCAGAGTTTGAATACCTGTGCATGTAACAAGTTAGGATGCTGGTCTCTAAACTTCTCCTTCCCATCTCCTTTTCTAGAGTCATATCACCACAGGGATGCTTTGAGACAATGGTAGCAGCTATGCAACTAGGATCAAGGAAGGGACCACATTCTTCCTGAGCAGTGAGAGTCAGCAAGGAAGAGCAGGGGAAAGAACTTGGCCTTCTCTAGGCCAAGATCAAGATGGGTTCACAGATCTCTGGGAAAATCCAAATAACACAGAGCAATGAATTCTCCACAGAAAGGATTACTTGTGCTTCTGGAAAGACCAACCCTGACTTTCATAGCAATTTCAGTGTAGGCTACAATAAAATCAGTCTCAGTGCCACTGGTTAAGAAAGAGCTGTGATTTTGAAGGAAATCAGGCACTACCCAATTCTGCCCCATTCTTCAGCAGAAAGTAACACTCTCCAGTTTGTTGTCAACAGAGCCACAAGGACAGAAATTTTGATGCCTTCCTTCCAAAATTCAGCTGCTACTCTGCAGACTCTTATGAATGCTGATGGAATACATGAAGAAAACAAAGTAATGTATCACCTTAGAAGACTGACAGAAGTTCAAGTGTTAATTTGGAATAGTTGGCAGCTGCTGAAATGGAATTGATGGAAAGTCAGGAAAAAAAAAACTTGAAAAAATCGCTAATACACATGGACAAGCAATTAGAGCATAGAATGTATCCTAGGACACATATTATATAATTTTTAAGTGTAAAATGTCAATAGAGAAACTGGAAATGAGAAGGATCACTGCCAAGGACAGATCTATTGATCTTGAAGATCAAATAGAAAATGAAATTTCACAACACAGAGCAAGAATAAAAAGGATGGAATCTTCAGGGAAAAGTTAAAAGATAAGACAGACAGCTATCTGGAGATCTAAAACTATAGAAAATAAAAATGCCAGAAAATAAAAAAAGGAATATAATAAAAATTAATAATTAGACAATTAATAGAAACAAATTCTGAGCTAAATGGTTTGAGTCTGCATATGGAAGAGATTCAGAAATTTATAGGCAGAAATAATAAAAATTTATAAAACCTGAATTAAAAAGAGAAAATCTAAGCAGGTTGAAGGCAAGGGGGAAGGAGGCTTTATTCATTATGGGAATCTGATTAACACTAGACTTGTCATCTGAAACATTGGGATGCCATAAAATGATGGCTAAAGACTACTGAGTAAAACACTATAATTCCATAATCTTGTATATAGTCAGGTCACAAACTAATAGAATTAATAAAATAATTTGGTATAATGGCTAGATAAAAGATCAATATAACATATTAATAGTTCTTAAAGAATAACTATAAATAGTTAAAATGGAAAATAACCCATTTACCACCAAGATGAAACTGTAAAATAATATTAGAGCAAACTATTTGAGAGGTCGAGTTCATTTAAAAAGAACTATAAAATGCATTGAAGAACATGACATAGACCCTGAATAAATGAAAACCCATATCATCCTGCATAGTAAGACATAATCTCACAAAAATGTCAATTCTTTGTATATTTTTATCATTCGTGTTTTTCAAGAAATATTAGTTTTCCCTATTCTGTGTATTGAGAATGCAGTGCTGACAGCAACGGGATATAGACAAAAAAACAAAATAAACAAAACATACTGTATGTTAAACAGCGGTAAAATGCCATGAGGAAAAGTGAGCTGGAAAAGCAAATAGAAATAGTTATAGAGATAGCAGTTTCTTACAGAATGATCAAAAGAGGCTTCAGAGAGAAGGTGACATCTGAATGCAGACCTAAAGGAGGTAGGAGAGCAAGCCGATGTGGCATCCGGGCAAAGAACATTCCAGGCAGAGGGATAAGTACAATATCTGTGAGTTGACAGTTGTGTAAGAAGGCTATTATAGCTGTGGACTGAACAAAGGGTAGAGTCCTAGGTGAGTTCAGAAAGGAAGGACTGGATCATATTCCTGTATTTTGGTTTTTATTCAGAATCAAATGGGGAAGTCACTGGAGGGCTGGAAGCAGAGGAATGACATCATCTGGCTAACTTCTCACAGGATAATTCTCTTTGCTCTATCAACCATACTAAGGGTACAGGACAGAAGAAGAAAGGATGGCCATGAGGCTGTCATAGCTGTCCTGGTCAAAAATAGCAGTGGCATGGGCCAAATTGCAGCCACAGAACTTGTAAGAAGTGATTAGATCTGATTATACCCCCGACACGTTTGAAAGCTGAAGTGCTAATACTGGATCTTCGGTATAAGGAAAAGAGTGAAGTTGAGGATGACACCAAAGATTTTGGCTTGACTTCGCAAAGGATGTTTCCATTGACTGAGAATGGAGAGACTGCACAGAGGCTTGCTACTCAGACCTGTAAGTGTGAGAAGCCTATTTCGATTTCCAAGTGGAAATGCAGGTAGTTATATGTGAGTCTGGGTTTTAGGGGGAAATGTCAATCATATTAATATATATTCCAATTACTCTTACTTTAATACATTAATTTTAATTAATTTTAAAGTTGATTTGAAAGAAAAAATATGGGGAAAATACAACAATATTAAAATAAGAAAGAACTAATAGGAAACAACTACATAGATATACTTGCCTTACCAAATAGTAAAACTGACTATAAATTCACTATAATAAAAAGAGTATGGTATTATGAAAGGAATAAAATTGCATCTGTAGAAAAGAACAACCACAAATAAGATCTGTGTACAGAAGGAAATAATATATTACAAAATAACATTGTCTTTTTATAAAAAATGCATCCTTGAGTAAATGTTGGCTTGTCAGAGCAGAACATTTTTCATATCATATACAAGATATAATTACAATTATGTTCAATATATACATGTAAACATTACAACAGTTAACACACAAGCATCAAGCTTAGTGATGTTTCCCATTCCAAATGCGATGCAAATTGATCACTAACTAAGAACAGGTTTAGAAAAATCAAGCAATTTGCCCAAATTAACATAGCTATTAAGTGGTGAACTAAGATTTGAAATCTGTCATGTGCCAAAGCAAATCTTTTTACCTCTGTGCTAAACGGTATGTTTGGTCTTTTTTGAAACAGCTGTACTTATAAAATACTATTAATGATTTTACAAAAGAAAATGATCCAAAGCGGATAAATAAGCTGCCTACAACTGGGAAGACAGAAGATGAAGCTCTACTCAAAATTTGGACTCCACGTCTTCATAGTAAATCCCAGCTGTCTTTCTAGATGGATAAAGAGATGTCCTAGGGGCTGTGTTGAACCATCATAGGCGACTCTGTGGAACGGGAAGGAGGGAGCAGCCAAATCTATGGGAGGTTCTCAGGGGAGACTTCAAAAACAAGGGCCACTGGTGTTGGGTCTAAATTTGAGATCTCAGCAGGCAAGGAGGGAGAGTCCCAGTCCCTAGATCCAACTCCAATCTTCCTGATTTTCACAACTGACCTCTCCTAAGTCCTTAGATTTCCTGACACATTTGGCTCACCACTTCATCCACATCCTTACAAATCAACCCTTACACTGTCCACTCCATAGACTTGTAGTTTCCCCACACAAAGCCCACCTACTTCAGACTGGCTCACAAAAGGAATTAGGTCACTGCTTTAGTGTCTAACAGCTCTCTCACCACACTGTGAGGAATAATCCTGGGAATGCTGTAAAGCAGTGAGAAGAATCAGAAGGGTGGTGTGAGAATGGGAGATCACTGCCCCTAAGAATTCCATCTATGACCATCAAATAGCAAAGGTTCCTGTATGTAAAAACCTAATTTCTATCTCTAGAGATTGATATCCTTAATTCAGGCAAAAATATCTTGAGCAATTCCCAAAATAACATTCCAAACATTTCATAGCTTCTGTTTGAATAAATAGGGAGGGGGTAGGTGCCTGGGTGGCTCAGTAGGTTAAACATTGGACTCTTGATTTCAGATCAGGATGTGATCAGCTCAGTGTCATGATCTCAGAGTCATGAGATAGAGCCCCACTTAGGGCTCTGCACTGGGTGTGGAGGCTGCTTAAGATTCTGCCTCTCCCTCCCCTCTGTCCCTCACTACCCCTGATCCTGTTTGAGTGTGATCTCTATCTGAAAAGAAAGAAAGAAAGAAAGAAAGAAAGAAAGAAAGAAAGAAAGAAAGAAAGAGAGAGAGAGAGAGAAAGGAAAAAAAGAAAAGAAGAGAAAAGAAAGAAAAGAAAAGAAAAGAAAAGAAAAGAAAAGAAAAGAAAAAGAAAAAGAAAAAGTGGGGCGCCTGGGTAGCTCAGTTGGTTAAGCTTCTGTCTTTGGCTCAGGTTGTGATCCCAGGGTCCTGGGATTGAGTCCAGCTTTGGGCTCCTCGCTCAGTGGGGAGCCTATTCTCCTGCCTGCCTCTCCCCTTGTTTGTGCTCTCTCTCTGTGTAGGAAGGAAGGAAGGAAGGAAGGAAGGAAGGAAGGAAGGAAGGAAGGAAGGGAGGGAGGGAGGAAGGAAGGAAGGAAAGAAGGAAGGAAAGAAGGAAGGAAAGAAGGAACAAAGAAAGAAAATATATAGAGGGAATTCTCCCCAATATAGATAATATGGTCAACACAATAAGCCATTCTGGGAACAGTCCATTATTAGGTATCATTTAAGAAATTCCCAGATAGGTGGGTGGCTAACTTTCTCCTGAGAGCGTTAGAAATATAGATTTTTCCCTGATTACTTTATATATATTTTTTCCTTTTGAAAGGATTCCCCCCATTGAGTTAATTAACACATCCATCTTCTCACATATTTACCTGTTTTTTTTTTCTTGTGAGAACATTTAAGTTCTACTCTCTTAGCAAATTTCAATTATACAATACAGTGTTATCAACTACATTCACCATGTTATACATTAGATTCTAATTTTGTACTTTTTAATGTATGCTATTGAAAATGAATATGGACATTCAAGAAGACTGAATTTAATGCAAGCATAAGTATATAACATTGCAGGTAAAATTGTATTATGTTCAAAAATATTCATACTCTGCAATCCAGCAGACAATGAACACATTACAGACTCAGGTTGATTCAACTTCCATGTCTACTTGAGTCCCTGAGTATAATTGTTAGGTGGATTGTGACTCCCCCAATGCCCACATAGTTAATTCTCTTAACCATATGAATTTTACAAACTCCAATACAATATAGCTCCCTCTATTGTCATTAAATCACAAGGCCACAATGTAAACAGAAGGAAAAAATAAAGAACAGACGTTCTTAAATAAGACTTTTAAAACACTAGCTCCAGAAATACAAAATAGAAAACTACATCCCCCACAACAACAAACCACACATAAACTCAAAGCTGCATAAAAGTGCAGTAGTAAAAAAATGACAGAAACTATAAAGGTTCGGACCATAAAATATCTTTGTTTCATCTTTCATATTTCTTCAAGATAACCTGCAACCTTCACTACTAATATGCCTATAAAAACCAGAAGTAAGTTATTTGAATTTATTTTATTGGATACAGTTTTAAAATCACTGCCAAAGGAAGTCTGGTATCTTCCACAAGTAATTCTTCAGAGTAACAGAAATGGGTGGACCTCAGTTACAAGCTCTAGTTATGTAGGGAAACCAAGACTTTATCTCCTAAAGTCTGGTAAGCCTCCCAGCTGAAATTCGACTCCTCTACTCACATTATTTCGTGCCTTTACTTAGCATTATGGTGTGTTTCACCCAAGTCCCCTTTACCAGCTGGTACTCTTAACTCCTGCTGGATACTGGGGAAAAAAGGAGTTTATACACACAATCTACTCTGAAGCCTTTCCCTTGGGGGACAGAGCCAACTCTCACATTTCCTCTTGGGAGGCTAAGCTGATGATACCTGGCTACAAAGCTCCTTCCCGTAGTTGCAAGCAGAATACTTTCACAATGTAATGTGTACTCCAAAACAGCCCTTGGATGGGGCAAGCAAAAGCATTTAATTGAGACCATATTTTTGTCAGGTTTTTTTTTCCTCTTCATTGTTCTTCCTTCACTCCCCCACACTTTTTGTTGTTGTTGTAGTTGTTGTTTAGATTTATTTATATATTAGAGGTGGGGAAGGGGCAGAGGAGAGAAAGAATCCTGAAGCAGACTCCCCACTGAGCACAGACTAAAACACTGGACTCATCCCAGGACTCTGAGATCATGATCCGAGCCAAAGTGAAGAGTAGGCAGCTCAGCAGACTGAGCCAGCCAGCCACCCCCACTACACTCTTTCCTTAAAGATCGCTATTTCAGTAAATTCAGAAACCTAAAATCTCTGTTTTCAGCAGGCTCAATTTCTAGAAAATCCAACCTAAGATACAAAGTGTGTGTCTTCCTCATACTAAAATATTAGTAGACACAATTATCCTGTCTTGGGTTTAAACTTCCTGATGAAAGAAAGAGTCTCCTATTCATTGAAATAATTTTCTTTTGAAAATAATTTTCTTTTTCTCATTCTTCTAATGCTCACTTCTCAATCATGATAACATCCTTCTTTTCTTTTCCTATTGAGTTTTAAATCCATGGGTGGCCCAGGGCAAGAGCTTGCATTTGCATCATACTTATAGACCCAACAATGAACATGCTTATACTTCACTTTATCTCTACCTTTTTGCTTGATCGTTTCCATTTCCATTCATCAGCCTTCTACATTAAAAATGAGTAAAATGATTTGTAATTAGTATGTGTGTATGCATGTATAAGCATAAATCTCATTTAACTACTTAGAATATAAGTATACACCAACCTTGATATTGACGATTTTATATTAAAAAAGAAAAAGGAGTTGTATTTATCATTTCTTATCTAAATTTTTATAACACCTATAAAGTATATGTATGAACTTAGTCATAAGCTCCAACATTCTAGAAGTTTTTCATAAAAGAATAACTATATAAAGGCACAAAAAAGAAAAGCTATGATGCTTCAATAATTCAATAATATTACATTTCTAGGGATGCCTGGGTGACTCAGTCAGTTAAGTGTCTGACTCTTTGTTTCTGCTCAGGTCATAATCTCACCATCATGGGATCAAGCCCCAGGCCTGGCTCTGCAGTCAGCACAGAGACTTCAAATTCTCTCTCCCTCTTGTTCACTCTCTCTTTCTCTCAAATAAATAAATAAAATCTTTAAATTAAAAAAATATATATATTACTTTTCTAAATCATGATTTCACTGATTATTTTAGTAATTTTAATTAGTCATCCCATGCTGTTTCAAGTTGTATTATGATCAGCCTGAAAGGAGTGGCTCTCCTGGGTGGATTAGTCGTTAAGCGTCTGCCTTCGGCTTGGGTGACGATCTCAGAGTCTTGTGACAGAGCCCCCTATGGGGCTCCCTGTTCACTGGGAAGCCTGTTTCTCCCTCTCTCATTCCCCCTGCTTGTATTCCCTCTCTCGCTGTGTCTCTCTCCATCAAATAAATAAATAAAATCTTTTAAAAAATGGTTATTTTTCCCCCATTCAGAACAAAAGAAATACAAAAAGAGTGAAAAAAAGCAAATATTTTAATAGCAATAGTATATTAAATTTAATGATTCTCAAAATTTTGAGAAATAGACTTTTTTTTTAAGATTTTATTTATTTATTTGAGAGAGCAAGAGCCAGCGAGCAGGAATGGGAAAAGAGAGCATCAGCAATGTAAGGGCAGAGAGAAAAGCAGACACTGTCCACTGACCAGGAGTCTGGATGATGGGCTGGATCTCAGGACTCCAGGATCATAACCTGAGCCAAAGGCAGACACTTAACCAACTGAGCTACCTCGGTGCTCCAAGACATAAACTTTTTGATTAAAGCTGGATATTATGAAAATATGTGACTACCATGTCATATAGGACTACAGTAAATTACAGCAGTTGGTAAGTGTAACTGTAGGAATGCATCTTTTTTTTTCTTTTCTTTTAATTTTTATCCCAACATTTCACAAGTTTGCTAAACTTTATATTGAACCAAGACTATGCACATTTTTGGGTTTTGTTTTTTTTTTTTTTTTTAATCTTCAACTATGGTTATAAACATATTATCAGACAAGAAAACAAAACAAAACACCAACATCACCTTTAAGGACCTCTCCCTTTGCTGAACAGCAGCATAAGAAAGATACCAGTATCAATTCAAAGCCCCAATACAATTTCCCCACAAAAATGGGTAAAATTGCCTCAGGAAAAGGAGGCACCTGGGCGGCTCAGTTTGTTCAGTGACCAACTCTTGGTTTCAGCTCAGGTCATGATCTCCTGTTGTGAGATTGAGTCCTGTGTCAGGTTGAGGTTCAATTCTCCCTCCCTCTTCCACTCTTTCCCTCCCACTCCCCACCTCTCTAAAAGTAAGTAAATAGATAAAATCTCTAAAAAAAAAAAATTGCCTCAGAAATCCATATTTTCTAGAATATTAAAAAAATCTACAAATTTGTTTTGTACCATTTTTAACAGCATTTAAAAGTATTTTATTCACCTGTTAAAATTCTAAACCACATTACACACCAGTTCAGAATACAAATCACTGGTTTCATTGATGATATATACTTATACTCTGGCGAATAAATAAGTAAATTAATAAATGCATTAACAAAGGATAAAAACAGCAATTTTAATGAAACTGATATTTCAGTGTATCCTTACAAGAACCACTAAAATAGAATATAGTCATAGAGGACTTCATCATTGTTGCAAGCATATGTTCTGAGTTTTAGACATTTAGCATCTCTTAAAAATATAACTTTTAAAACCAATTTCCTGTTCCACATGCAAGGAACTCAGAATCACCACTACATCCTAACAGCAAGAAACTAACCTGAAAAACCAACTCTTCTTGAATTTCTAAGAAAGGGGAGGACCCAGGGCAAGCTGCTGCCCCCAAGGTTGAAGAAACAGGTGAATAAAGGAGGCCACAGCCTATCTGAGAAGGGAATGGAAGGTTCCATAGAAACCAGTGCAGCGGTCATGAAATCTGAATGTCTACATATTTCAAGTGATACGCTGCCGAAGGCCCAGTGCAAAGAACTGTGGGAGTTAAAAACTCCAGAAAGACCCAGTCACAGAAGAGTGTCCTATTGTGAGATTTATCTCCAGCAGCTTGGCCATGTTCCCACAGTTAAATATCAGAGAAAAATCCCTGAAACATCTGGCACAGAGAAGATAAAGAACCATTTTGAAATACACCAGAACACCATGTTCTATTTAACTAGGCCTGCCCTCAGGGGAAACTAGTTAACCAGAACCTAAACTGCTAGGTATTATCAGAGCCTAACTGAGTTGGGGAAATAAAATAGCTGATTCCAATTGGCTCCAGTAAGACCGTCCCCTCTTAGGTGGGAGAAAAAATCAGAAACATTTGTAAAGGTCACAGTTCAGAGGCACAGGCTCATTTAAAGACTGAGCCCTAATCACAGGACTATGGAATGCTTCCAGTCCCTCCAACCCTTATCACCATAGTACCAAGGACCTCTTTACAGCAGTTCCTTTGACCCAAAACACCATGGCCAGCTATTAAGAAAAAAAATTATAAGGTAAGGGACACCTGGGTAGCTCAGTAGGTTGTGTCTACCTTCAGCTCAGGTTATGATCTGGGGATCCTGGGATCCAGTCCCATGTCTGACTCTCTGCTCAGTGGGGGGCCTGTGTCTCCCTGTCCCTCTGCCAGTAACCCCTACTCCTGAGCTCGTGCTTTCTCTCTGTCTCTCAAATAAATAAATAAATAAAATCTTTAAAAAAATAAATGTACAAGGCATACCAAAAGATAAAATGACAAAATCTGAATAGGCAGACCAAATATTAGAAGCAGACATGGCAAGGATATTAGATTTAAGAGACTGAAAATTTAAAACAACTACATCTAATATGCTATAATGAATAAAGTAGATGGCATGAAAGAACAGATAGGCAATGTAATCAGAAAAATGGAGATCCTGGGGTGCCTGGGTGGCTCAGTGGGTTAAAGCCTCTGCCTTCAGCTCAGGTGATGATCCTAGAGTCCTGGGATCGAGCCCGGCATCAGGCTCTCTGCTCGGCAGGGAGCCTGCTTCCTCCTCTCTCTCTGTCTGCCTCTGCCTACTTGTGATCTCTCTCTCTGTCAAATAAATAAATAAAATGTTAAAAAAAAAATGGAGATCTTAAGAAAGAAACAAAAAAAGTTTCTAGATATTAAAAAAAAAAAAAAGACCCAGAAATAAAGAATGCCTTTGATGGGCTTAGTAGACAGAACACAACTGAGGGAAAATCTCTGAATTTGAAGATATAACAGAATGCTCAAAACCCAAAAACAAAGAAAACAAAACTGGAAAAAAAGGAAAAAAAAAATAGAATATCTAAGGACTTTGGGTCAACTACAAAAGGTAAAATTGGAATACCAAAGGGGAAGAAAGAGAGAAAGAAACAGGGGGAAAAACTGAATGAGTAATGATTGATAATTTCCATAAATTAATGTCAAAAACCAAACCACATATCCAAAAGGGTCAGAGAACAACAAGCAGGATAAATGGGGAAAAAACTGGCCTACGATTTCGAATTACAGAAAATCAGAGATTATTAAAAAAAAAAAAAAAAAGGCCAGAAAAGGGGGGAAAAGCACTTTATCAATAGAGGAACAAAGATAAGAATATCAGACTTCAGAAAACCGTGCAAACAAGAAAAGAGTTCAATGAAATATTTAAAATGTCTAGAGGAAAAAAACCAACAACCTAAAATTCTGCACTCTGCAAAATTATTCTTCAAGCTGAAGGAGATATAAAAACTTTCTCAGACAAAATTGAGGGAATTTGTTGCCAGGAGACTAGCCTTGCAAGAAATGTAAACAGAAGTTTTTTAGAAAGAAGGAAGAGAATATAGGTGAGAACCTCAGGTCTACATAAAGAAATGAAGGGTATTGAAGGCAGAATAAGTGAGGTTAAAATAATAACTTTTATTTTTTCTTATTCTTCATTGATCTAACACATAACTTCAAAATAATAATAGAAATGGATCTGCTTCTGTATGCTTATACATACTATGTATATCTACCTGTATATAAATGAAATATAAAAAGTAGTCTTAAACTCAACAATAAGTATTCAAACCTGAGGGCACCTGGGTGGCTCCGTCAATTAATTGCTGGAATCTGGATTTTGGCTCAGCTTATGATCTCATTGTTGTGAGACTGAGCCCCGCTTGGGCTCCCCACTCAGTAGGGAGTCTGCCTCGTTCTGCCCCCTGAAATAAATGAATAAATCTAAAAAAAAAAAAAGAAAACAAAAGAAAAGAAACAACCCAATTAAAAAAGGGACCAAAGACCTTAACAGACACTTCACCAAAGAAAATATACAGATGACAAATACACATATGAAAAGAAGCTCCTCATCACAAGTCATCAAAGACATACAAATTAAAACAACAATAAGATAGTACCACATATCTATTAAAATAACCAAAATCCAGAACATGACAATACGAAATGCGGATGAAGATACGAAGCAACAGGAATTCTCATACCTTGCTGGTGGGAGTAGAAAATGGTATAGTCAGTTTCCAAGATAGTTTGATGGTTTCTTTTACAAAACCAATCATATTCTTATTATGCAATCCAGCAGTCATGCTCCTTGGTATTTACCCCAAAGAGCTGAAACTTATGTCCACACAAAAACCTGCACATAAATGTTAGTAGCACCTTTATTCATAATTGTCAAAACTTGGAAGCAACTAAGATGTCCTTCAGTAGGAAATGTACAAATAAACTGGTACAACCAGACAATGGAATGTTTTTCAGTGCTAAAAAGAAATGAGCTATCAAGCCATGAAAAGACATGGAGAATACTTAAATGCATATTACTAGTGAAAGAAGTCAATCTGAAAAGAGTACATACTGTGTGATTCTAACTACATGACATTCTGGAGAGAGCAAAACTGTGGACAGTTCAAAGATCAGTGGTGTGGGTGGGGAGTAGGAAGGAGAGGTGCTAGGTGAATAAGCAGAGTACAGAATACTGGGGATCTTTAGAGCAGGGAAAATAATCTGTATATTAAAATGATGATATATATTTGTATATATTTGTCCAAATCCATAAATATATAATGCCAAGAGTGAAACCTATATTAAACTATGCATGTTGGGTGATTACAATGTGACAGTGTATATATGTATACATATATATATATCATTCTAGTGTCTGATGTTGATAATAGGGGAGGCTATGCATGTGTATAGGCAAAAAGTATATGGAAATCTCTATATTTCCCTCTCAATTTTGCTGGAAATCTAAAACTTCCCAAAAGAATTAACCCAGTAAACAAAAACTTAATCAGCCTATTTCCCTTTCCCTTAACTTATTTGCATTTTACCTACTCTAGCCATAGGCCGTTACATAAATGCTGAGTCTGTGAATCAGATGGCATTTTTATATTTTATAGTAGTTATTGAAATATTTATTTATTATGCTTATCTTCAAAAATGTTTATGCTCCCTGATCCTATCTATGGAAATATTTTCAACAGTTAAATTCAAAATTCTTAATATGATATCTCAAACCCAATACTGGTCAAAGTGACTATATTCATTTTTTTTTAATTTTCAAAAAATTGTTTTAACCTTTTTTGAAATAAAATTTAGAATGTAACATATTTATATAAAATTATATATTTTATATTTTAAAAAAGAAAACCTATGGACTATTTTTATATTAAGTTTACATATATATTATATATATCATGTATATTAGATGTAACCTTAACATTTTAATATAAAGTTTATATATTTGAATTAGCTAACATTCTGAAATAGTTCATAGTTGGAATATTAACATAAAATTACTGGTGAACAGGAGCACCTGGGTGGATCAGTTGTTTAAGTATAGGACTCTTGATTTTGGCTGAGGTCATGATCTTAGGGTTGTGAGGTGGAGTCCTGTATCACACTCCCCACTCCGCAGTGTTTGTTTGGCCCTCTCTTCCACTCTATCCCCTCCCTGCTTACACTGGTATGCACACTTGCTCTCTCTCTAAAATAAATAAATAAATAAATCTTTAGAAAAATTATTGATGGATGGGTTATTTTTCAAAGTAATATCTATGTGTTGAACCAACACCCACTAATTTAAAAATTTGTCCAAAGATAGTTTATTAATGAATATCTATGGTGACATATGACATTAGTGTAAATGGTACCTTGTATACATTAATGATAACATAACCATTAGTGTTTAACTATTCCATAAGAACTATAGTGGTCTGTGTTCTAGAATTTAGTCCCAAAGTATTTACAGCTATTTGAAGACATAAAACTAGATCAAGACTTCAAAGATGAGTGTCTATATACCACTTAGAAATTCATTTAAAAAAATAAACTAATTTCTTCCTTAAAATATGGAATGAAATATTTTAAAACCTCAAGATGGACTTGTTCAATGCAATTCAATTGGCTAGAAATAACAAATCTGATATTTTTATTGCATCAAGATTGAACAATGACCAAGGATTCATACTCTTTCATTAAGACTGTCTTAAAACTTAAAGCTGGGAGGTAGATTCTTACTTCTGAGGTAAAGTTCAGAGGACACTTGCTTTTTACTCAAAAGCTTTTGAATCTTTTGAAATAATTATTTTTAAATCTTGTTTATGAATTACTGTGAAAAATAATTTTTGAAAGGTCCTCAGGCCTCCCTCTAACTCAAGATTCATTATGCATATATTTGGCTTTTCATATAAATACATGTGTGCATATGTATGTATCATGTTTAGAGATTCTATAACAGCTGGCTTGCAGATAGGCCTTTAAGAACTATTGTCATATAAGACAGCTAGAGTTCTGGGACCTGAGAGAAACTTAAGTACTTGCTGTACTATGGTTTACAATGGGATTTGCCTGATTAGGAAAGCATCTCTAAATCAGAGTTCAAGGACATGAGACTAATGATTTATAATTAACACTAGAGAAAAAGACCTCTAAAAGAGTCTGTATCTTTGAAGTTTTGATATTTTACCTACTTCTTTTGTTCTTTTTTTATGTTTCAAGTTTTTCAATAAATTCTTGTTAGTTAACATAGAGTGTTGTACTTTTAAAATTGAAGTGTAGTCACATTAGTTTCAGGTGTACAACATATTGATTTGATAACTCTGTAAGTTATGCTAGCATCTATCACCGTACAATGCTATTACAATGCTGTTGACTATATTCCCTATGCTGAACTGTTTATCCCTGTGTATTTATTCCATAACTGGAAGCTTGTACCTCCCACTCCCCTTTATTCACTTTGCTCATCCCTCTACTCTCCTTTCCTGTGCAACTATCAAGTAGTTCTCTAAGATAGTTCATTTTTGATGTTAAAGATCAGTTATTTAATGTAAAATTAGGTATCAATAAGTCAATAATAGAAAAAAAGACAGTGGTGCAGATAATCTAAAATACTAAATTCTTTAAACATAGTTTGCCCCTGATTTTGAAATAGCCTATCTGATATATTCTTAAGACTTTTCTTTCCATTTTACATGGTTGCAGATACCCAGATTAGCTTGCATTTCCTAGACACAGTCACTGACAAGGAAACTGAGTATATGTTGCTAGACTACTCTTAGCTTGACTGAATAGAAGACCTTGCTCAGATGCTCTATGTAGGGACAAAAAATTATCAACTATATTTTCCTTCAGAATCCTTAACAACTATATAGATACCATATAATGATTTTACTGATTTTGTAGCACTTTCTTCCAAGGTGGTCAAAGTTGACAATACCTATCACAGAAATAATAGGCTTGCAATTCATTCTGGCATCCCTGTGGTATAAGCTGGGGACATAAAATGAATGATGTGATTTTTAATTTTTATCCAGCAACTCATGAGTGAGATCCTGGTAAAGAAAAAGTATAAACAGATAATAAAACATTGTGAGCCTATGTTGAGTAAGTGTTAAGATCATGAACTTTGGACAGTGATGTACACAAGTTTTACCTTAAATAAATTATCTCATTTCTAAATCTGAGTTTCTACACCTGGAGAAAAATAAATATGGTAGTATTTACGCTATGGGATTATTTTGAGTATTAAAGGAGATGAACCTATGAAATATTCAGTATGCAAAAGAATGAAGTTGGAGCCCTACCTCGTACCATAGACAAAAATTAACTCAGAATAAGTCAACAACCTAAATATAAAAGTTGAAACTATAAAGCTCTTAGAAGAAAATATAGGATACATAGAGGAATACAAATCAAAACCACAATGAGATATCACTTCTAAACTACTAGGAAGGCTATCATAAAAAAAAAAAAATCAGAAAAGGAGTGTTGGTAAAGATGTGGAGAAATCAGAACTCCTAAACAATGCTTGTGGGAATATAAAATAGTTACCATGGAAATAGTTTAGTGATTCCTCAAAAGACTAAATATAGAATCACCATGTGACTCAGTCATTCTGTTCCTATGTATACTCAGAAGAATTGAAAACATGGATTCAAACAGATATATGTATGCAAACATTCATTACAGCATTATTCACGAAAACCAAAAGGTAGAAACAACCCAAATACTCAAAAAAAGATGAACTGACAAACCAAATACAGTATACACATTCAAATGGAATATAATTCAGCCATGAAAGGAAATGAAGTTTTGATATATGCTACAACATAGGTGAACCTTGGAAACATTAAATTGAATAACTAATCCTCAAAAGGACAAATATTTTATAATTCATTTACATGAAATATCTAGAATAAATAAACTCATAGAGGCATATGATGCATTGGAAGTTACCAGGTGCTGGAGGGAGGAAGGAATAGGATTATGCTTAATGATTACAGATACATTGGGGTGACAAAAAAATTTTGGAAATAGTGGTAATGGTTTCATAACATGGTGAATGCAAATAATGCTACTGAACTCTACACTTAAGATGGCTAAAATGGCAAATTTTATGTTATATAAATTCTATTTATATAATTTATATATAATTTATATAATTATGTTATATTTTACCACAATTAGACAAGGAAAGACAAAGAAATGAAAAGAATCCATAAATCTTATAACTCCATTTACTGACAATAAAGGTACTATTTTTTTAAAAAATGAAAATTTGGTTTCTACATTACTTTGTCTAATAACTAAATTTAAATGAATTCAATTCGATCTGTTTGTATTCAGTTATTAAGCAGTGAATATATGACTTAAATGTGTTTTGAAATTGTAAAAGATATTTTTTTTCCATTTCCACTAAATTAACTTACCACTGTAAAATAATCGTTCTACAAATAACAATGCCTTTTGAAAATGTAATTCTAAAATTATTTTTATTAGGATATATATGGCCTGAGAGAGGGCAAGATTTGACTCAATAAAAAAATACGTTTAAAAATAACTCCTTCAATAGAGTTTCAGAGACAAAATAGAAAAAAAAATGCTGTATGTCAAGAGACATCAATCAGAAAACATTAAAAGAAACTATTACATTCAAAATAGCAATGATATAGCTTTGAGATTAGAACCCTGGCCCCTCTACAATAGTTTTGCTTACATGCCGTTATCAGTCTTGACTTTTATATTTAACTCTACTTTGACTGGAAGACTCTCCATGCAGCAAATCCACTACCTTCCCCCCAAATAACTCCTATCATTTTTTTTATTCATGCCTCAAAAATAACTGTTTTCAAAGAGCACTTCATCAATACCTAACCCTACATTGGTTTAGGAGTCTCCTTTCTGTTACCTTTTTACCTTGTCTTCTTGATAATTATCTCTCTCACACTATATATATACTTTATCAAGGTGGGTACAATTTTGTTTTGATCACAATCATATATGTCTTTGAGACAGAGTGTCTGGCACAGAGTAGATGTTCTATATAAATATTTTTTAATAAGTAAGTGATAAAATGGCATTGAAAGCTTTGAAACGTACATAAAGAAAATGAAAATCTTTTCTGAGAAAAACATAGCTATAAATGGAAGTCCTAAGAATTCTAGAGATGTTAATATTTACCAAATTAAATTGTATATTTGGTGCACTCCTAATGACAATTGGTGTGATCTTTTTAATAGGTGAACATAAAATGTTTCTAAAGTTTAGCCCAAAAAAATTGTAGTATTATTAATAAGAATGGTATTCCTAACATAATTTATGAAGGGAATATTAATAAACATAAGAATGAAGACTTGCCCATCCAATATAAAAACACTATAAGGTTAAAATAACATATTTACTATATTTAAATAAGAACCAACAAATGTGTCAGTGGACCAGAATATTAATAGGCAGCCAGAAACAAACATAAAAGAACTTATTATATTGCAGTTATTTAGAGAAAGAAAACTATTCAATAAATGATACTGTGTTAACAGGTAATTAATTAACAAAATATTAATAATGTAAGTAGATTATTATTTATTATTGCATAACAAGATATTTACAAAATATGTATCTTAACAGCAAACATTTATTACTTGATGACTTCTGAGGGTCAGAAGCTTAGCTAGATACTCTGCTTCAAGGTCTCTTACAAGGCTGCAATCAAGTTGTGGCCAGCCCTGTGATCTTATCTGGAGGTTCAAATGGAGAAGTCTTCACTACCAAGCTCATGTCATTGTTGGCAGGATTCAGTTCCCTGCTGGCTCATGGCCTGAGGACATCCTCCATTCCTTACCATGTGGTCCTCCCCAACATCCTGACTGGTTTCATCAAAGCTATGGTGGAAGAGATTGTGCTAGGAAGGTAGTCAGAATCTTTGGTAATCTAATCATGGTAGTGACATCTCTCAAATGGTAGTATTCTATAATGTTAGAAGCAAGTTAATTAAGAGGAGAGCTTCCACAGAATTGTTTATGCACGGAAGATAATAAGGATCATTTGGGTCATCTTACATGCTATCTATCCATGGTAAGGATAACAATAATAATAAGAAGAAGGAGGAGGAGAAAGAGAAGAAAAAGATGAAAGAGAAGTTAAACCCTAATTTCCTCTCTTAGATCAAAATAAACTACAGATGAACTAAGTAGTTATATTTTAAATCAAATAAGAGATAGTAAATCTATGTAAATTCATTGTTTTGCTACTATTATAATGGAAGAACGTTCTAAACATATAATCAATGGACAGGAAAAAGCTGATGTATTTGTCCACAGTGTAGATATATGCAAAAAGAAAACTAAAAATTAAACATAATGAAGCAAAGAGTAAATTGCTAATATTATTAATAAATAGACAACTCTTAACAAAGTAATGAGTTAAATCACTTATAAAGGACATGACCATATAACTTATTTAAAATAAAAATAATATTGACAATGTTGCCTAATGATGATAAATATCAAATTAGCTGTTCAGAATGTAAATCTGAAAAAGTTACATGCCATTCACCCTCCAAGAAGTTAGAAAATACTTACTTAAATAGCATGCTAGATAATATATGATAATAATAGAAATAAGTTGGTGGTAATATAAAAGTAACATATTCTTAAGCATATATTGGCATTCTTTAACTTAAAACAATTTTTATTGTGTATCAGTAGCATAAAATATTCATAAAACTGCATTCTAAAAAATCATCAGGAATATACTCAAATATTTATGTACAACGATGTTCATAGTGTTACTTATAATACTAATTAGAATGAACTCAAACTTCTAAAAATAAGGGCTTGGATAGGTAAATTATATTGTCTGTCTCTCTAATCTCTACACCTACACATCAAATTATAGGACTGATGTTATTTTAAAGACACAAGCACTCTCCTCCTGTGAGAGCTCACTACAGCCTTATCATCCTGCATTCCTTTAGTGTGCTTTCCATACATACTTTCCCATATTCCTTAATACCTCTTTCATATTTCCCTCTCAAACTCTAACACCCCCTTCTGTATCCTGTTGCTCTGTTGATGACCTCACTGGCTACTTCACTGAAAAAATACCAGCAAACAGAAGAGGATTTCTAAATATCCTACTACCTCAGCTATCTGTTAATCTGCATCAGTATCCACATTTTGTGCCTTCCCTCTTACTGTTATGGATGAATTTACCACACTACAAATCAGGCGTCAGTCCTTCCATTAGTATCCTCTCACCTACTTAAGGACAGAGAGCAAACAATTCTCCTTGGCCAATTTAGATTCTCAGTTTTTTCCCTTTACATTGGATCATTCCTATCAGCATATAAACACATTCTTGGCTTAAAAAAAAAAAAAAATCACATTTTGACTTTATGGTCCCTTACCACATGCTTCACTTGTCTCATTTGTACTATAAGCCTGTTCATAAAAGCTATCTATACTGGCTACCTCCAGCTTTTCTCATCAATGTATCTCATGAAAACACTGTAATCAGGCTTTTGTCCTCGTGATTCCACTGAAACTATACCAATGACTTTTATGTTGGAGTGGCCAATTCCCATTTCTCATACTGAATGATCATTAGAATATTCCATAAATAGCAGCTCCCTCCGCTCTTTTGGCATCCAGGTCACTACACTCTCCGGAATTTTCTGCCATGTCTCTATCCTTTCTTGTCTTCTTTTTTTTTCCTTTCTCTCTTTTTCCCCATCCTCTAAATCTTAGAATACTATAGAGCTCAGTTGGGATCCTCTTCTTTTCTCTCTCCTTACTCCCTTAATCAAATCTCATTGCTTTGAATGTCATCTATATGACCTTTGATGCCTAAATCTATATATCCAACTGTAGTAGCTAACCTCTTAAAATGGCCTGAATCTACTGGTATTCTCATTCTTGTATATTTCCCTCTCCTTGGATTGGGTCTGCCCCTGTGACTTACTCTTGACTAGTAGAATACAGCAGAAGTGAGGTCATATGACCTCTAAGGCTAGGTCATAAAAAGTCCTTCAGCTTGCATTTGGGCTCTTGAAGTGTTTGATCCTGGAATGGATCTCTTTCTTGGAACCCAGCCATAATGCAAGGTAAAGCCACAATTAAAGGCTGTGGGTAGATGCTCTATAAATAGTCCTGACTGAGCTACTCGCTAACAGCTAGCATCAACAATGCCCTATGTGAATGGGTTCTTCCCACGCTAATTCAGATCTTCAAAGGGCTCCAGTCCCAGCCCCTGTTTGACTACAACCACATGACAAACCCAAAATAAGAGCCATTCCACTGGGCCCAGTCAACCCACAGAATTGTGAGAAATAATAATAAACCATTGTTTTAAGCCACTAAGTTTTGGGTAGTTTGTTAGGCAACAATAGAAAACTGGGTCACTTGAACTTCCAACTTAGATATTCTTCCCACTAGATGTCTCTGCTTGATGATTTACAGGCATGTCAAACTCAGCACGTCTAAAATAAACCCTTGATCATTCTCTAGCAAGCATGATTGCCTTCTGGTCTTTCCTATCCCAGTGAATGATCAGTCACTCCATAATTACAATTGCTCAGATGAAAAACTTTGGTTTCATCATTGATCCTTGTTGGGGTTCACGTAGAGCATGAAATCAGCTATAATACCTGGCTTACTAGAATGTAACACAGAGGTTGCTGAGGGCAGGGAAGGTTTTGGAGAAGGGCCTAGGCCTTTGGAATGCCTCGGGGAGTTGCCTTCCCAAAGCTTCTTTAGCCCAAACATCTGCCCTGTGATCTAAGAGACCTGGGCATTGTCCCTTAGGCTGTATTTAGTAGAGCCTCAGATTAGCATATCATATATTTCTCATAAACAGATCGTGCCAGTTTCTGTAAGACCTCTTGTCACACATCATCACATGCTTGAGAAACAGTGATAAGGATTTGTGATTATCCTGAAAGACCAATAAAAGCGAGAGCAAAGCAGAGCAAAGAGTGTTCCTCTCTGAGTGTTGACCCCCTTGCCTTCTCCTCTCTTTCACAACATAGTTTTGAGTAGTCTTTCATCCTTCCATAGAGGGATTTGCTGGCCATTCCCAGCAGATTCCTCTTTATTCATATGGTAAATCCAATCTGACAATGAATTCCTTTTGTTTTACCTTCATCAGATAGCCAGAATTGGCCATTTTCTACTTTTTCCATTTCAACTTCATGCTGTTAAAATCTTCCCTTTAACTATATTTCAGATGCCCTGGGGCACTCCATATATTGCCCTGCCTTAAGGCTTTTATATTTTGTGTTTCCCCATATAAAGTATACATTATGGCTCTACTCGAATGTCATTTTTTTCACTAAAGCCTTTCCTGACCAGCCAATTTAGAATCATAGTCCCTATCCCTTAAAGACATTACCTATTCACTATGATTCTTTCCTCACAGTACTTCCTTAATCTGACATATTGAATGTTCACTTTTTAATTTTATTTCTTATTCAATTATGTGATTATTTGTTTTTCTTTTTTTTAAATCTGTCTTCGATTCAGCCCCATGAGGACAAGGATTTGGCTGTTTTATCTTCAACACTTAGAATAGTGTCGCAAATAGAGCAGATAACAAATAGTGGTGGAATTGGGGAATGAGTAAGATTCTCTCTTCTTTTAAAGTTATTTTAATATATGCAATTAAAATGAATTGTGTTTTGGTTTAAATTTTCTTCTATAATTCATGTGCTAAAATTAGTGACCAAATTAATTAAGGTAATGAGGGAAAAGAATGTTTTGACAAAGGTTGTTAGAGATGAAGCAAATTTTCTGCAAATCCTATCTTCAGTGTTGTGTCGTATTTTTCAAAGACATTTTAAATGTATGTGAGAAGTAATTAAATAAATTTTTAACCACCCAACCTAGCACATATTTGTGTGCAGTTATAAAATTTAAAGTGAATTTGCATTTTAATCCAGCCTGCAGTGTTTACATTTATATGCATATCTTATTTCTTATACTTTTATATTCTGAGACCTAAATCTCTACCTTGGCTTAACAACTTTATCTTTATTATTCCATAGCCAAGATGAAACACACACACAGGCTTTAGAAATATCCGTGGTGGTAGCAGCTTAAAATTTGCAATAAAAAATATGTTCATATATATATTTGTGAAATTTAAGTGAGGGAAACTTGTGAGGAATAAAAAATATTGACTAACTATATCTCCTTCAAAGCCAGGAAAGACCACAGATAAGTTAGACCTTAGGATCCTAAGAGAACCCATGAGGCCAAGATAATGAGTTTAACCTAAGAAGATGAAAATTAATAAAGGCAAATATCAATTTCTGGTGTTCATCTTAGTAAAAACCCCTCCACAAGTATGAGATTGGGAAGTATGGCTTAGCAAAACTCTAAAAAGGACATATGGATTTAAGAGACCACAAGCACAAGAGAATTGTTCTGTTTCTGTACAAAAGAAACAAATTTACCTTTACACTATATTAATGTGTCTGAAGAAGGTGATGGTGATGTTCTGCTCTGTGCTTTCCCCCACAGTAGTGTTTTTTCCATTCTTCGTTCATAGAGCCAACTGAAATGCACTCTGAGGCAATAGGTCAATATGTTGAGTGGACCTGAAACAATGTCCAATGGGAAACAATGTAGTAGGTCAGAAGGAAGTCTAACTAACTAAAAAAAAAAAATAAGAAACAAGGGATCCATCTCAGTAGCTATTTTCAAATACATGAGAGGTTTTATTTTGCAAAGGAGAATTAGACTTGTTCTAAGACCACTCATGTGTAGAGATACTACTAATGGTTCCATATGGTACAATTCTAGTACATAGATCATTTGAAAAACCCTCCATCTGCAAAACACTTAGTTACTAGTACATTATTACAAATTTACTTTAAATGTACTAATTTCAAAATAAGAAAAGAAATTGCTCAGGGACTAAAAAATCATGGAGCAGAATTCTAAAGCCAGAGGAATAAATACTGAAGTTCAGCTACCTAAGGGCAAAAATGGATCCCAGGACGTAGGGGTGGGTGTCAAAGGGCAAGCAATACACGGGAAAAAGCAGATGGGACTTTGGTCTCCAAAATGTGATCATCCTATCTGTTGCAAGGAAAACCCAAGAAGAGGCCGGTCTGTCTGCCACAGTAACAGGTGGGAAAGTAACCATAACAGCCCTAATAGCCTACTCTGAGAATTAGATGATTATAGGCTCACCTCAGGTAAGTCTATTTATTATGGGAACCAGAGGAAGATGACAGTCAGAGAAACTCCAAGAGAAGAAACTGATTTAAAGTAGGTTGTATATGCCTAATGGAAACACACACTAAATTCTATACCTGAAACTAAAAAGAAAAAAAAAAAAAAGAAAAGAAAAGAAAGAGAGAGAGAAATAAAGAAACCAAAAAAAAAAAAAAAAAAAAAGAGACAAACACAATTCCACTCAGAAAAGAAGATTCTCAAATTCTCAAATTAGGCTTCTTGGCATATACACAAATTAAGTCCTGGTAAATATAGGTTCACAATAGGAAAAAAAAAAAATCAAATACACAAGGAAATGAGCCACCATGAGTGAGAAAAATACTGAGACCAGAAACAATTAGTATCAGATTTACATCCTCAAGGCCTTTAGATACTGGAGTCATCAAAAACAAAATATAAAGTGTATACAAAAAACATTCAAAGAAATGAATAATGGGCTCCTAAGATGAGCAAGGAATAAGAAACTATTGAAAATGTTCAAGGTGCAAAAACAAACAAACAAACTACTGGAAGTGAAATATATAATCACTGAAGTTAAAAATCTGAGTTGGCTAGAGAATTGGTGACCAGGAAAGGTAGTTGGGAAATAAATAAATAAATAAATAAATCACTGAGAATGCTGTTGACTGAATCAAGTTAATGGAAAACATGCAAATTGGTATTATAAGAAGTAACATAAAGAAGAGAGTCTGAAAGCATGATATATTGGTAGCCAAATTCAGAGTGAAAGGAGAAAGAGGACATAGGAGAGGCAATGTTCAAAAAGTTTTTTTTTTTTTTTAAGGAAAAATGTTAACAAATGAGAATTATTCAGAATGAAGAAATTAGTTCTAAATTTTGAGAATCCCAATGAATTCCAAGTAGTACAAATAAAAAGCAAATTCAGACTTACACTCATTGTAGTAAAACTGTAGAATAGCTCTTGCCCTCTACTCCCAAATATCTAAAAGCTCTCTGAGATCAAAATAAAGGAAAAGCAATTAGACGGCAGAATTACAAAAGTAGCAATTTAGGTAGCCAAAGGCAATAGAGGAATATCTTCACAGTCCCAAGAAGATGAAAAGTTCAACCTAGCATTCTGTATTCAGAAAAAAATATATTTCAAGAGGGTGGGTACAGAAAAGGCATTTTTCTTTTAAAACAAGCAAACAAAAACATGTTACAACAAAAACATCACCCTTAAGAAACTTATGGAAATTCTTGGAGAATTTATTGCATGAAAACAAGTAAGGATATCTAAAACTTGGAGATACTAGATTCCAAATCAGTGAGTCTAGCTCATGAATGCTGCAAAACAAATTCATGAGAATCACAGCTATGTACCAAACCTGGCCAAAATGTCACAAGTTTGAATATTTTAAATAGTCTCTTTAAGGATCTCTAAGGTTAGTAATATTTAAACCAGAGGACTAAACTGAAGTCTAATTACACTGTTCAGTTAGGTGGTAAATGATTTTCACATAGACATAATAAGTGTATTGTTATTAGTCTATAGTTCTCCACAGAAACAAAACTAATAGGAGAACCAACGAATAATTTATTATAAGGAATTGGCTCACACAAGGAATTGGCTCACATAATTATGGAAGTGAGAAGTCCTCAGATCCGCAGTCTGCAAGCTGGACATCCAAGAGAACTGCTGTGTAGTTTCAGTCAGAATCTGAAGGTCTGAGAACCAGGAGAGTTCATGGTCTAAATTCAAGCCGAAAAGCTGATAGGTTACACACCCAAGTCCTGAGGCCCAAAAAGACCAATGTTTCACCTCAAAGCAGGCAGACAGGAGGAGTTTACTCTTACTCAGGCTTTTTGATCCATCTAGGTCTTTGATTATTGGAGACTTAGGCTGGGAGGGCAATCTTTTTACTCAGTCTACCAATCAGATGTTAATCTCATCCAGAAACATCCTCACAAACACACCCGGAATAATATTTGACCAAATGTCTGGGCACACCATGACCCAGGCAAGCTGATACATAAAACTAACCATTATAATAACATAAAAGCTTTATTTTTAAAATGATTATACAAAACCCAGAAGACTCAACTGTGGTTACAGAACATAATATTAATGGCATGTACCAAATATTTATGCATCTGTATTATATTACTACTATGGGAAAGGCTTTATAAACATTTCTAATTTAAGCTGGGGGAGAAAGGATTTAGTTTGTTTGCTGTCCCGAGACTCTTCTCATGTTTCTCAGAAACATTTTTTCTGGGATTGCTTCCTGTGTCTTATTCTGTGACATTTATTCCAGGTAGAATGGTTGGGAATTGAAAATCATTTACTTGCTGACCCACCTGTGTTTTTCTACTTATTCGTGTCATGTTCACTTATATGTGGGTTCCTATATTCTGACCAGAAGACACATGAATTGGAAAAGCTCAGTGCTTCAAAGCATAACATCACATTTCCATGTGTGAATTCATGGTCTAAATACAAGAGATTGGGTTTCTCTTTGTGCATATGTGGAAGGAAGATTATAACATCTAATAAATCTTTATGCCAGTATATTGCCCATGAATTTGTCCTAAGTACACATCTCAGATTTTGCTTTCTAAAATATGTATTTTGAATACTGTGTGCCTTTAATTTTATTTAAAATAAATATAAGCTTATCAAAAATATACAAAGTATTTAAATATATCAAGATGAAAAATAAATATTATCCAAAGTCGTATCACTCAAACCCAACAACATATTATTTGAAATCATTTTTTTTTTAATCTCCTTCTCACTCTCAACAAGATTTGGGAGATTTTTAACATAGTTTAATTATACTATATTTACATCTTGGCATCCTGGTTGTTATGGAAAATAACAATCTGCTGACATTTTAAAGTACACTCATGCTCAGATCGCACTCAAGACCAATTAAATCAGAATCCCCAGAGGTGGGATTAGTTATATTTATTTTTTTAAGTGCTCCCTGGTTGATTGTAAAGTGCAGCCAGGGTTGAGAACCGCTGGCATAACGTACAAGCATTGTCCATGTTGTTAAATAGTTTTCATAAACATTACTTTAAAGGAGTGCTTGCATTACACAGACATACTGAAATTTATTTAAATTCTCTTAGTGTTGGCTATTTAGGTTATTTTTAATTATAAATGTACATAGAGATAGATCCAAATATATGTAAATACTCAATCTTCCTACATATTTATTATTATCAGACGATGCAGATGTGTTGACCTTTTGAGAGGAGTTAAATTATAAAATGGACCTAATACCCTGAGATGACACATATTTCCTTTTAGTTCTTTTGGCCACTGATTAACTGACAGTAGCTGGGAGCTATAAAGAAAATTGGAAAAACCGAACATCACTGCTAGAATTCATAATTTTGTTAAGAATCTAAAATTGATTAATTATAACTTTAAGATGCCTCCAATATGTGCTTTGAATTTATTGCTCTGTATATTATATATATGTAAATAGAAATAATTTTTAACTGTGCACCATTATTATTTGGAGGGGCTATAACCCCAGTCCTTCAGAATTCTGAAGGCTAGTAACTCAACACATTCATGGAAGAATAATTTATTTTAAGCAATAGAGAAATATCACATTGTATTTGATTAGGGGGGTTGTGATAAAGAGAGGTATTTTGTCAAAATCCAATTCAGACATCCCCATGGAAAATTAAGACAGTTGGGATTAGAGAGTATCCACTTATCCAATTTCTGCCTCACTGTGTCTTTTTTATTTGAATTAATCTGGGTAATGAACACCCAAACCAAATTATTGTGGGTTGATTACCCATGAAAAGTGGGTTAATTGTTTAATAGCCATGGGTGCAAGCGGGTATAGGTATTTTAATATACACAAACTTCTAGTTGGCATATTTGATAGTAACATAAAATACATATACAATGAAATCAATAATACAGTTTCACATTAAAAGTTGATTAATCTTCTTGTTAGCATAATTTAATTGTCTGTAAAATTGGTTGCTAAATACTGGAAAAAATAGTCATCTATTATAATTGCATCTGTTTAAAAAAACAAGGATAAATGAGTACTAAACAAATAAATCTTAATTTTGAGAAAATATTGGAAGAAAAGAGATATTTAGTGCCACTTGCAATCAAAGGCAAATGTAGCAAATGGTTGTTTCCATTGTCAGCTTAGCTTGTTATCAAACTTGGGCACAGTCAGATGCAGTCATCCACATTCCTATGCAGTTTAAAGTGAAATCTACATAAAAATATTCAATTGCTAAGGAAGAAGTTGGCATCTAATTGAACAATGCTGGCTAGCATTTACACTCTCTGGGCAAGAAAAATGGACCTAATCAAGAAACACCGGCTATAGCCATGTTTTCTAATTTACTTTCTAAGGTCATTAAGGGGAAGACCTTAGAACATAGTTGCCAGAGACATTATCTTTCTATCACTCTCAATAAAGGTGCACAGGATTCCAAAAAAAAAAAAAAAAAAAGCCAGCATTCAGCTCTTCTTTCATGGCAGAAGCAATGGACCCAATTAAAAAAAAAATGGTGAATGGGTCCATTACGTTATGCCCTTTCTTGAGAAGAGAGAGAAAAAGAAAAAAAAAATCCAACAACAACAGTGGAACCCAAGGGAATAACAAAATAACAACAACCAAAAAGGATAGAGAGCAGGAGAGTAAGCACGCTGTATCAGCAGGGAAGCTGCAAGTGGGAGCAAAAGGTTATTCTAAAGTTCACAAAGTTCACCCTGAAGCCAACCAAAAGGCTTTGCTTGACTGTCAAATTATCACTAGTTTTCTATTTTTTTCCCTGTTTTATTTTTCTCTTTTTTTCAACTTTTAGTTCAGCCGATTCCCTTTGCCTTGTTTGGTAAACTGGGCTGCAGCCTGCCATTGCTTTTTGCTCTCTTAACAGATGAAGAAGTAATGGTATATTTTTTCCTTTAGCGCTCATTTCAGAGGACAAATGGTGACGACAAATTTGGAAGCATCATTTTGGCATAGCCCCGGTACATATCCTCCAGCTGGATGGTACTAAAAACCAACATCACAGAAATTTCCATATGTCCAGTTTGGGGCAAAACCCAGAAATAACCCCTTGGCTGTGCCTGGGGCACTCATCTCCTTGTTCTCTGAGAGTCAACAAGTATAGCTTCAGCTCCACAACTGGGCCGCTTTAAGGTGATTCTGGGCTGTGAAGCCCAGAGACCCAATTAACCACGTATTCGCATCCCCTCGTCCCCCTCTCCTCCTCTCCAGGTTCTGAAAGCCCAGGGTTCCCAGCTAAGTCACCTCTCTAGATCATCTAGACTCTCTCTAGAGAGAACTAGACCAAAAACTCTTTACAACTGGCCATGAGGCTAAATCAGAAACAATAATGGCGATATATACCTACAAATGCCGACACTTGAAAGGAACCAGAGACTTCTAAGAGGATGAAAGATGTGGTCACTGGGGAGCTGCAGTTAAATTTCACCTTGAAAAACAGGAGAAACAAAGCACTGGAAGAAAGCAAGAACAGGCTGAGCGTACCTGGGATTTCGTCAAGCTTACCCACGGAAGTGGCATGGTCAGAGGGGGCCCGGGCTGCTCAGCTCGGCTCCTCGCTGCATACTAGCCAGCTGACATTCCTACGCTACAAGATGTATTCCCAATTGTACGTATTAATTTTGATGCTTGCCTAAAGCCACAGTTTCTCATTCTCTGTCAACCAGTGTGGTTAATTATGTACTGTAATATTTAAATTACAATTCTGATTATTTTTGAAAGATAATTAGACTAAGAAAAAGGAGACAGAGTTGCAAAGAAGGTTGTTCAGAAAATTCTGGTGATAGCAGGAAGACAATATATTCTCCCAGAAGTAAGAATCATTTGTGGCGCAGCTGGGCCGCGGGGAGACGGCAATGAACTCTTTGGAACCATGCGTTTATATTAATTAAGGAGGGGCCATCTGGCTCAGAGAAAAGAAGAAAAAGATTATCAATTCTCGTAGATGACTTGTCAAACTTTGAGTGATATGTGTACTTTTCAAGTAAATTATTGCCCTCTGTATTACCCAGCTCTTTGCTTCAGAACTTCTAATTTGCCCAAAACATAAAAAAGACCTCTTAACCTAGTTTGTTTTCTTCATTTATTTGTATTTGATACAAAAATCTTGTTGTTAATATAGGAGTATTTCATTGCTTCAATTTCTTATGGTATCTCTTCAAAATTACCATGAAGTATTGGATAAGACAGAGTCTGGTAGATACTTGGTCAATTTGTTTTCCAACAATGGAGCTATTCATGTAAATTTAACACAGGCATCCATGCAATTATCGGACCTATTAGTAGATGGATTTGTGCCAAGTAGGGAATAAATATTCAATTAAAAGAAATTAGCTCTTAATGTGTTTCTCTGGCAATATCAAAGACATATTTGGCATGAGACAGTAACTTATTTTTATTTTAAAATCTGTTTTCACCATTTTTTTTTTTTTTTACACACAGTCATAAAGCCAAGTAGACACAGTCAATTCACATATTCAAAGAATGGCATTCAAGAGCTAAAGCACACTCCAGGGTGCAATATTATCTCCCAGATTCTTTTGCTTCTTTTCCCTCTTTCCTCTGTCCCTCTTCTAATCCTGTTCTTTCCTCCCTCCCTCCCTCCCTCCCTCCCTCCCTTCCTTCCTTCCTTCTGTAAACATTGAGCAAATTTTTGTGTTATTTCAGGTGAATATTTAAGCACTGGGGAAACAAACAAAAACAAACATAATAATGGAGAAACAAATAATTGTGGTCTCACCCAATGTAGTAAATGTTATCTCACATGGATTTCTGCCATGTTAAATATAACTGGAGGTGAATACAATTAGGTAGGTAATCTAGCTCATCAGTGCTTCAAGGAAGCTGGACAAAGGCTAAATTATTATAAGATAATGAGCATAAAAGCAGAAAAGTGGTCTTCAACAACTTTTATTATCATATGAAATCAACCAAATCTTCTGAAAACTGAAAAGTATTTTAAAGTATTGGTAATAGCATAAATAATGGGGAAAACATTAGCTTTTGCTTCACACAGATTTAGCTTCTAATATCAGGGTCAATACTGAAGAGTGGTGTGACTTTGCACAAGCTACTTAATTGGTCTAAGTTCCAATTTTCTTATTAATAAAATGGGATATAACTGCTTTATTCTGAGGATTAAATGACTTAAAGTACCTTAAGGGCTTATGACAAGAACTGGTTCATATAATTAACAATTATATTATTATTTATGTTACAATTATTATCACAGAATTGGAACAGCTATCCTGCTTGTCAAAATCACTATCAGATAATTCCCCCATGTGCATAAATAGCTACCTGATGGTGGTTTTCCCCACAGGAATCCAATCCAGTATAACTTAAGAGAGGTAGACCCATCTGTTCTCTTAGTTCTTAAAAGGACACTCTAGATGCCTTTAAACGCAGGGTTTGGGAATAAAGTAATGCCTTTAATGGTTAAATAGGCTCGTAGCTAAATCAATACTAATGCGAAGAAAAAGGGGTGTGTGACTGGAAGCAGAAATGAATGTAATCTTTACATCCCATTGATTATAACTGAATTCACAAAGAGCAAAAAAGGTTGTTGGTTCCTTTGAAGTGCCTGGGTTAGCTTCTATCTAACCAGTCGGGGGCTAATCTCTTGCTCTGTTGACCTTTGTGAAATGGTTTGCCAGGAAGAAGCTCAAGTCCCTAGACAATGCTAACTACATGCCTGGCTGTTGTCTAGAGAAGATAACAATCAAGAGAGTCAGAAGAATAAAGAAAAATATCATAATGAGCTTTTCCTGACTTTTACAAAAGATGATTCCAATCAAATCTCACAGTAATAAAACAAATTGTATTGGAAGCATTTGGAGCAGTATGTATAATATCTGTATTGTTGAACGACCTCATAAAAATATCCTAATGCCCAGTGGGAGGTAGTTACCTTCACTGGAGTTATTATGGCAGTTAGATAGGACAGTATACTAACTTGATTATTCTTCCCCTAAATATCCTGTTTCCTGTTAGTAATTGAATTCCACTTCCTACTTTAAAATGCCAATCTTGAATTGAAAATTCATTTCTTGCGGGCGCCTGGGTGGCTCAGTGGGTTAAGCCTCTGCTAACAGCTCAGGTCATGATCTCAGGGTCCTGAGATCGAGTCCCGCATCAGGCTCTCTGCTCAGCAGGGAGCCTGCTTCCTCCTCTCTCTCTCTCTCTCTGCCTGCCTCTCTGCCTACTTGTGATCTCTCTCTGTCAAATAAATAAATAAAATCTTAAAAAAAAAAAAAAAGAAAAGAAAAGAAAATTCATTTCTTGAGATCTTAAAACACTCCCAAAGCAGACAACATGGATTCCAACAGCTGCAACCTCTGTATCTAATGTTTATAAATTGTGTTGCTTGTTCTTACAACTCTGTTCTCAAAAGGAAGCCAGCAAAGTAGATTTAAAAAGAAAAGAAGAAGAAACAGAAATACATACCTAGCATTTTTAATCAATAAATGCAAGAAATCAGTTGAAAACAATTCAAATTATAGATGTCTCAGTGTGTAGCCCACAAGAAGCCTTAAGAAGACCACATCTTGGGCAGCCTCTTCTCAGGATATAAGGCCTAGAAATGTCAGCTGTTGCATGAAAATCCCTATCAAACTTAGTATAGAGAGTCTATCCTCATATCCTAACCAATAGTGCAAAATAATAATAATGATAATAAACCAGTGTTGCATCTTGGAAACGACCCGATTCAATTATTTATCAGTACACTGAAGGCATGGAGAATTGCTGTCAGCTTCTTGAATGAGAATATGGAACATTTGAAAAATACAGAACGGTCTCATTTGCTGTTTTTTGGGTGAAGATTCTAGCTACCCATTTGGCAACTGAATCACTGACCAGAGACTTTAGCTCTTTCATATGCTTTTGTTCTGGAACAAATTAAATAATCCTTTTTCTGGTAACAGAATTTTAGCTTCTTCCCAGGAGAGCTACAAAGAGATTAAGAGGAATTTGGGGTAACATATTACAACGAATGTCATAAATATCTCACACTTTTAATTTGGTTTTAACAAGATACTTAATCCCTGTTGATTATAAATCAATTGAATATTAAAAACATATTTATTGAAAATTTAACTACTAAGAATAAGGTAGAGTAGGTAACTATTGCATAGTTTTTAACATTGTGTAAATAAGCCTGAGAGGGGGAAAAATACATATTTATTCAATAGCAGCTATTTTTCTTTGAAGGGTTAGAATAAATACAGTCAACTTGGTACAGTATGTTAAAGACCAATAGAATATTCAAAGCATATTAACTGAGATTTAGTAACCATAAATTTGATATGTGTCTATGATATAGCTGCTCATCTTCAATAAATAGGTTTTTAATAAGCAGTTGGTATTTATTCAACAAAACAACCATTACGATGAATAAATTAAATGCCTATTTAAGACACTTCATTCAGCATAAAAAGGTAGTACAATTTCCCTGTGGTCCCAGAAATTATCGTGTTAATACTGGAGTGAAGCCAGTGCTCTAATACCCCGTTGTCAGTGGGAAGCATGTCGTGCTCTGTACTGCAGCATGACCAGCATTACACAGCATGAGGAGTCATAGCCATGAAGAAGCAATCCAGGAATTTTGATGAGATTCTGTTGGCTGAAATCACTGCGATCCCTAAACATTAGCCTAGAGTCCACGAAAAAGAGAGCAAGTCTCCATTTCTTTTCAATAACTCTGGAAGAAAAGGCCCTCAATCTTTGCTTTGATTTTATGGCTGCATGCTCTCTAGTTATCAAATATGCCATTCATCCTGGAAGGTGATTTGCCAACAACTCACCACTGCATGGGTAGGCAGTTCAGTTGTCATGGGTGCTGCTGTTTCACTAGCCCTGAAGCTGGAGGGGTCTGAAATTGTTGAGTTCCATTGGTATATTTCCAATTGATCTCCCAGTATCATTCAATTTTTCTTATATGAATATTTTTAGAGAAAAATCATGTTGACTATCAAATTGCTCTCCAACCAGCAACACCAACCTTAAATAGATGTGAATATCTTTATATAGTACCTTGTTGGTCATACAACTTTAGGTGAATGGATAGCTTGCATGTCATAAGCAAAGATGATTCCATTCTTATTTAAACTTCATTGTAAGCATCTTATATAACAACTTGATATTCATATTCAATTCAATTATTAAAATGCTGCTTTCTTCCAGTGAACAGAAAAGCCATTACCAAACAAAATATATTTTGATTCATCATTGTCCTGTCTTACTTCTGGCTAGTCACAGGTATTTTGCAACTTTTTCTATATGCAAAATGAGACTTTACTAAGATCCTAGAGATTCTTGGAGGCTTGTTCTTGAGGAGTTTTAGCCATCTATTATGGATCCTGTCAGTGAAATAAATCATGTTCTTTCCTTAACTAACCCTCCAGGTCTAAAATCATAAGCTTGTATATAACTTAGTGTACTTTCTTTTAAGTCAGGAACTTTCAATATAATAAATATAGAGCTAATATGAAAGGATTCATTCGCAAGTTCCTTAAATCTCAGGAATTTAATTCATAGAAAACTCTGAACAATTTCTTGAAGGCAGATTCTGAGCGAAAAGAGTCACAGTAAACATTGTGGTAAGGAATCTAATAAGCAAGAGTGAACTGAGTCTCCAGTCTTACAGGAAGATCCAGATACACTAGCTAATGCTTCTTGGATGATCACTTGATTCTAATGCCAAAAAGAAAGGAAGGAGAAGGCTGACAATCTGGGGAAAAAAAAAATTGCTCTGTGATTCTCCTCCTACTTCTCTCCACTCCTATCCCTTGCTTTAGTACTCATTAACCTTTAGGATTTTCTCTCCTAGAAACTAGAATACGAGATAGAAAGCAGTGTGCGTGTGTGTGTGTGTGTGTGTGTGTCTGTGCATGTGTATGTGCATATTTTATATATGTGTTCCCAGTTTCTTTTATCTATTGTTTTCTATAGTCAAAAAGATCGCACACACACACACACACACCCCTCTGAGATAAGGAAGAAACTATTGAAAACATTGAAAGGTCTCTGATAAACATATCTATCCCTCTTCTATCAATTCTTGACAATTGGACAGATAAAATGAAAAATCAAGATGGAGGCTCTAGTGGGCAGAATTCTAAGATGGCCGGTAAGATCTCCTGTACTCTCCTCCCATAGTGTACATGTACTGCATAATTTCTGGGACTGTGAATATGATGGATTTTATTCCCATGACTAGGTTTTGTAATATGGCACAGTTGACCTTAAAATAGGAAGATTATCTAGGAGGCCTGACATAATAAAATGAGCCCTGTGAAAGCAAAAAGTTCTGGCTGGTCACAGAAGTCAGACATTCAAAGTAGGAGAAGGATTTGATTTGTCATTCCTGGCTTGAAGATAGAGGAGGTCATATGTCAAGGAGTGCAGATGGCCTATATGAGCTGAGAGCAGCACCCAGTAGAAAGCCAGCAAGGAAACAGGGCCCTCAGTCCTACAGCGGCAAGGAAATAAATTTTCCCTACAAGTAGTTAGCAGGAGTGAGCACTCCAAGCACAGATGACAACCATGACACAGGCCAACATTTGGATTTTGGTGAGATCTTAAGCAGACGTCTCACTTACAAAAACCATGAGAGAATGAGTATGTGTGTTTTCCATCTCTGTGTTTGCAGTGATTTGTTACACATTAACAGGAAACTAATAGAAAGGCAAATATACCACTTTTAGTATTGGTAGACATTATGTTGGTGAAGTTTGACTAATGTGAATGCCAAATGGACTTGGTCACTGATCCCCAAAATTAGAGTGATTTGCTAACTCTGGCACAGGCAACATTGGGCTGGAGCAGGCCTTCCTTTTTCAAAGAAGGGAAATTTCCACAGAAGAGAAACTCAGGAAAGAACAGCAGAGAAGAAACTGAGCTCACAGAAGTCAGATCCCCTCAAAAGAAGAAAGGTGGAATTAGTCTGAACTTTTAGCTATTTTTCCTAAATTGGCTAATAAGCAACATCATTCCCCCTCCCCAGAGGCATAGCAAGTAAAACATTAGAGACCCAGACTTACACCAATTGAACTTTTTTCACTGGAAGGAAATTTTAAGAATAGGGAAGAATTCTCTCATAATAAAAAGCAAGAAAAAGGGAGTAAGGAGAGAATTGGGAGGCCAGAGGCCTGTCTTAATCGTTTTAATAACTAATACCGGCACTTGGTTGAATATCTTTGCTCAATAAAATCTTATTGAAAGAAAGGCTGAATAGTTGAATGAATTATTAAAATATTTTCTTTTAAACTTAGAATAATAATTTTTCACTTGACAACAGGTACACCAAAATTAAATATCTAGATATGCATAGTAAAAGAAGCCTAGTAAAGTAGCAAGAACACAGACTTGAAGCCATAAAAATCCATGTTAAAAAAACTAACAAACAGGGCACCTGGGTGACTCAGTCAGTTAAACGACTGACTTTGGCTCAGATCATGATCTTGGGGTCCTTGGGATAGAGCCCTGTGGCAGGCTCCATACTCAGCGGGCAGTCTGCTCCTCCATCTGCCCTCCCCACATTTGTGTTCTCTCTCAAATAAGTAAAATCTTAAACAAATAAACAAAAACTAACCATCTAACACTTTGAGAAATAACTTCATCTCTATTCTTCATCTGTACATTAAAGTCCATACTAACTCGTGGGACCACTGGAAAGACAGATTGAGAAAATCTAGTGCTCAGCATGGTGCTTATCCTATAGTAAGTGATTATTAAATGGAAGTGAAGAATCATTTCTCAACTGGTTCTTCAATGTTTATAAACCTCAGACTCCCCTGTGAAGTATACAGTCGGTACAGGCCTTAGAAACTGTAAAAATTGATGATACTCCATGGAAACTCTCCCCAAGTGGTAGTAAAGTGTTCAGGCTATGTTAATATTCTAATACTTCTCTTCAAAACGTAGCTTCAGAATTATCCTTGGCACCATAAGGAAGCATGGAAAGTTATATACCTCCACTTTGGTCCACCAACTTATACCTGATATTCATCACTGTTGTCAAAACCCATTGACCATCACTAATCATTTGACCCTGCTTAATGGCATAGGGAGTTGTGAAATTTAATCTTCCATTAGCCCTGGAAAGGGAATATATCAGAAGTATTACTGTGTTAATAATGTCTCCCACATCAAGATTCCTGTACTCTCTTGGTTTTGTTTCTTCTACTACACTCCAGTCCTTGAAGACAACATCCAGACCTTTCCTTCCTGGATAACAACCTGAAGTGAAAATATTCTCTCCTAAGCAATTGTGTTTGCTCTATGCTCTGTTTCTTTGGAGGTTGCTCTTCATGCTGCAGTCTGAATATGAAAATGCAATGGTACAAACACTGGAATGAGGGAAACATGCCTTTGTTTTTAGAAAATAAGTTCTGGGAAAAACAAAACAAAATAGTTTAAGGTGGTGAGCAGAACAACTACTAAATTTTTGGTTTTGTTACTAGAAGCAAAGTACCCGAAGACAGTGGTTCCAGTCTTGTTTTTCTTGATATCAGTCAATCCACAATTGTATTTTGTTGTGTTCTGGGCAATTCAGTTAGATAGGGATAAAGATAAACTGTAATGCATTGAGAGAACAATCAGAATAGTTATAAAATTCTTTGTTAAGTTATATGGGCAAAAATCGAACTAAGCAGTGAGGACGCATAACCAAGAAATGAACACCCTCGGGCAGGACATGATTGCTGTCTTCAAATATTTGAAGGGCTGTCATGTGGGAGAAGCATTACAGTTGTTCTGTATAACCCTAGGGCATAGTGAGAACCAGTGGGTGGAAGCAAAAACTAGACCTAATTTGGTGTATTTTAAGGAAGATCTATCAGAACCAAACCACAGCATATTTGGCTGCCTCAAAAAAAAAAAAAAAGAAAAATAAATAAATAACAAAAACAAGCTCTAAATTTGCAATATGAGGAAGATGTCTCCAGCATAGTGTGAAGGGTGGGCTGGATTGAGAAAAGAAGGAAGTAAGGAGAGAAGACAGGAGGCCTTTGATGCAGTTCATGTGTGAACTGCTCTAAGATACCTAGGGTGTTGGTAGCTGGGCAGAAATGTATAGGAAGACACACAATTTCATCCCCATAACAGATAGGGAATTAGTGCATGAATTATTACTATTCAACACATATTATGGATTAGAATCCCGAGTTACCAAAAGTCATATAAATTCCAAAACTGGTGCTCATCCCTTTCACAGTACCAGGAACGGTTGTCAGAAGCAATGACTAAACTGTAAATCAAGCATTGGAATATGACAAATAAAAGTGAGAAGGACCCTTTCAGCATTGGCTTTGTCCAGGGATCACCAGGGCATTTTGAGTTTGAACACTAACATTTCAATCACTCCCAGTTTCTGTCCCAGCTCTCTCACCTCCTCATTTTCTGCAAAATTACAAATAAAGTAATGAGCAACAGACAGGGATTTCAGCTTAGCTAAACTAAAACAAGAAGGCTGAAGGCAAGAAAATGGTTCTGTAACATGTTCCAAGGAGAAATTCCAAAACAGAATGAAATATTTCCTGGTGTAAAATGCCCTCAGTGGACTGAAAAATTTCCTTGGGAGCCAAGACAACAGGTAAAGTCTGTTCCTCATTAGCTGGTGCGATAATGACCCAATCTTATATTTTCTATTTCTTTGGAATTCATTTGTTTTCATTACATCAGGTGGTTGTTATTATGATGTGTTAATGGGCTTCAAGCAGGGCTGTCCTCTGTGACTCAGACTCTGATTACTAAAATGAGAGTTTTGATATTTCTTATTATACCAATTCAGTTTGCATTCCAATTGTTAATATTCTTGTCTACCAGAATAGTGCTCTGAATTTCAAAGGCATGCCAAGGACAGAAAGTGAGAATTTTATTTTTATTTTCGACTCTAGATTCTTTTCATCTAAAAGTTTGTCTTCCATGACTTCAGCACCATATTTCAATTCTTTTACACCCCTGGTCTCATTGCTAAAATCTTTTAAAACATTTTTTTAACATTAAAAAAAAAAAAAAAACCCACTCACAATTCCCTTCCTTTCTTCATTTTTTCCTTTTGGGTTTATACCATATTCTGGCATAAAGAGCTCTCCCTGTCTTTGCCTTCTTCTGATCTTATTCCCACAAGATGAAGCCCTAGTATTGCAGGGCATGACCTTTTGATTCAGGATAATTGTAATGAACTTCGGTACTCATTACTTTTGAATATAAATAAGTTAGATGAATTGATTCTAAGTATGCACCTCTTCCAGGGTCGAGTGCCACTGCTAATGCAATATCAGTGTTGTTCTTTTTTTTTTCATGTGTAAGGAATAAAAATCATAAAGACGAGTTCAAATTTAGCATGTTTTTCTGTTTGTTTGTTTGTTTTTGTTGTTGTTGTGTGTTTCTGTTTTGTGAGAGTAAAGAGAGAACCGTGGCACTTCTAGTCCAATTCAGAACTGGGATATTTTTCAGAAGTTCACACTACATAGATCCTACAAAAGGAGTATTTCCCTGCTACCCATTTTATTTATCCCAAACCTCCCGATACTCCTGATTCATACTCTGAATGCATACTTCTCTTCTCTCTGTTCTAAGAGAAACAGCAAACTCCCTATTTAACTGGATAATAAACGAACTTTTTAAAATGCCTAAATCTATGTTTACACACATAAGATGAGATTGGTGTTTACCTAAAGGGACTGCCTTTACTCACTAATGTGCACTTCACAATAACCTAAGAAAACAAAAACAACCTTCTCACTCCCAGGAAAATTGTGCTTGTGATAATTACAGTAATACTAAACAGCTTTGCCTTTTCAGACACTACAGAAATACATTTAGTTGAAGACACTTTTGTTCTGTGTTTATAGAAAGATGTCTCTGTTTTCTTCGGACAATTTTTAACATCACTGCTGTTTGTACCACAGGACTCGCAGACGAGGTTTGCGTTTCTGCATGTCCCCGCTTTTGCTGATGTCCGCCCCATAATCAGTTTACCTTGCATTATTTCTCTCCACCTTCCCCACCCCCAAAACATCCAGCTTCACAGATGGCATTTTATAGACAGCTATTTTGGTGTAAGTGTGGGTGTTTAAGTTTGCATTCAGCCAAGGACAGAAAATGTCATGAGGGCTTTGTCCTCCGAAGTATACTGTTGCGTTGTGGCTTCCCTTTAAAGCTAATTGTATGTTTTCTTGTCACTGATTAAATAGATGTTCTGAATGTGTCTATAAGCAGTCCTTTCTAGTTTCTCCTATGTGGCGGGGTCAGATAGCCTCTGTAAAGACTCAGGACAACAGCTGTCTTGGGATCTTTATAATATGGAGATCTAGAAGAAGATGAAACATGCTCGAACAAAAATGATAAACTAAAAGCGTAAGCTATTTCATTTACAAAAATATTCACTTTCATATATGGAATAGTTACACCTATGACTATTTCATTGGGTGGAATATAAAATGTGACTGTCTCACTTCATGATATGATCTTTGCTTGAATGGAAGAGTTCAAACAAATGAACAAGACAAAAGGATTATTTTTTATAGTACTTAGCCTCGCAACCCAATCACTACTGACAAATATGTTGTAAACAAATGACAATTACAGAATCAAAGGGATTACAGTGAAGATGCTATCATTAATTTGTCTGCCAAGAAAAGAAATACTCTTATTGCTTAATGGGATCTTTGAAAATTCAGCCCTTTCAAAAGAAAACCAAAATAGTTGAAAGAAAAAAAACAGAAGAGACAGGAAAGAAAAAAGTAGACGAAAGGTAAAGAAAGAAGTTATCAAAGATTCTAAACCATCTGTGGCAGGACTGTCGGCAAAAGTTAGAAGTAGCCAGTAAACAACAGATATATAATCACAAACCCAAATGCCTATGGGCCAGATAAAGAACCCAAGTGAAGGTGGAAGGTAAGGTGATTTAAGTCATGATCCTGAAACACTTGTTTGTAAATTAGATCCATAGGAATATTCTTTCCTCCACAAATAAACATCTTGGGCGCGGCAAGTTATTTTCTCACTTGTGATAGAGATAAGTCTACGAGGGGTGTTTCACTTTCCTCAGAGCTGGGTAAGGGTCGTGCAAGTGTGCTGATAAGCAGCAGTTGGCAGTAGGCCTCGGAGTGAGGGAAGCAAAAAACACACCTGCTAATTCGATGTTTTTTAAAGGATAATAGATGGTAAATTCGCCATGGGCAGAAACGTCCATTATCCATTCTCAAAGTTTAGTGCTTGACCCACAGAAGGCATTCATCAAAAATTTATTGAATTCAACTAATTTTTACAAATCTAAAGAAGCCCAAGTAAGGGAATGGAACTGGAATAGCTCCGCAAAGAATCAGGGAAGTAGGGAAACGACATAATCAGATCTGTCTCCAAACTGTAACATTTGATAACTGCTTGCATCCGTGGTTTATCTGTATGTCAACATTCGCCTAGACCTCAGAAAGCCTTATGTCCTGGGGCCACTGGGCTGCGGAGTTACGCTTATCAGAATAATACAGCAGCAGCATGGTGAGGGGGTAAGGCCTGGAAAGGAAGACCTGGGTAATGGATCGTGACAAGTTTATGTCATCTGCCCCGCTGCCTAGATCACTGTTCTGATATGTACCCCCATAACGCGTCACTGAGGAAGTCTGCATTACACCCCCTGGATTAAGGTTAAATGAAGAAAGAAATGAAGAATGCATTTTTCAAACATCTGAGTTAGAATTGTAAAGACTCATAGTAGAAGGGAAATAATGCCACTACTCCTGAAATGTTCTTTCTATAAACTCTTTCATGTCTTCGCAGCGGTTTGCATAAGTGACCTTATAGATAACATCTGTCAGCAAGTCTTGAGGGATGCTGGTGTTTCGTTCAAGAGAAGCATAAAGCTCAAGTACATAGCCCAATTACATTTAGCATTTTACCTTTGCAGACTTCCATTATATGTGAAATCATAGCCTGTCCTGTGTTGTCCTGAATAGATAGAAAGCAGTGTGCAAAATTATTATTAAACCAGTTTTGAAGAGTCAAGTGAGTAGGAAAACAAGTCCGTTAAAAAACTTTTGTTTATACTACACAAGCTTTGGGGAAGCATTATATACCTGAAAGATGGTCCTCCATACTCAATTTCTCTCAGCTAGATGAGAACCCACCTTACCTTCTTCTCTAGATTGATTGATTTGTTTGAATTACCAGGGGTCTTATCACCAAATCACTTTACTATACCCACTTTAATTATTTTATTTGATGCATACAGATTATTCAGAAAAGAAGAGAAAAACAGCCTCTTTTATTTATTTTTTAATTTATTTATTTGAGAGAAAGAGAGTGCAGAGCAAGAGAGAAGGAGAGAGAGCAAGGGAGCATGACTGGAGGTAGGGGGAGAGAAAGGGACAGGAGCAGGCTCCCCACTGAGCCGGAAGCCTGATGCAGGGCTCCATCCCAGGACCTAGGATCATGACCTGAGGTGAAGTCAGATGCTTAACTGCTTAACTGACTGAGCCACCCACGTGCCCCAACAGCCTTCTTCCTAGTGAATAACAGATTAGCTGATTAACTAATTACTACAACAACAGTTTACTATATAACAAGCATAGGTCAGGCATTCTGTGGCAGTTGACAATGCAGGGACATAGGTCACTGCTTCTTAGATCCACAGATAGCCTGGGACTACTTGATCACATTACAGATTGTAACATACTGATTTTTATTCATCCAGATGATTTCTTTATTCTACAGATCTATTCTTTGCACCTCTTGTTTATATCAAGCCCGCGCATAAGCTCTTAAATTACTTTTCATCTTGGTGAAAACTGTATAGTCCCATGAGATGAGATACTTATTTGCTTATCAGATGTATAGTTATGCAGAATTTTTTGGACCACACCACACTTCTGTGCTGAGGAATTTTGAGAGATCTATATTTCATTAATACTTTCAGCAAGATCATTACCTCCAAATTCAACAAAAGGTAACCTGTATTTTTTTTTTCCTGTGGGGCACAAAGTGAAATTTGCAATGGAAATTGATAGCCTCTTTCTGGTTAATTAATAATTGATCAAATTTATATATGCAGGCAGCTTCAAACAACACAAAACAAAATAATGGTGCTCTGCCAATCTTCTGATTCCTTCTTCAGTTATTTTCCAGCTGTTACTAGGTAAGAGGAGAAGGGTGTTTCTTCTACTCCAAGATAAATTATCTTCAGTATTCATTTCAAAATCTGAATGGAAATTGCAAGGCAGAAAAAGGTACTAGAAGAGAGTAGGAGGATAAAAAGCTTGAAGCCCCTCTTCCTATAAATAGTGCTCTCTGGCACACCATGATTTTGCCAACAGATTTAAACAACTTGGGGATAGGCTTTCTCAGCAAAAGTAATATGCATGAGACAAACGGAGATTCCTAAGCAGGAGCTCATAAGCTGGGAGAGTCACTGGAGGTTAATATTTCTACCCATTTGGGCCATTTGGGGTTTTGTTGTTATTGTTTCATTTTATTTTTAATTTATTCAGGGCTTAGTTAACAAATGGATAAACCCCATGATCTCTAAAACTACTCTTCAGATCTCTGAATCTAAATTTTATTGCTAATTTATTTACCAGATCAGAACAACGTATATCATTTTACCACCTTACTGTGGCAACCAGTTCACCTTATCTGATTTTATGGGGAACTGCCTCAGAAAGGGAGTAGAGAATGTATTAAAATACTTTCTTAAAAAAAAAAAAGCAAAACCTTGGACCAGTTTCCTGGCCATAAAATGCATTGGTATGAATCTTGAACCTGTGACTAATTGTTTCCAGGCACTAACACTTTACAAAGAGTGGAATACACTAATGAGATATTGTTCTAATTCCACAGTTATCATTTACTTTTCTTTTTTCCACGGGGTTAGCCAAGCATCAAGACATCCTGTTCATAGTCAAAATAAATAAATAAATAAAACCAAAAACAAAACATTAATTGCCTTACTACTAAAAATAAATTTGCTTTATTTTTGGCCATTTCTCTCTAAAATAGAAACATTTTCCATAATGCATTTGGCATGTACCATTTTAAAATGTGTGAGATCAACTCCTTCCCATAGATACCTTGCATGGTGCTCGTACAAGTAATATTCTCTTACACAATTGAAATCCCAATTAATAAACAGTGTAGTCCTCAATCCTCAAACCTCTCCCACTATGCAATCCACTGCAAGGACTCACACTGTACAATGTCTTGGATAACTGAACTCATCATAAGGGTTACAACGCAGAAGTGAACTCTCCATAAATATTAAAAATTATCTAGCCCTCGCAGATGTTCACTCTGCTTATTATCTGCAAACTTTCTGGATCAAATGTTCGATATGAATATGTTAGTATCCACCAAAGATTGGTTTTGGCAGGGTATATGTTGGTATCAGCAGGAATTAAATAGGAAAACATTAAAAGGTATGAAACTTTAAAACAATAGCTTAAAGGTGTTTTATAAACTACAGATGGCTTACACCGTTTAAGCAAATATTTGCTGTGGGACGAGAAACAGTCAGGACTGAGAGAAAAGGAAATCATTTGAAAATAATGTCTCCCATGCAATATGTTGTAATTAAAGCAGAGATAAGCAATGTGGAAATTGCCTCCTATTTTATTTCCTCATATTATAGGATAGATGAAGTATGTTAGGGTATATGAGCACAGAATCAGGAAAAAAATAAAAGTGCTCAAACAAGTAATATTAGATTTTATTTATTTTTAGTTTTTTATTCAAAGATTTTACTTATTTATTTGAGAGAGAGAGAGAGTGCATGCACAAAGAGAGAGGGACAGAGGTAGAAGGAGAAGCAGACTCCCCACTGAGCAGGGAGCCCAAGGACCTGAGGCTCAATCCCAGGATTCTGGGATCATGACCTGAGCCAAAGACAGACACTTAAATGACTGAGCCACTCAGCCGCCCCAGTGATCTTAGGTTTTAGAGTTCTAAAATGGGATTCGTTTGTTAATGTAATGCCAGACACACACATATGCACACCGCAAAACCCAGATACACTCAGTGGCCACACGCATACACAGACCAGCTTTGACTATTCTCGTTGTGGTTCCTACCACTGGTTATGGCAATTTAAAAAAGGGGGCAGGGGATGAACCTGAGTTTCAAGGCAGATGGAAACTGAAGGCCAAACAGGTCAAGTCTGTTGGCCTCAATAATCTTTCTCCTCCAGAAATGCTTCCAGAGCTGGGCAAATCACCCATGCCTATCCCTCCCCTATTGTTGAATGGGTGCGTCAACATGAACTCCAGCTTTCTCATTCCAGGTTGGGATCTTGCAAGTGTTCAGCAGGTGAACAACACAGAACACTGAGGGTGTGATGGGGTGGGGGGAGATGACTCTAGGAGTAGACAATGGAAAAGCAGGACAATTCACAGAGGCGCTCCTCATTTGCAGCTGAACCCACTACTCACACTTGGCCAGAAGGCACCTTTGCTTCAGGTACTGGCTAGGCAAAGTGACTCTAAATCATGTTCTGTAATATTCCCATGCAATGGTTTTAGAATAGTTTTGGGTATCTGGACTCTATAGTGAGATTCTGATGAGTTCTCTGTTATAGTCATACATTCCTGACTGAAAAAAATTTTTTTTTATCCCTACGATGAACTAATGCATTAAGGACAGCCTTAGCATTTCTCTGAATGAAGAACTGTTTGTATTAATCTATAAAGGAACATGGTGTCATATACCAAATTAAATATATGCTTTGGGGGCTGAAGTAGGACAAGGTATTGGGGAAAACATGTCTCATGAAGCAGAAGCTAATGTAACTCATGAATCAACAGGTTTTTACAAAGTATTGCAAAGTTGGGTTAACATAATGTATGCAAACATTGTTTTCTGCATAAAAACTGAAGTAAAAATTGTAGAAGAAAATTTATCCCCCCCCCAAACATCGGTAATAGTTATTTCCCCATCCAAATCACAACCTAGGTAGGGCCCTCTGTCCCGTCATAGGTGCGTCTTGACTCTTACCATACAGCGTAACTCCCTTCAAAACACTCTCCTCAAAACTGAATCTACGTAGCTTTGATTATTTGCCTTAACCAGCCGACCACTGTTGATTCCCCCCATTACAGGCATCCCTATCCTGAAACCCTTAGTAGAAGATTTACTTAAACATAAATTTCCCTCCAGCTTGGTGTGTTGTGAGCACAGGGGATTCTTGCCCAAACACCACATAGAATTTTGAAATTGCTCTGATTCAAATTTGATTGATTAAGAAATGGTTCTTCACAAAGTCCTCATAAAACCTTGGGAATTGGGGGAAATTATGAAACTCAGGCAAGGAACACACATGCAAAAAAAGGGGTTGGGCTGAGAAGTGTCCATCATAAATAGGAGGGAAGCAATGAGGACTGGTTTTCTTTTGTTTTTAGTCAGCAGACAAGCCACTACCACCAGAGTAAGGACGGATTATCCCTGGACCAAAGAGCAGCTAGGAAGCTTTTAGAAAGCGAAGCCTGGAAGAAGAAGGCAAAGAATGAAGAGGAAAGGCTGAGAAAAGCAGACACACATAAAGTTCTGAGAGACAGTCAACTCATTTTATTGCTTGGGGATCAAAAAGAAGTTACCTCAAATCAAATCAAGTCATGCAATAGATGTGGGATTTCAATTTTTACAGGTTGATTAGATTCTATTTTCACTGAACCCTGTGGACTCACTGAGAGGACTTGAAACTCCTCTCAGTGCTTGCAAAATTTCTATACATGTAAATTTTCTGCAGAGGGATTGCTCTGTACATCAGCCATCAAACAATAGCCCAGAGAGGACAGTTGCCACAATAGATACTGAGTCAAGGGTTGGAGCCACATTTGTGATTCTCCAACTCCCAGGCCATTGGAGTGAAAGGAACCACCGCACCACCATTAACAGTCATGGGCTGCTTCAGAGCAGTGTACCCTTCCAAGACTTTACTTCTTAAAGGGTAAATATTCCTCCCCTTGTTTTAATCCCTTAACACCGTGTGCACAAACACAAAGAACAAGTGGTTCTGGCCCAGTGAATGGAGCATAACTGAGGTATCAAGTGGGACAGAAGTTCAACAAAGAGAAATGCAAAGCAGGGCTGTGAGGGAGTTTGCCCGTGAGGGCATGTCGCTACTGAGGACCTTAGCACCTGTGGCAGGTGTGAGACAACAAATGTCCTCTTGTCAAAGGGACTAATCGCAGGTGAATTCAAAGGTCCCTACCTTTCCCAACTGCACGCATGCTAGACAGAACGGCGCCGTGTTTATTACAATTGTCCTATTGCTAGGCACTCGGCATAGCTATGAGATCAGAGAAACATGGAAGTGTAATGCGACAGAGGGAACTCAAGATCTCCCGGGCGCTACTCCTTTCAAACCATATGAATACAAGTGGGGAAATACCAGGCAGCAGCAGACTTTGGATTCCAAGCCAATGAGCCTGTTGAGAGAAGGAGCTTCGCGTGCCACGTTGTGAATTATTACAGCAAGACCCAGGTGGATAAACGGGAAGTGAGAGGTCTATGCTCTCAGGTTTTTGTTTCCAAAATGACTTCGTTGAGGTCTTTTCAATTTAATCTTGGAAGTAAACAACTGCTGAGAGCAAGTGGTGATGGAAAGAGGAAGGGGAAGATGACTTCAGTGGGCTGTTTCTGAGAAGGCTGGGTCCCTAAGCCCTTCAGGATCTAAAGAGGAGGCAAAGGGTTTTAATTGGATTTTAAATTGTATTAGTAGGCAGGAAAGGTTTAGGGTGCACTGCAGCCTACGCTGGGAGCACGAAAGGCAGCCGTGTTTCCAAGCTGACCTTTATCAGATGGTGCTAGGTTTACTTCTGTCTGTCACAGGGAAGAGATAGGAAAACACAGCTCCTAGGCCATGCAATTTTAGTTATGACCGTAAAACAGAAGGAAAACCCAAACTAAGGATACTCTGCCTACTTGGCTCAGCTCCTAAATGAGGGGATTGGGAAGAACTCAGTAGAGTTCGGGCTGGGTGATGGCTCAGCTGCCATGGGACGGAGGGGGGACCCCCATGCCCAGGCACCGGGGTGAGCAAAATCAAGCTAAGGGTGAAACAAAAATAGGGAAACTTAAAATAGGCGGCAAACAGGCTTTAATTATTCGGTAGAATTCAGGGCAGAACTCTGCCAGTGGTCTACTTAACTCCCCCTCCTTCTCCCCTTTCCTCATCAAGGCATTTTTTAGGTATCAAAAACTCCAGCACCTTCAGAGACTCAGCTCCAAGGTTAGGAAGGAAATGCTACGCTGTAGTTTTATATAATAAAGTTCAGCTATATCTCAAACTCTATTTCCTTTTTAATTACAATTTTCTTACCTGAGCCTCAAGTGATTCTAATGTTACCATTAACCCTGGAGGCCTGAGTTATTTTATGTTCAGTGATGAGTATTGGAACTGCAGCTTCTACATGGGCAATTTCTCCTGTGAACTTTAACCAAGTGGATAGCATCAGACCAAAGTTCCTAGTTATTCATGCCCTATAGAGAGACAGGTGCCCTAGGGAAAGCTTAGAAATTTGAAATAAACTGAAGATTATATTGCTTCTGAAATATTTGGGCACTGTGGAATTAGAGAATAGACAGCAGAATTTTAAAGTGAGGGATCTTCTAAAACTGGGCTTTTTTTTTTTTTTTTAATAAAAGATGCTTTCGTGCCTATTTTAAATTTTAAACTGTCAGGTTGAGCCAAAATTTATTTGGAAAGGGTTATTAGGAGGGTTATTAAGAAAAAAAGAAAATTAGACTACTTAGAAACTAATCTGTTTGTATAACTAAAACAGAAGAACAATTTACACATCTATATGAATATTGGGTTAACCAGTGTCTCTCATTGCATCGATGAATACAAAGATGGAAGACACGTGACACAAACCCTTCATCCGTGGCAGGCACTGTCCAATCACAGCACTGCCGCCATTTGTGCCAGATACCACTACCTGGACCCTTGAATGGATTTTCCTTTCCTCCTGTGGGCACACGGCTGGATTTCCCTTGAGAACCTCCCCATAGTTAGGAATGACCACGTGGCAGTTCTAACTATTGGAATGTAGTAGAAAGGATGTGCAGTATATTTAGCAATGATGTCAAAATACCACTTACATACGATTCCCCCTGGAGGTTGGAATGGAGCTATTCCCAGTGTGGCCAAATGTATTGTAGAAAGGTAACCAGAAGCCAGAGCTGCCAGAGAAAAAAAAAGCAATCAGGCAGCAGGTGGCAGTGAAACAGATAGCTGAGACCTAAACACTATAGATCTTGGCTGTACGGTAAAAAAATATCTGGCAAAATTGCTCTGATAACTTGATAGCATGCCTAGCCTGTTGAATGAGTAGGTCAGGGAGAGGTGTTGGAAAGGGCCAGAGTGTTGGCCCCTCTTGCTGGGTTTAACAAGCTATTTAAGAATGAGATAAGAAAAAAAAATGGAAGGCCAAAGATCAGAAGCATTATGGATTTGGAAAACCCATCTCCTTCTAGACACCATACAGTTAAGGCCTCCAATTGAAAAAACTCTTTAGTGACAAAAATCTAGTATTGTTTCTCAGGTAAACAAAGTGACTCAGCTTTCCCTGAAAGATCATGTTAAGGCTCGTCCCTTCCCACTTAAGTCTACTGTTGCAAGAAGACTCTTTGAGAGACACAGAGAGAGACAGAGAGAAAGAGAGAATGAAAGAGAGAGGTTGAAAAGCTGAGTTTCTATGAAGTCTCAGTAGAGTTTCCGTCAACCTCACAGGGAGTTCTGAAGGTAGGATAAAATATAGTGATCCCTACCTCATTAACAGCTCTTACCTCACCACAGACTTCTCTTCTCTGCTTCCCTGAAACTCCATCTCTAGCTCCTTATGCCCCTGTAAAATCTTATCTCATTACACAGGTGAAAGTTGTCTGCAACATACTTGGCAAATATATTTGATTTCTTGTACATTTATCTTACAGAGAACCTTATCTCCTTATCTAGGTGTAAATGTCTAAGTTAGGGCTCATACCTTATATGCCTTTTGGAACATTTAACGCTTCAGGAAAGTTCTTTGAATGTAACTTAATACAGTTTTGATGTATTAATAAATTTCCAAGGCATTCAGTCATCCTCTGCTTTGTTTCTCTTGACTATAATTAGTAACTGATTTAATCCCATCATCTACTTCTTAAGCCTTTAGGGACTTCCTACTCCCTGAAGCTCCATGACTGAAATACACATCCCAAACTGTCTGGCTCCAAGTTTTCTAAGTTCACCTCCTGTCTCCGCACTGATGCAATCATCTCAGTTCAAAATAAACTATCTTTCTCACTTAAGATAATAGGACTTTGGAGCCAATCCAGTCAAATTCCTCTTTCCCTCTTACCTACCTACTTTCCTTCTTTCTTCTTCTTGCGCCTTCCCATCCCCTACTCTTCTTCTTTTCCTACCTGCTTTCTTTTCTTCTCCTCTTCCTTTTTAATGTGGATGAGAAAACTGCATCACAAAAATGGTAGACTTGTCTAACACGACATGGTGATCAGTCATGTTCCGTGTCTTCTAATTCTTTGCTGAAGATTCCTTTTGCCACATCCTCTTCACATCACATGTGAACACACATCAAAATTAAAGGAAGTAAATGCCTTCAACTGGAAAATTTCAGCCTTTTCTTTATATCTGGTACTTGTTGGGAAGATTAAAAACTTGCCTTTTTAGTTAATGTACTATGCACGGAATTATGTGTCATTCTTATAAAACAATACTGACAACACACTGACTCATGTCATAAAGAGACAGTGGCCCCATCATCTCGTGTTATCTTGGGAATTTATCCATGGGATTCAGGAGCCAGCTCACAAAGGAATAGGACCTTCTGGCTACATTGATGCAAATACATTTCCTATTCCTTTATTATACCTGATCACAAATTGACACATAAAAAGTGCTTAGATTTAGGAAACTGGAAAATGAGAATTAGCATATCTTATCATCTCAAAAATATTATAATATTTAAAATCTTTCCTTTTATCAGAATAACACCTGCACAGGGTAACAAAGAGTACAGAAGCTTATGGTGAAAATTAATGTCCTTATTACCTCTCTTACCACCTGTTGTTCCACTCACTATAACTCTAAAGATACCCTTCTTAGCTCTTTTATTTTTTTTTACAGATCTTATTTATTTATTTGACAGATAGAGATCATAAGTAGGCAGAGAGGCAGGCAGAGATGGGGGGGGAGAGGGTCCCCGCTGAGCAGACAGCCCAACGTGGGGCTCGATCCCAGGATGCTGCGATCATGACCCGAGCCGAAGGCAGAGGCTTTAACCCACTGAGCCACCCAGGCGCCCCTTCTTAGCTCTTTTAGTGCTAACTTCTGTAAACACCAAACCAGCAAGTGTCTATACACTTCCTCTTATACATGAAGATGTAATTCGTTTGTCCTCTCCTTCTCTTTATGATTGATAATTATCAGTTTTATTTTAAATTCCCCTATTAGTTACCTTTAAAACCCCCGTTGCTAGTTTCAATGACTTTGAAAAGTATCTCTTGATTCTCCATTTTGTCAGGTAAGTATTTTAACACTTCTAATTTTTCCTCCACTTATCCCAATGCTGTTTTTCACTACACCTGATAACTTTTATGATAACACATGATACTACACATAACATTTGTGCTATGGATCAATGCAGGTCATATTTACAGTCTACACTGAAAACACATGGAGGTCTTCCGTGAGTGCTGATTGACTCGAAATTTGAGAATCAGTATGGACACAACTCTGGCTATGTGTATTGTCCACTGTTGGCTCAGGCAGTGGTGCTCTCAGATCAGCAGCCCAATGCCATTGCCCCTGGGCTATTGTAAAAGGAATGTTCTGAAGATCAATACCCAATGTATTCTCCTTTCTTACACTCCTTCTGTTTCTAAGAACTATGCCACTTCAGTTTAGTGTATATTTCAAACACATTGAACCCATTTCTGCTATTTTGAGGGCTGCTAAAATAATTTTTATTTTATAACATTTTATACCTTCTTCGTATTTTCGCTTTTTCTGAAACAACTCCACTTTTTGTTTTCTTACTTTTTTTTTTTTCCCTGTTCATCACTATCCAGAGACTCTTACTTCCTGCTCCTATCGAAACTACTTAATTTCATAGACTGCTGCATAAAGCCTCCTGGGAGTTCCTTTCTTTCTTCCTTTTCCTCCCCTGAGTTGTGTCAGACGTTTCCTTGAGCCTATGTGTCAGATATACCCCTCTTTTTTTGTTTTACCTCTTCATGTGGCACATCTCCAGGTACTTCCTGAGAGAAGTTTTGGAGAGATCAAGTTTTCCAGTTCATGAATGTCATCAAAGGCCTTTATTCTGCCCTCACATGGGGTTGATTGCTTGCTTTGATATAAAATCTGGACTGAAAATCATTCGATTGCAGGATGTAAGCGTCTTATCGCTTTCTGGCTCATAGCAAGATTGAAAAGAAGTCTGATACCTCTCTGGTTTTTACTAACCTGTGAATGACTTTTTGCTTCTGTCAACCTCTGGAAAATTTTCCTTATCGCCCACCCCCCACCCCCATCTTCTGGCAAGAAATAGAGTTGCCCACTAAACTGCCAGGTTTTGGAAGCAGGTTTTTTTGTTTGTTTGTTTGTTTTGTTTTGTTTTGTTACTTGGGTTTGTATCTCAATTCTGTCATTTACTGGCTGGGAAAAATGTGTTACTTAAGCACTAAGGTTTCTCAGCTGTAAAAGTATACCCATCTCAGTATTGTGAGGATTAAATAACTTAATAGGTATAAAGTGCATAAAACAGGGCCTGCACAAGGCCAATGCTATGTGAATATTGTCTATTAATATTTTCTACTTCTATTAGCTTATTTTAATTTCAGCTTTCGTATTTTAATCTCTTAAGAGCTGGTTCATGTTTTTTTAAATCTTTTTTAGTAGCTTCATAACTTCTTCAAGATCTCTGAGAATATAAGTAAGGAATCTCTAAAAGTTCTGGTGCTATGAATTATCTGTGTCCTGTGAAGCAAATTTACCTGTTTGTTTATTTGCTGTTTCTCTTTTCTGTGTTGCTTGTTTTCCCTCGAATGCTTAGTGATCTTTGTCTTTCATTCATCTTGAGGACTGAAGGGCACGCCGCTGTTTTGAGTCTCCTCTGTTTTTACCTCTGATAGGTGGGTCTTTTTCCTAAGTGAGGAATTCTGCCTGGACCCTCCAACTCAGTTTTAGGACTCAGTGGAGGCTGCAAATGTATGTCAGCTCCACTTTGAGGAGAACAAGCAGAGAGTGGGGTCAAATAGATCCCTACCCTTCACCCCCCACATACCAAGGCAAAATGAGAAGGAATTTATTGCAAGGAACCATTGGCCATCCTATAAGCTTAAAGTTTGCTCAGATGGTGTAAGTTAAAATAAACTTAGGATATAATATAGGAATCTAATACAGATTTCAGCTTTTAACTTGCATTTCTCTGTGCTAATCTTCCTTAAAAAACTAAATCTGTTGGCTTTAATAATAATACTAGTGATACTTATTCAGCATTAAACTTTACAAGTTCCTCTTACACAGAATATTACTTAATCCTATGTGATTTTTAGAACAATTGCTATAATCAAATAAATAATATACATGAAACCAATCTTTGAAACGATAAAATGTGATGCTAAATTACAAGGTATTGCTTTAGATCTTACATATATTTATTGTACACTCTATTTGGAAAGTACATTTTATTGTCAGATAACATATTATTTATTTTTATTCTATATTGACCTTCCCCTGAAAACACCATGAAAGAAGACACTCACTAGAATACTAGAATGATTCAAACACCAAAGGGACTTTGAGGTCTTCCCTTTCTCCACCATACCGGTGAAGACTCAGAGGGCTGGTGAGGGGAAGCTATGCACCCAAGGTCACAGGGTCTGTGAATGAGGCAAACCCTCTATGGCAGGACTGAAACAATACCTCCTCACTGTGTCTTTCGCTTTACTTCCTTTCCTCCAACCAATTTTTACCTAGCAAAACCCTAAGACATTAAATTCTTCCCAGCACCAGATTTCAGAAATATGCAGGAAGAGGCAAGGAAGATAAGAAGACTGTACAATGAAGACACTGGACATGTCCCACACCCCAACAAGAGTGAGACTTCAGGCACCCTCATCCATGATGCAACAAAGGCGGTTGGTTGTTGGCACAGCCCTTCCAGGTCCCCAAAGGCTTTCCAAGGCCGCCATGATCACAGCCAGTCTGCGCCCCGTGCTCTGTTGCTTGTAGCACTTCCCGCCAGAGTGTAATAGAATACTGGAGCACTATTGTATTTTTAAAGGCAATTAATATTTTATTATGCACAGACTTTTATTTGCACCATTTGGATTCCTCTTCTCTAATTAAATCTTGTGATTTACACAAACAGAACTGCTGTTCTTTAAACTCTGCAAATTATAAAAATTAACAAATACTTGTTAAAATGAAGCAAAAGCAGCCAAGGGTCCTATTTTTGTGACGGAAACAACTGGAGGCTACAGAGGGAATTGATAGTATCTCTTATTTGAGTGGGGCAATGTGGCAATTACATACAAAATACCTTAGTTAAGTAGAACTGATAGAAATTCCAGCTGTCTGTGAGAGAAAGGTTAATTCTTTAAATAAATAAAGCCAGAGTATTTTATGTGTCCATGTAGGATTTTTGCTTCATGACCCTGTGTACAGCATTTTGTGTTATGGGATTTATAAATCAAGAGTGTAGTTTCAGGCATGCATTACCCCAACTCTGCATTTGTGGAATGTTTCCTAGGGCCAAATGAATGATCTTCAAGGGAACAGAAACTCTAAGCTTCAATGCCCACTAGCAGAATAGCCTTGCTGCTCCTTCTGTTTCTAAATGAACAGTTCCTAGGTAAATTTCAGCTGCAAGAGTGTTATACCCACCCCCACTCCTGGGAATACAGGAAGTAAAGGAGAATTCGCTGTAGGGGAGAGACAAAAGTCTCTCGGGATCTCTGGAAAGACACAGATGGAAACTAGGTTGAGGGTAGGAAAGAAAACAGGGCCAGGACAAGAAATTATCTTCATCCTAATTAGGCTGGAGGCTCTTCCAAAAGTTTCTCTGGAAACCCTTTGCCGTCTCTTTGAAGGGCATTATCCCCCAGGGTGTCCACTTAAGGAAGAAGAGGAGGGATATTAGGAAGTAGATTGGGTGATGAGTAGGGAATTGACATCATGAACTAAACCAGGATCTGTTTTCTTTATGGCTTTTTCCCTGCCCCTGGCAAAATGCATTCAGTCCAGTAAACAGAACGAAAGATAAAGGGTTTCAATGTGGAGAAATTCACGCTCTGGACAACATTTCAGGACAGCACTAACTCCCTATGTATAGGGCTACTATCCAGATCTGCAACTTCTATTCTCATTTTGCATGGGTTCTTCTCTGCATTCAATTTGTAAGTCACTGGATTTTATCCTTTGTGTGCCAGCAGATTAATAGAGGAAAAACTCCCCATGAAATTTTTATAAAAATAATTCAACATCCACCTTAGCGAATATATTTTCTCCATTTAAGTATATTCCAGATAGCTTTATTATAACCTTTATTGATAAAAATGACTTCAGGATACCTTTCTTATTAGGACCTTGCAACACTCTTGAAATATAAAACACACACAAATATACATTGTGCATACAACTTTATAAATTTAAGTACAGAAAGTCTCCAATGTAAAAACATACCATGTAAAAGCAACATTCAGGTTAGAAATAAGTACAAACAAGGAATAAATACACAAGCCTTCTTACTTCTCTATTTTATTGCTCCCTGATGTTTCTACTACTGTAATAGAATTACTGTGAAAAATCTTAAGATTCTTTTTAGAGGATGTCCATGGTACAGATCTGAAAAGCTTGCTTTGTGAACTTTCATGAAAAGTTGACGTATAAGGACAGCAAAGAAGGTTTCCCGTCTTTCAAACTGTTCTCCAAAATTAACATTGTATCCAGGAAGGAATAGAAAATGCTTCTCTTTTTTCCCATCTTTCTCATCTTTCTGTTCTCCCTCTCTCTCATCCTCCTCTCCCTTAAATGAAACAGCTTTCAAAATGACAAAACCACATGGCACCAATATGATCCTTTAGCGCATTTTTAAAGCAATTGGTGTTTAATGACTCCCCCAAGAAATTACCTACTGGTGGAACTTTGGTTTTTATGAGAATATGCAGATGAGAACAACTACTCCTGATATGTACTCGCTAGTAACAACAGTTCATATTTTTGACTAATCACTATGTGCCGAGCTCGGTACTGAATTATTTACTGCATTTATCCTATCTCCTCTTCACAACAATCCTATTTTGGTAGGATCCCTTTAGACAGTTGAGGTATAGAGAATTTAGCTTCATACAGAAAGCCATGCAAAGACCAAGTGTACTCTGGAGTACAAAAATGGGACAGTAGCCCTATCTAACCTTGAATATGGTGCTACTTAACGTCATGCTACACCAAATGGGTGAAGGCGAGACAGTTTATTTAAGTATAAAATATATGTATCTGTTGAACACTTAATTAAAAAATATTGGGGGGGCGCCTGGGTGGCTCAGTGGGTTAAAGCCTCTGCCTTCGGCTCAGGTCATGATCTCAGGATCCTGGGATCGAGCCCCACATCGGGCTCTCTGCTCAGCAGGGAGCCTGCCTCCCCCTCTCTCTCTGCCTGCCTCTCTGCCTACTTGTGATTTCTGTCAAATAAATAAATAAAATCTTTCGAAAAAAATTATTGGGAAGATAAAAGGGCAGGTAAATTTTTTTTTATTATTTTAGCAAATCACATTAATTTATTTTTGCCAAAATACAAAAAACAAGAGGACCAAATTGGCACATGTGGGTAAATCTGAACCTTCCATATTACTTATCCTTATGGATCATTTCATAAAATTCATAGTTAATTTTTTAATAAGTAGTGTTCCAATGGTTTAATGAACCTAATAAAATGCCATTTCCTCTACCAAAATAACAGGTGTTTATTGGAGAACTGCACCTTATGGATACCACAGTCCAAAAAGAGGCCCATCTCGCTAGTTATGAGTCTTTCCTTTTGCTGAGTTCACGTAGGCACTGAATCAATATTTTGATTGAACAAATCAGAAATTTTTATTAGATTTGATTTCGAATAAACAAAATATTTAACTGAATAAATTATAAAAGTATCTTTGCATATGGCAAACAGAGAGGACTCAGCAATAAAACGATATACCCAAGTTCAAAATTAACAGCTCTGCTATTTACAGTAGTACTTAAATGTAATAGGATCATGGCTTATATATGATAAAATTAATAACTGAACATAGTAAAACAATTTCAACTAATTACAAAAGTCCCATAAATTCAATAAGCGTCCTTTCCCTGGCAGTGATTAACTTGTCAGGATTCAGAGACAGCCCCCCCCCCGCCCTCCGCCCCGTTTTGCCGGACTGGCTAGAAAAACGGGAAATTTGTTGCCCAGGACACAGCAAGAGCTAGGAAACCACACCTCTGCCCGTCAGATTGATCCGCAGACAGCTCTCCTTTCTGCCTTGCCTCGATGGCTCGAGGGAGTGTGAAGGGTAGTAAGCAAAAGGAAATATAAGTTGATTCCAATATTTGTCTTTTCAGTCTTTGCACTTCCCTAGAATTCTTAAGTCGAATTCAGAAATAATGGATCAAAGTGCAAATGCCTGTCCCTTTTCGTGGAGCCCTTTGTAGCAGTGAATTTGAAAGGTAAACAAAACAAAACAAACTTTTGTTGATGTTTTAGGAATCTGTGTCACAGTTAGCATCTTCTGGACATGTGAGCACACAGGTCCCCAGAAGTCAATGACAGCAGTGGGTAGCTGTGGTCTAAGTGAAGAGTCAGCATTGACCTACTGCTGCATTCCCGAGAGATCGCAGAATAACCACGAGATGGATGTAAATAAAAGGAATGATAACACTGACAAAGGAACTCTATCTCAGCATGGTAAGTAGTTTACAGAGCTCATTTCATGGAATACTCACCGTAGCCCTGTGAGGTAGGTAAGCCGGTCATGCTTCTTTAGAGATCAGTAAACCGAAGCTGAGAAGGTTAAACAAGTAGCCGAAATTTTACAACTAGCAAGGAAAGGAGTTGAAATTTGAATCCAGATCAAAAATACAGGCTACATGGCTTCATACGTTTTCACATATGTTTTGCCAAACAAAAATAAAGCATTAAAAACAGATAAAGAAAGGCCTATGAGGGGTACCTGGTGGCTCATTCGATTAAGCATCTATCTGCCTTGGGCTCAGGTCATGATCCCGGGGTCCTGGAATCAAGCTAGGTGGCCAGCTCACTGCTTAGCGGGGAGCCTGCTTCTCACTCTCCCTCTGCCTGCTGCTCCCCCTGCTTGTGCACACGCTTTCTCTCTGTCAAATAAATAAATAGGAGCCCTGGGTCTGGTGCATAAAAAATGAATTTTGGAACTCTGAAAAAAAAATTAAATTAAATTAAAAAAAAGAAAAAAAAAGAAAGACCTGTGAGATTTGGCAATAATTACAGAGGTGGTACATTTTTACTGAGGAGAGACCCCAATCTGTCAACAAAGGCAGAACAATGACAACCACCTTCTTCATTTTATAGAAGCATATCTCCTTCCATTAAAAGCTTTCTAAGAGAACTGGCTGTGCCACTGTCACGACTTTCCATAGGAATTTCAGAGTTTTCTGTAAAAGCTTTTTAATTAAGCTGCAGTATTATATCCAGTGTGCTTTCACTATTTACACTGAACACTGTTGATGAGGCAGAATGTGTCCTGTTTCTTTTCCCTACTAGTTTCTCACTGAAAGTGAGAGCACACAGGAAAGCCAAACAAAAAGAAGTAAATAGAGAGATGATTGTTTTCTGCCCACTTTGATCCCCAGGACTCTAGTTCATGCAAAATGGAGCTGGCTGGGGATACCCATGTGAGCCCATTCCTTTGTATCTGTCAAGGTCCTGCTCCTTGCCCTGCGATGCTCCCGGAGATGGTCTGGAGGACATATCCGGAGTCGTTATTTCCCTCTGCTCAGACATGCTGACACCTAGACAAACTTTCTTTGCTGACAGAAATGGCTTTTTAGAGAGTTCAAGACTCTTGTAATGAGTTTAAACATTGAGTATAAACAAGACTTAATCTATACAGATAAGCTACGCTTACTTCTACAGGGAGAATATTATTTTAGAGTGCTCCAGGAGCCAAGCATCTTTCAGCTGTTGGACTAGGAATCTTCTGCCTTAAGTTTATTGGAGAGAGAGAGCTGTTCCACCTACAACAGCAAGGACAAACAAACCTCCACGGAGGAAAGTTTCTCTGTAACTGACATTCCCAGCTATCCCCTCACTCGGGCAGTCTATGGATTCTCTAAATCCGAGATGTATAGTTTATGTTATTTTTTAAAGATTTTATTTATTTATTTGTAAGAGAGAGCGTGCTCAAGAAAGAACACACACAAGCAAGAGGAGAGGTAGGCAGAGGGAGAAGCAGACTCCCTACTGAGCAAGGAGCCTGATGTGGGACTTGATCCCTGGACCCTGGGATTATGACCTAAGCTCACTGACTGAGCCACCCAAGCATCCTGATGAAGTATATTTTAGATAAGAAAAATAACTTGAGGTTCTGATTTCTGGGGTTATTTCTATCATTTGCTAACAACATGAACTTAAGCAAATTATGGATACTATTTCCTCTTCTGTAAATATGGTCAAATAATGCCTCTCAGATAACTCTTTGGGCCATTGAAGGTATCATATGAGAAAAATACATAAAAATCTTTTTGAACTGTGATGACACATAAGAGATATGCATTGCTATTTGTCACTGAAAATATATATAAAAATGGTGATGGGGTATTAGGGAGGAATTATGGGATTTGTAAAGGAGGAAGAAATCACTATGTATGGCCAATTTAGATTCCAGTTTTAGATTCTTATAAATCTTAGGCACTGGGATGAGCCAATCACCTGACAAGCATATAACAGGAGGGCTGGTGAATAAGGCTCCCCAAGCATTCTATGTGAATGACAAAGTTTTAATAAAGTAGAAAGTACCGATCAGTTGGTGATGATCCAATTACTATGTGTACCAAACTGTCGAATATTCTAGACAGTTTTTTATTTGGGTGAAGTGAAGAGCATGTGAGAAAAGAGACTTTAAATAACTAACAGCTAATTTTTACTCTAGCTCCCAGTTTTAAGAGCCTGCTAGTATGCTTTACAGACTGTTTGCCTAGTAACATCTTATATGTCCTTTTACTAATTGCTAAAGCACCCTTGATTTAATCAAATCCAATAGTACTATATAAAATGGACTTGTAATTTAGTATTCATCCTATTGTTTATTCTGTTCTGCAATCCAATCCAAATACTTAGGAGTCATAATTAGAAGGTGGAATACAGTAATTTAATGGAAAAGATTTCTGAGCACTTTTGTTTGGTTTTAGACATTTTAAAAGAAATAGTCTTGGCTAAAATACATAGCTCATTCTATTTCCATTAGTTAAAGCCACTGGATTCTCTTCTCAGTCCCTTATTGTCTAAATCTTATTTTAAAAAAGCCAATTATCTATAGATAAGAGATATCCAAAATATTTGATTGAAAATAAAAGAAAAAATATTTTCTTTCTTTAATCTATGTCTCCGAAATGTACAAGGAGGTAGGTCAAATCAAATGTAATTGTCTGGGCCTCATTCTCTAATGGATAGACTTTTACACCTTAGACCTAATGTGTATACATAGGCCTCTGGGAAATAGCATGGTTTGTGAGCTAATGATGTGCATTGCTAAATATTTTTACATCAGGGTGACATTTATAAATTATATTTTAATATTACAATTATTTTAGATGATTGCCCCCAAAGCCCTTTCATATTTAGAAAATACGAGGCACGCCTGGCCCACAGACACTCAAAACCCAAGATGTTCCAAATTGGACTCATTATCTCTCCACCCCCGCCCTAGAGCACTGCTCCTCTGTGTTCCCTTGCTCCAGTAATGGGGCCCCTCTCCTCCCAGTCACACAGGCTAGCAAACTTCCATCATCTTTGACTGTGACCTCTCCTGACCCCTTAAATCGAATCAACCAAATCCTCTCAAATTTATCTTTGAAATGTCTTTGGAATTTGTCCTCTATGCTCCATCTACACCATTCCTTCTGTTGTTCAAGTTCTAATTGTCAAATGCCCTAAATTATTCCAAGGGGCTATCTGCGAAGCCTCCAGAAACTAGTTCATTCTATCTCCAGAATACTTTCTTTATATTGCTAGCATTATTCTTTTAAAACACAGATACAGCGATCTAACCACTCAGATGCTGGAAAACATTTTTGGTGATAGTATTTTATAGATAATGACATCTAAATTCCTTAGCAAGGCACCAATCCCTTTATTTTTTGCCCCATTTATTGTATTTCTTCAAGACTTCATGTTCTAGCACAACTAGACCGTTGGCTATCTCCAAATATTCTGTATTTTTCACAGACAATTTCCTTTGAATGGGTAGCCACTGTTACCTTCTATACATCGGAAAACCTAATCATTTTTCACATCACAATCCATCCTTATCGTATGCTTGGGAAGAATTTATCATCTTTGCCATCCAGGTGCCTAGCAGTTTGCTTATTCTTCTCTTATAACACAACAATCTAGTAAGAATTAAAATTTATCAGATACTTGTTTGTCAGCTCCAGTAAGCAGAGCCCTTTAAATGCAGGGACCTTGTCTTCCTAATGATTATATGCTTTTTATTTCCTTTCCATAGTAAGTCCCAAATATGTTTATTATTAAACCTTTTTTTAACGCTTTTGCAAATTACTGTTAATGTTATTCATATTGTATCATGAAAATAGCATTTTCTTCTTAACAGCTTGTCTATGTTATTGTGGGAGAGATCACTATAAATCAAGCGTTAGTAGAAAATACCCAAACCTCCAGACATGACATAAAATATTTTTCACAATACCTTTGCATTAGGATAATTCATACACTTTTTAAAAAACCAAAGGAGCATATATACATTGCAAAATGTTATGTTTCCTCAAAAACCTAATGAGAAAAGATAGAGACAGCTGGAGTTCAATTGGCTAATTTTCTGCCCAGCTGCCTAGATGAAAAATAAAGATGCATTGACCCTATGCTTCTGTATGCTAAACTGTTCAAATATTCAGTGTGCGTGTGTTAACCATTATGCCAAGGTTGAGTGGCCAGTATCTAGATTAGCGGACACTATTCACCTGGCTGTCCCTTTTGTTCTCAGTTTTTAATGTGAAGAAAGAGAGTTCTAAAATTAGAACAAATCCTTGCAACTGGCTTGCATTCCTGAATATGCAATTAGATCACTGTAAAAGTGACAAAATCATATCGCATTTAATTGTAGTAGTCCAAAAACAATACATGTATTTTTTTTAAATGGCTTATACTTTCCCCCCTTCTAGACCTTCCCATCTTTAAAATTCTTGTCTGCAGAAAAGTGCCAATTTGCCCTTTTAAAACTAGGCAGTCTCAAGATTCTCCTCGTGTTAAAGTGAAATGGGAAATCATTTCCATTCAAGCCTCAAATGACTCAACTTCAACTCCCTATGTGGTTTAATATTGTGTCTGTGTGCGTGTGTGTGTGCGTGCGTGCGTGTGCTGCACACACACACACACACACACATCTTATGGAGCTCTTTCCTACCGATATTTTAAGTGGCAGTAATTTTGTGTGAGAGAAATCTTCCTTCGTAATATCCTCTTTAAAAGCCTGGCCTTCCCAGTCTCTGTTTTAATAGATCCTTCTTATGGGATACCATTTAGTTTCTCTGAACCTTCCCTTCATCCTTACCAATGCTTTGCCTGTCTCATACTCTACATCCATCTATCTGTTTTCTCATCTATCTGTAGTAAGATCAGAAACTTGTCAGATTTACAAAATATTTTGTCCACATGGTGATTTTTGCATGAGTTGCCAATATACTCAATTAAAAGATTTCACAGAAAACATCCCAGCTTCTGTGAAAAATCTGATTATCTGCTAACATGTGTCCTACCCAGGCAAAAGTTAATTGGAAGTGATGGGGCTTGTATCTCTAAGGGGCAAGTCCGAGGAGAAGAACCATAACAGTTGTTTGCCCAAGAAGACTTTAATATGGAAATTATTAGCAAGTTACCAGGGATAAACTACTAAGAGGTGGAGAAGGGAAGCCTGAAGGATACGGGAATAGCAAATGTATGCAGCAACCAGTATCCCAGGACTGAGACAGAGTACCCAGAGAAGAAACAAGTTTGGGAGAGAGCACTCGTACCCCCACCAACCAGATTTCCTATTGCAGAGGGTGTGACCGAGGCAAATTGAGTGGAGAACACCAAGGAAGGGCGGCAGAAGGTGGATTTAGAACCAAGAGGCCATAAACTGATAAGTCGCACAGAACACACAATTTTATCATAATTTCTTTTCTGACTCCTATAGGCATTTGAGTTTATGGCCATTGGTCCAAAATACAGGCAACTCACATGGTATGCTTTTCATGTTACAAGGAAAGCCTCATAGATGAGACTCAATCAGCAAACACAGAGAATTACCAACACTGCTGACATTTAGCACTCTGTCTAAAATAAGGCAAAGTGTCTGAAAAGCATGAATCCACTATATATTTACGTAAAATGTATTATTTTTGCTGTTGCATGCTGAGATGTCCAATGTGAAAAAAATTATATTAAAGTGAGGTGTGTTTTTATAATCTGACTATAGTTCTGTGCGAGCTACAAAAACATTACCTCCTCTTTTTGATATACTTGGATACCTTTCCGAGAAATCTTTAAAACCTAGGTTTTTGTGTTTTTACAGTTGTCTTTCATACTTTAATCAAAAATATTTGTTTCATCTTTATTTCAGCTTGCTACTATATCATCTACTCTCCAATCTTATCAAGCATTCCCTAGAACTGGCTCAAATGAAGGTAAGTGATTTTGATATTGCTTTTCTCTTTCCTTGGATTCTTTGGATGAAAGGACACATCAATTAAAACTGGTATTTAAAAAGAATAGCTAATTTTTTGGGAGCTGCTTGGGGACCTTCAAGAAAATGAAATGTGAAGTCTTTGAAAACATTCTGAGGAGAAGGCTTATAACTTTTGCCTCTGGCTTCTAACCATGGTTTCTAGTCTTTTGAACCTAGAAAAGCAATGAGCCGTTTCTTCTGTATTATTCAGAAAAGTTAACTGGATTGATTTTCAATAGATATTAACTTTTGCCTATGCCTCTAGAGAATCTTGCAGGTTCTGATAACAACTTGGCAAGGCATCCGTCATTTATACAGGAGCAAGTCAAAATAATACCAAGGTATCACACTTCTCTAAAGTAAAGTAAATTCGCCCCAGGACTTCAAGTAAGATGCTTGACTCACAGCGGAGTCCATACTGACGACAGGTGCCTTTGACAGATTGAACGTGTGAAAGGCAAGTTTTAACCAACTGGAGATACCAAGCACACTGATTTCTGCCCAAGAGTTACCTGAAATAATTTATTTCTTTTTCATATGTTTCCTAAGTTTTGTTGATAATTACTAGATCAGTTCTTCTGAAGACAATATTTACTACGTTTTATTTGTTTTTATGCATAACACACACACACACACACAGAATATAACACTTGGCTTTTCCTGAGCATCCCTCTACCAACTTTGCAAGATGAAATAATGAAACACTGAAAACATTAAGGATCTAGAAGAATCTCTATTTTTCTTTTTTTCACTTTAAGTGTGCTCTTAAAATATATATAATTTCAGTATCTCTTCATGAAAGAAAGCAGATATAATGAGGGTATTATCCTTCCTAAAAGAAAAATAATTCATGCAGCTCTAAAAAATATACTACACGCTATTGGAAACTTAGTGTTTTCAAGAAAAGAAACAGAAGCCTAAAAATATAACTAAACTTCAAAAGCCTTTGTGACAGCATGACTGGTGTTATATAACCTTCCTTGATCTCCCATAAATAAAATTTCTACAAACCTTAGAGGTAAGAGCTGCAAGGTTTAAATTTTAAAAGTGTTCATTTTAATGAAAACTCGGAGAAAACATAGGTAGTGTGGGGGATTAATGGGAGATTTGGCTTTCTCTTGTACTCAGTACCAGACTTGTGGATCCTTGCCAATGAGTAAAGAGCACCTGTCAGGTATTTATTTAGTTAAAACATTCTAACCATTATTTAGCTCATTTATTAAGTATGTTGGAAGGTCTCTGGGGCTGCATAAGACATTTTTAAAACTATTGTCAGGGTAATAGTGCCAATGGAAATTCAGTGTTTGAAGGAAGCTGCAGTGTAATATCCCTGGACCTCTTTAATGGGTTTCCTTGAGGACTTGTAAAGCTCCTTTTGTATAAATGGACTACTTGCATTAACCTATAAAGAGAAATGTTTGGCTTGCATCTCTTAAAAAAAAAAAAAAGCGTATGGATGGCAAATTTGGATGCTGTTATAAATTGGGGTCATGTACTCAGACAGATAATGAAATGAATATTATCATTTTGCACTTACTCGCGATCGTAGAATTATTGAAAATAAGGAGGGAAGAGAGAGAAATCAAGTGATGGTATAGAAATATGGTCTCTGATAATCAGGCTTCTTACTATTCATTTATTTTTCCTTTTACTTTCTCTCAATTATTTTACATCCCATTTTCTCTACATAAAATTCAATAGATACTAAAAGATGAGCCAGCAAGTTTACAATTTAGACCTAGGATATCCACTTGCTTTTATAATTCAGCTGTGGAACAATGAAATTTAAGCAAGTATTTGGAAAATACAGTGAAACAGAAAAGACATTTTCAAAAATACAACTGGGAATGGAATAAATGAATAAATAAGTCTTACTGCCTTCAATCAGTATTTTTATTATAGACTTATTTATGTTATCCTCTGTGGAGGATTATTCTACTTTAACTCTCTAATGTTTAGGTCGTTACACTAATATCAAGGCACTATATACACTGGCACTGGACATGACCCAGAGAAAAGTAACTCATATCTAGTAATCACTCAATAAGTATTTGCAAATAATCAGATGAAAAATAACATAAGTTGGGTGAGGTAAAAGCTCTAAATCTGTGTCATGTTCAGACCTTTAACTGTACCCCCAGACAACTATGCACATTCCTTAAATTCAAAACGTCCTCAGGCACCTGGGTGGCTCAGTCAGTTAAGCGTGTCTGCCTTTGGCTTGGGTCATGATCCCAGGACCCTGGGATGGAGCCCACATCCTCACATCAGACTCCCTGTTCAGGGGAGAGTCTGCTTCTCCCTTTGACCTTCCACTCATTTGTGTTCTCTCTCTTTCTCTCTCTCTCTCTCTCAAAAATAAATAAATAATTTTTTCAAAATGTCCTAAAAAATACAGTTATTATCCCCTCCAGTCAGTTCTTCCCCGGCTTTTTTCTTCCCCTGTCAGTGAATAGAATCATATATATCCAGTAAAAATGTCATCTGACTGAGAAACAACAGAGATGTCATCCTCCTTTTCAGTGTTGGCCCCCAATCTCCCTCTTCAGATGCACTCTCTCATTGTTTCTCATCTTGGTTACAGTATCTGCACTCTAGTAATTCTTCCTGATTCTAGATCTGTTCTGTCTTAACATTCTCTCTCTTGTACAACGAACATAGTCTTTCAGAAATACAAAGTATGATACATTCCTTCTTAAATATTTATTTAAATTCCCATTACTTACAAGGTAAGTTCTAAGCTTATTCGTGCAGCATGTAAGACTTTTGAAGAGCCAGCCCTTACCTTCGATCTTCCCTTTTTCCCCATCCAATCTTCTAGCTTCAAATCCTTCCTTTTCTCTCACACTCATCAAATCAGTCTGTAGAACTCTTTTTTTTTTTTTTTTACACCCTCCACTGTGCAAAGTGACTTCCCTTGATGGGGTGGCACTGCTCAACTAGCCCCCTCTGCTTGGAAACCGCTTCTTGTTTCTTCTCCCATCCAACCTCGCTAATTTCCACATCACAGCTCAGCTCAACATCACCTCCTCGAAGGAATGGCTTATTAACTTCTGCTAATGCAGGTGCTTTGCCATGTGCAATTTTGGTAAAGTGTGCATAATTCCATTATAATTCTCACTTCTGGATAGATAATTTTTCCTTGCATATGATTACCTCTAGATAGCAAGCTCTGAAGATAAAGAATTTGTCATGTGTATTTTTGGTCCCTATTATTGTTTGACATATATGACACTCGTTTCATGAGAAAGGTGGCTGAGGTAGAGGTGAAAGGAATGAAGAGAGGAAGGATGGGAAGGAGTCTGGGAAGGAGGAAAATAGCCTCTGTTTCTTCATGAGTTAAATAAAGTGATTGCATATTTTACCCACCTAGTAAAATTAGCTTACTGAGTTCAGTCAAGGTTCTTACAGCTCTACCCGCTGACCCAGTGACCACCCACCACCTTCCCGAAAGGCTGCAAGAAATACTTTGTGTTATTATTTATCTAGTACCATCATATAAGCATTAAAGTGTTTCATGAGATAAGAAATTAGTATAATTAGTATATATTTGAAAATTACTGATCTATGTTGATTGCTTTGAATTTTTATTTACCTTTTCTCTGGACTGAAAGTTTGTGTTTCCCCCAAATTCACAGGTTGAAGCCCTAATCCCCAAAATTATGTTAGTTGGAGGTAGGAACTTCAATGAAATTAATGAGACCATAAAAAGAGGAAGAGACAGGAGATCTGTCTCTCTCTCTCTCTTTCTCCTCTCTTGAGCATGCACCAAGGATCATATGAGAACATAACAAAAAGAAGGCCATCTGCAAACCAGGAAGAACGTCCTCACAGATTTGTCAGCACTTTGATCTTGGATTTCCTAACCTCCAGAACTGTGAGAAATAGATGCTTATTGTTCAGGCCACTCCAGTTTATGGTATTTTGTTATAGCAGCCTGAACTGACTAAGATGGCCTTTATATAAATACATATACATGTATGTACATATATACATATATCAGGTATTTAAGCTAATTATATTCTTTAAATAAGTTACATAGATTGACTCAAAAACTGTAATCCTCTAAATTGTGCATTTGTGAGCTATTACTGTGCCTTACTTGCTCCAGTCTTTAAACTTACATATCTTAAGAGTACATCAAATCTTAAGTATTTTTAACAATTCATAATGGACAAAATGTGACTTGTTTTAAAAAGAATATAATCCCAAAAAAACCCAACTTAACAAAAATAGAAAAATCTGTAGACTAAGTAATAATCATGGGGCACTAAAATATTTCAGAAGAGAATGAGAAGTAAGATTTATTAAAGGGAAGGTAGGAATTCTATAATATAGAGCTGCTACAGGCTACAGCTAATATTACCTTACTGATTCCTATTGTGAAAATGTTTTATATGTTTAGTCATAAACTGTAACTTCCATTATGTCTGAAATTTTTTCTGAAGCTGTGTTAGTCAAGGCAATCCAGAAAAATAAAACCAATTGGCTGTATCTATGTATATATAAAGAAATTTATTTTAAGAAATTGGCTCATGGGACTATGGAGGCTGACGAGTCCAAAATCTGCAGACTGGGCTGGCAGGCTGGAATCCTAGGAAAGAGCTGATGCTGTAGCTCAAGTCTGAAGGGTGTCTGCTGCAAAATTCCCTCTTGCTCGGCACAGGTCAGTCTTTTGTTCTATTCAGGCCTTCAGCTGATTGAATGAGGCCTTATGGGGTTATGGGGTACAATCTACTTTACTCAGAGTCCCTCAATTTAAATGTAGGTCTCATCCAAAACTATCTTCCCAGAAACATCCATAAGAATGTTTGACCACAGATCTGGGCACTGTGGCCCAGCCAAGCTGAAATACAAAATAAAATATTGTCAAGGCTAACACCATTCATGTTGTGGCCCTTCTGTAAATTATAGTACAATTGGAACATGAACTTACTATATAATCATTTCTTCATATGTGGTAAGAAAACACAACTAGCCGTATAGTAGACATGGTTAACTGTACTTTATGCTAATCTCTGTCTTCTGTTTGGCTGACCTAATTAACTTTGCACTCTACTCCAGATATGACTGTTCTACAGGAAGCCTTTGGGGAATCTTTTGAATAAATTTTGAGGACCTAAAGAGGAAGATGAGCAGCAAATAATTGAATACCAAAGAAATCAAAGTGTTAGTTCTTTCCTAAGAAGAGGAATCTGTGATATTAAGACCAGTGATTCTTTAACAGTTATCCATTCATTTGCACACTCGTATGGATATATTCTGCACTCTTCCTAAGTGCACGAAATCATTGAAAAAAATCATAATCATCAGATGGAAATATATTAATCATGTACAAAACTGTTTTTATCAGCCAGTTTATTGGGAAGCAATAAACTAATTGGATGAATCAATTAGTTACTCCCAACTAAACCAGCTTCTTTTTTTTAGGATGTTTTGTTTTGTTTTATTTTGAATTGTTTTAAAACAATTTTTAACCTTTTATTATAAAAATTTCAACTATGTCTCAGTGAAGAATAGTTTAACAAATCCTCCCATAAACATAACCCATATTCAGTGATCAGGAATTCATGGTCTATGTTGTTTCATGCATAACCTCCCACCTTCTCCCACCCACTCAGACATCATATCATCCATAAATATGTCCATGTGCATCTCTAAAAGACAAGAATAAACCAAAATTATTAAGGGGACCATGACTCAATTATTACAATTACAATTACAATTATAATTATTAGCATTACTCTTTTAATAACAATTACAATTACAATTATTAGCATTACTCTTTTAATAACAATTACAATTACAATTATTAGCATTACTCTTTTAATATTATCAGATTACTTTTTCAAATTGCTCCTTTTCATTTTATTCGTCTACTTGTTTGTTTGCTTGAAAAAGGATCCAAACTCCTCGGTCTGCATTTCATTGATTTGTCTCTTAGCTCTCTTTTATTCTACACATTCCACTCATTTTCTTTATTCTGCAATTTATTTGTTGGGGAAACTTGTCGTTTCTCCTATAGAGTTCTTATGTTCTGGATTTTGGTAATTGAATCCCTCTGATGTTGTTTAATGTGCTTTCATTCTTTATATTTCCGGTAATTCGGTCTTGAGATTTTATCTGTTTCAGGTTCAACTTTAGGCAAGAATGCTTCACTGAAGGTGTATACTATCATTAGGAGATAAATAAGATCTACCTCCTTGCCTTTTCTTGTGTTTGTTAGCTACTGATTGATAATCATTGCCTGAATCCATTATTTTGTTAGGGGCAAAATATTCAGTAAACTTAATTTTCCACTACATAGAAAACTTACTTTTTGTCACTGAGCCCTTGTATCTACACTAGAGAACATATGTATTCCATTAAGATATAGTAATTCATTCATTTATTAAACAGAATACATTGAAATCTTATTAAATGGAGGGCACTGTGCTAAGCACTGAGTGTACAAAGATGGCTATGATACAGCCCCAGCTCTTAATTAGCCAGTAGGCTGGGATCTGAACTAGACACATAGATAAATGTATTGAAATAAGACAATCCTACTCTCTAGATATATGTAAAAGGAGAAAGAGCAGCTTGATAGATAACTAAACAACTGACAGGCAATTTTGGAGATCTTATTGTTCTGTATACCTAAGATTCGCTGTGGGCTTTTTGTTTAAGTAGTTTTAAAATTTTAAAGGTAATTTGGCTACTTTATAAAAAATTAAAAAGTTATTTAAGTGCCCATATATTCATCCAACAGTACAACTGTTTATCATTTTGTTGACAGCTTATTGCACTTCTATTTCTATATAGTTAAATCTTAATACATGTACTTCTATATCCTGCTTCCTCACCCCTCCAAAAAAACTATATATTAAGTATTACCTATTTTGCCAGTAGCTTTAGGACTATCATTTTATTTTAATTTTTTTAAAGATTTTATTTATTTATTTGACACAGAGAGAGAGATCACAAGTAGGCAGAGAGGCAGGCAGAGAGAGAGGAGGAAGCAGGCTCCCTGCTGAGCAGAGAGCTGATGTGGGGCTTGATCCCAGGACCCTGGGATCATGACCTGAGCATAAGGCATAGGCTTTAACCCACTGAGCCATCCAGGCGCCCCAGGACTATCATTTTAAATGACTAAATAATTGATATCCATTTCAATGAATTAGTTATATGTCATTCAATCATTTATTTGTTGTGTGTGTGTGTTGACTCCAGTTGCTCACTTTTATAAATAATATTGAAAAAAAATCTTCGTGTATGTAACTCTTTTCACATTTTCTATCAATTCTTTTTGAGTGATGAAAGAAGAAGAATTCTTAAAGCAAATGTTCTCAATGTTGTTATATTTCTTGAGATGTATTTCCAAGAACATTTAGAAAAGTAATTTTAATTTATTTAAACAATGTGAAATAAATTTCACTTCAATTTATTTAGCTGCAGATATTATTATATTTCAAAGAATTTGCTAGCTCAAGAGGCAGGAATAGTAAAAAAATTAATAAATTTGTATGTATTAATAAATACATACAGTTGTCTTAATTCCTACTATGTTTTTGAGGAAAACCTCCATGCCAGTGTTCCTCAAATTCATTTCCTTTTTAAATATATATCCTCAGAGCACCTGGATGGTTCAGTAGGTTAAGCCTCCGCCTTCGGCTCAGGTCATGATCTCAGGGTCCTGGGATGGAGCCCCGCATTGGGCTCTCTGCTCAGCAGGAAGCCTGCTTCCTCCTCTCTCTCTCTCTCTGCCTGCCTCTCTGCCTGCTTGTGATCTCTGTCCGTCAAATAAATAAATAAAATCTTTAAAAATAAATAAATAAATATCCTCTTTAAAGCAACAAACAAAAACCTTGAAACTCAGCTCTTCCAACACTTCCTTGAGGAAATACTGATACTGAGCTGAGAAAATATTTTTTTGAATTGTAGTGTCTAAGGTTTATATCATAAAAATAAATATTTTTTTATATTTCAAATATAAAATTCAACTGTAAAACTTACTAGGCTTTTTCAACTTATATACACACACACACAAAATTAAAATATTTACTTCATGAAATAGAGCCCAGACTTTTAAGAATATGGCCTTTGGTATAGGCAACCTAAATTTAAATCTCCCTCTGCTACTTGATTAGATTTTGACGTTGGGCAGATTACTTAACATCAGTAATCTCAGTTTCTTCATCTGTAAAATGAAAGCAAGGATACCTAACATCCAGTCTTGTAGACTAAATGAGATTTCTGAAATTGCCCAGTACAATGTCTTTCGCTAAATAAATGGTGGTTTTTGTTTTTCTCAGCAGATTTCCTTTCTAAGAACAAAACAGGACAGTCAGAGGTTACAAATGCCTTAAGGATAAAATCCCATTGTATTGAAAATTTTCTAACTTTATTTCACTATCAGCATTATTTTAACAAATGTCTTACTTCATAGGGCTTTTCATCTTTATGGGAAAGAATATGTGAGATACTAACAATTATTATATATCAAAGTTGAGCCACTGAGTGTATTTTACTTAATTTAATCCTAAAAATTTCTGGAGAAGGAATAAGGTTTTATGCCTTTTTTTATAAACAGGAAAACCAGATTTAGAGATTTTACACAATTTTTATGTTTATACAGTGAGTAAAATTGAACCCATTTTTACAGCTCAAGGTTTTGGTCATTTGCTCTGTCATTTTGCAGAGCAGTAGTAGAATGGGGTACTGTTGATAGGCCTGAGAGGATACTGAATAGGACCACATTAATGAATAATTTTCAGAATCCCATCTCTGGTTTACGGTTGTTAGGGATGCCCTGTTATCAGTCCCTGCTCTGGCTAGCATTTTTCTCTTCCAGGTTTAACAGAAATGCCTCTTTCTTAGGGAAGCCTTCTATTGCCCCAATTGCTAGCCCTTACCCCAATGGGCACATGGTTAACCCTGTATTATTGTCTCTTTCTTTCCTAATTAGCAATTTCTGCAGTTAACAAGCCTTTCAACAATTATTTGTTTAATGCTTATATCAATCACCAGATTATGAAATCCATGACAGAAGACGGTATAATTATCTTACTTAATTGTGGTCTGACCTGTGCTAGGTGCTATGCAAATAATTGTTCAATAAATATACATATAGATACATAATAATATATTTTTTAAGTTGTGTATTTTTTAGTTGTGGGAAACTAGGCAAATATATTTGGGTGCCACTACCCTATAGTATTAGTTTAGGTATACACAGATTCTATGAGACAGATGAAAGAATATAAAAACTAAGGAGTAATATCCCTTACTCAACACACTTGATTTAGGGGTGTTTTAAGAGTATTGAATTTTTTTCCACATTATTGATGCCGTTAGGAGGTATGAGTTAATTAAATTCTATTTTCTTTCTTCTCGTGGTTTGATTTTAGAGCAGCTACAGAGCAATGGCATAATCAGACTTAATGTTATCTGTCTTGTGGCAATCTGCAAAAGAAAATATATGCCAAATACCTCCCCGTTATGGCTGATGAGAAGAAGACAAACAAAAATTAAAACCTTATTATTATCTGGCATAGAAAGAAACCACTAATTAACCTCTAAATATATTTAAGAATTTAGTAGTATGGCACATATTAACAAGGCACAATGCGTGATAGTATTTTTTAAATATTCAAATAACCATATTTAAATGTTTGAGGGTATGGCATTTTCTCTATTAACATGTCGTATGTCTTATCCGTATTAATGAGTGAACTTGGATTCTATAATTTGTATATACTTTTCTGTTCATATTATTAATTAAAAAATTCTTAACTGGTGAAAGCCTGTCACAGTGAATTAAGTACCAGTCCAAAACCCAGGAAATTAGGCTATGCTATCCTACTGTGTGCCCTTAGGCAATTTTTGACTTGGGCATTAGACTTCTTTTCTACTAAATGAGAAGTATTGGTGTCTTAGCAATATATACATATAAGTTTGATAGAGCTCTAGTTCAAAAGTTGAAAACTGCTGGCCTTTGGGCCAAATGCAGCTTAGGATGTGTTTTGTTTAACCTTCAAGTATTTCAAACATTTTCTTTTTTTGAAATAGCTGCCAAAATTTAAAAAAAAAAAAAAAAGGAGGGAAAAAATGGAGGGTTGCTTAAGAAAGTCTGGATTTAAGGTTTCCTGTGAAAATTCAGAAGACATGGCAGCACTGAACCAGCAATCATGTGGGTCCATTAGCTGAAACTGAAGACCCAACAGCCCCTTTTAAATGAGTCATTTGCCATTGTCTCCATTAATATGCTTTCTTCCTTATACCAAACCCAAGTGTTAGGTGGCAATCATCAACTCCCTTTTTCCTCTGGCTTTATTGTTTTCTTAAAAAAATCCTTACTGCTAAAACATTTACGTTGGTCACATTTCAGTTTTCTACCCTTGCTTTAATTAGAAGAATAAAGAATGGAGTACAATCAAATCCTGCTAGAAGCTTATGATTCAATCAGCAGAGAAAATTAAGTTTTCCTCAGACTAGGTTGATAACCCATACCACAATAGGATATCATCATTTTGTGTGTACCTCCAACATCTTGAAACACAGAGTTCCTATCTCTGCTTTTCTGGGCTAATGTCCAGTCATGCCTAATGCTGTGTTCCTAATGAGTCTTATTTCCTAGGGTAATATTCCCTGCCCTCTTCATCTGAATCCTTCTCTATGGGACCCCAAAACACAGTTCCCTGTCAGATAACTTGAAATATGTACTTGCATTTTAGTAGTGACCTTTGCAATGAACATTCACTTTTCCAGTTTGACAAACCAACAGTGAACCAACTTCAAGTTCAAAACCTACAGAAAAATGTTGCCACCTAAACATGAAAGAGTAACTCTAAAGCTGAAAATTTCCTTTAGTGAGTTATAGAGATTTCCCAGGTGCCTCAAAGCACACCACAAAGACACATACCTCTTCTAGCTAGAAGTACGGTTTTATGTGTCTTTAAAGTGAAATGGAAAAGTAAGGCAGAATATTTTGCTTGACGCATCCTTACCTTTGAGATAAGCTTTGTTTAAATGGCCAGAATTATCTGGAGAAACAAGTCAGTTCTCTTCATTCGTATATACACGTTTTATAGAATGACTATTAGAACTGAAAGAGACACCTTCGATGTTGTGGGCCAACCCTCTCATTTTATCCATGAGGTAACTGAGGTTCACCAAGGTTAAGTGCTTTGCTGACAATCATTTATTCTAGCAGAAATCAAGGTCGTGACTTCTAGCCTTGTGTTCCTTACATCGTGCTACCCAACTTCTTAATGAATGTGAAGAAAGATGTGTATAGTTTAATCATCTCTCCATTGACAGGCTGGCATGAAAAGAGAGAAGGCCACATTTCTTAACATTGGGCAGAGGGTTTGGCTAGTGTTACCCTCTCTGTCAAAGAGAACACTGGTGACTTTGAAATTATCACAGCTGATCTCATCTTAGTCTACCCCTTTTTCCTTCATTGTGAATGAATGAGAGCTTCAGATTAGTTTATTTTAATTAGGATTTACTTTAATTGAGTAAGGACAGGATTAAAGCTTACCTTGGGGGGAAAAAATAAAAGATTCTTTATCAAATACCATGTATTTTTTTCCCAGAGAATTCTGTTTCTTGTAGTTAATAGGAGGAAGGGATTGTTTTCTAGGACCAGTAACAGGAACAGATGTGCTTTTCAAGGTTGGTGCTTTTCTAAACTCTTCAAATAAAAGCTGAAAATTCATATGAATCTCATTAAGTGTAAATATGCTTGTCTTAAGTGAACTTTCAGCTGTTACCTTGAAGTTGAAATAGACTTCTGAGTTCAACTAGTTAATAAGGGCTTGTTTGGAGTAACTTAGATTTTAATTTTAATTTTAAGGTTATAAAAATGTAAAGAAGTATCAGCTTCATATTTAATTGGATCCTTCAAAATGCCCATGCTGACTGGTCTGTTATTTGATCCATTTGCTTTGAAAAATCCATTGTATTTGGAGATGGATGTTTGGTTTTGTTGCTTTGTGGTGTTTCTTTCCTGAAATTTTTTTTTAATTACCTTGCTTGTTTTATGCTAGTAACATGGTGCTATGTCATTTCTATTAGTATTTGCAAGTTGAATCACAGATGTGTCACAAATTCTGACAGTAAATAATTAAAGTATTTAAATAAACTTGTGTCTATGCGACAGTTCTCTGGTTGAACAAATTTGTAGAGCAAGATTTTATTCTGATCTATAATTATAGCTGCCAGTGACTGGCATGATCCTTACTGAGTCACATTAATTTACACAGTAAGCAGCCATCTGTAGAAATTTTCATAGTACCTCGTCTGCAGTGCTATATCACATGGGAATTCTGAAACTACCCTGCCCACTAAGGAGCTTTTAATACCAAGGATGTAGTCTTACAACTACAGACAAATTGTTTCAGACTTTTTTTTTTTTAATCTTACTACAAGCTTGCCTAATGATCTAAAAAAAGTGTACATTTTGGACTCCTAATGACAGAACACTTGGTAAACTGAGAGTGTTCTTTGTATTTTCTTTAAAAAAAAAAAAAAAGTCCTTGGTCCTCTGTTGAATAACTTAACAAGGCTTATGGAGTATAATGGAATTCATATTACTTTCTTTGAAAAAGATAAATATCCTTTCAATACAGTTGGAAACTATTCTCAATCTGTCAGTATTCTATCTTCAAGAAAAAATAAAATGATATTCTGTTATTGCTGTGTAAGGCTGATCTAAAAAAGGTAGAATTATTTTAACATCCATAACAGAGATGTTAACAAATGGTTGAAAAGTGTTTTAGCCCCCAGATTGTTAATTTATATAATATTGTTTAAATTACAAGCATCATCCATGCAAAAATTATTTAAAAATTAGAAGTGAGCATGACATTATTTTAATCAATAGTTCATTTATGGGACATTAAACAATTAGTAAAAAATACTAGCTCAAATTATTCAGAGCTGCTCAAATATCATTAACTTCAAGTGCTCCTAAAACATAAAAACTTCAGCCTCTGCAGTGAACACTGGTAGCTTTTGAAGTTCATGGCTGGGGAAAATATTTCATATTTATGATTTACCCATTTCTGTTTTAAGTAGAAACCCTGTATTGTATTTATAAAGAAAGAAAGGAAAAGAAAAAAAAAAAGAACATATCAAAAAGAAATCCCGTTAATAACAGACTCAGGAACTGGTAGTATTAGCTGTTTAGTTGAGGGATATAAATATAGGATAGAAAATCCTAAAATTTTACCCTTTAACATTTTAAAGAGTGATTTCCCATTATACTTAACATTATAATGCCTCTTCCTACAAATCCTTTTCATTTAGTCAACCACTCAGAGTGCTCCCATAAAGAACTAAAGAATCTAACACAGAAAAGTGACTAAAAAAAATGTTTTCAAAGCAAAATATGTGGGCAAAAGAGAGAACTGCCATAGCATGTCTCACTACATAATTTTACCTGGATAGGACAGGAGTAATAACACTTATTTATGTTTAGTCATGAATTGCTTTTACAAAGTGTCCCTGAATGATACAATAGCAGGTGGGAGCCAACACTTTTCACTGGTACAGGTGAGTTTGATTTCTCACAGAGCACCGGTCATACAGACTCTGGAACAATCTTCCCTATAACCATGATGGTTTACTATTTGGGTCTTTTATACTCTACGGGACAAACAGACATCTATCCCCAGTATTGGGGATAGATGATTAGCCCCAAGTAAATTTGCCTATTTTTTACTAAACCCTAGAACACAAAGTGTATGGAATCTTTTATGTTTCATTCACTGAGTGTCTTAACCAAAACTCACAGGTCATTTGATCAAGCTTATAAATTACTGATACCAAAGAGGCACAGAATAGAAATAGGTCTCCTGGTCTATTAACCCTAGATCACTTGAGTACATCTGAAATATGTCTTACCTTTCACTGTTTCAAGATAACAATTCACTATCAATACCACTACAGTATAGAAATTTAACTCTGGCTGTGATTTGATTACTTGAGAAATATCATAAACTTGGTCAAATTAGTCATTTCTGGAAATTGTTAATTCAAAAACAACAAATATCAAATGGTGAGGAATCATATTAAAGCATGAACCTCATGTTGATCTGTACACATTGTATGTACCATTTCTTATTAATATCCCCTGTCCTTTAGGAAAATTGTTCCACCATATATCATGATTAAATTAGGTGGTGTAAATTTTGTTTTTATTCTTAATTAAATAAGATATATTCCCCACCTTAAAGCTGAAGAAGTAAATTTATATAATCCATGATTATAATCTGTTTATCAAAGGAAGACAATTAAATGGTCAATTTGGCCTACTGAAGCCAGATAATTCTCTGGAATAGAGAGCATCAAACCGAGTAGGGCATTTGGCCATCTTCCCAAATTTAAAAAAAAAAAAAAAGAAAGAAAAGAAAATTGTTCATCTTCATGGACAAGAAGAGAATGCCTTTAAGGAACAAGGATTTTCAGAAATCTTTTCATTATATTTTCTCCTAGTATTGATGAAGTTCTTGGCAAAATAGAGAATGTTTACAGAAAAGAGAATGCCTATTGTATTTCTATTATTTTATTTGTAATACTGTAACCTATTTCTAGATGTTGTTCTTTTGGTCGGAGCAGTAAAGTATGATAAACTCCCAGGCATGCTCCCAGGCTTTGAAAGCTGGCTTAAAGAGAAAGATAATGTGTTAACAAAACAACTCCTTAAAGTCTTCACTTAAAAAACCAAAGACAAACAAGCAAACAAAAGTCTGGAAAGAAAAAACAAAACAAAACAAAACTCAAGTTCCATTTAATCACTAATAACTTGAGAAATAAGAAAAGAATGTATAGAACCTACTGAATAATTACCTTGTCTCACCCTAAAAAGATATTTGAGCTGAACAACTTAGAAATTACAACACTAGCAGGTCAGAAAGAGTACCACTTAAGAAAGCATCAGATAATCATATTGCCTCTTTATTCTCTATTAAAGCTGTCCTGGGTTTGTTTGTTACTAAGATTTAATTCCCCAAAAAAGAATTGGGAAATATGCTTAAATTTTGTATCATGTAGCAGATATATTTAGAATTAGTAATATAGTATCAACTACTTTCCAATTCAGTGTTGCTGAATTATGAGTAATTCATCCTAGCTTGATTTTTACCAGCTTGAAGTAATCACTATAAGAAAACTCAATAGAAAAAAAAAAAGAAAAGAAAATTCAATAGATATTACATTCAATCAAAAGTTTAAAGTGATTCCACAACTGCATGTCCAAAAATTACTGGGGTCTACCTAGAACCATGGGAGAACAGACTTACTGGTAACTAATTTGCCCAGTGCAAGAGGAGTAATGAATATATCTAGATACAAAGAGTCTTAAGATTGCAAAGAAGTCATCAACTTTTTCTCTAAACCATTAGTAAATTTTCAAAAAGAAACAACAATTTTTTTTTCCTTTTTATAAAATTAACATATAATATATTATTTGTTTCAGGGGTACAGGTCTATGATTCATCAGTCTTATACATTTCACAGCATTCACCATAGCACATACCCTCCCCAGTGACCATTACCCTGCCACCCCCTCTCTCCCACAAACCCTCCTTGACCAACCCTCAGTTTGTTTCCTGAGATTAAGAATCTCTTATGAGCCTGGTGGTGGGTATTGAGGAGGGCACATATTGCATGGGGCACTGAGTGTGGTGCATAAACAATGAATCTTGGAACACTGAAAAAAAAATTAAAATTAAAAAAAAAAACCATAGAATAAAGAATGGAGATTAAAAAAAAAAAGAGTCTTTTATGGTTTGTCTTCCTCTCTGGTTTTATCTTGTTTCACTTTTTCCTCTCTTCCCCTATGATCCTCTGTCTTGTTTCTCAAATTCCTCATATCGGTGAGATCATATGATAATTGGCTTTCTCTGACTGACTTATTTTGCTTAGCATAATAGTCTCTAGTTCCATCCATGTCATTGCAAATGGCAAGATTTTGGGGTTTTGATGGCTGCATAGTATTCCATTGTATATATACACCACATCTTCTTTATCCATTCATATGTTGATGGACATTTAGGATCTTTCCATAGTTTGGCTATTGTGAACCCTGCTGTTATAAACATTGGGGTGCACATTCCCCTTTGGATCACTACATGTGTATCTTTAGGGTAAATACCCAATAGTGCAATTGAATTTAAACAGAATTTTAAAAAATATTTACAGTGGGAATAAATGCCTTTACAGTAGATAAACAAACATCATCAATAGATCGAACTGGGGGCACCTGGGTGGCTCAGTGGGTTAAGCCTCTGCGTTTGACTCAGGTAATGATCCCAGGGTCCTGGGATCAAGTCCCGCATCAGGCTCTCTGCTCAGTGGGGAACCTGCTTCCTCCTCCTCTCTCTGCCTGCCTCTCTGTCTACTTGTGATCTCTATCAAATAAATAAATAAAATCTTGAAAAAACAATAGATTGAACTGATGTTACATGTCCTCTAGTAAGTTACACTGAGCTACATATGGTGTGTAACACTCAAACCACAAATGTTTAATTTGAATTAAATCATAAGACAACAATTATACCAAAACAAATTTTATATCACAAAAGCAACTGGTTTATATTCTTCATAAGCTTCAACACTATAAGTGATTTTTTTTTAAAGACTAGTATTACTAGCACTATTTTAGATGAAATGGATAAAGAGTTATCAGTCAACTGCAACATGGAATCCTCAATCGACTTTGGCTCAACACAACAACAAAGTAGATTTAAAGGACATTATTGGGAAAACTGAGGCTATCTGCTAATGGGCTGCACATAAGATAATGTTGTTTTATCAATTTGAAAATCTTTGAGAGTTATAATTATGCAATTATTGTGTTTATGTGGAAAAGTATTCTCATGCTTTTTTAATTCAAGTTTTTCTATATACAGAAGCATTTAGAGTCATGATTTATGCAACTTACTTAAAAATGGTCCAGCAAAAATGTGTGCGTGTTTCTGTATGTAGGTATGTTTGTGTGTGTAAAGAGAATTAACGTGATAAATGTTAACAATTTAGTAGAGGTAGCTGGAGAATATATGGGTGTTCATATCATACTATTCTTTCAACTTTGCTCTTGGTTTGAAATTTGTCAAAACAGAAAGCTGGGGCGAAAAGACTTTTTTCATGCAATTGTAAATTGTGAGGTCAATTCACCTCTAAACTCCCAATCTTTTTTTCAGAGTTTTATTAAGCACTTCTACTTCCTGAGCAATGTCTCCAACACCCACTGTGAGTTGTAATTAATATCACCTGACAAGGTAGAATAATTTACAATTAATCCTAGGAGTGTGACAAGTCCGCAAGCTATGAAACTGTGCTTACGGCATCTCAGATATAAAGCTCTGGACAAATCGGAAACAATATATAATAGCAAAATATGTGGAGAGCTTATGTGTTGGTAATAAGCAAGATGGAATCAATAAATGTTTTCAGTTTATGAGAAGTACAGCATAAAGGTGACATTACACGGAGTCACCATGAAGAAATAAACAGCAATAGATAGATAGCACTTGCTGAAGTGAAGAAGCCAGGGGAATGTTGATTCTCTTTAGGTAAAAGTACTGAGCAGCCTTTAAAGTAATAAACCAGGTCAAACTTATGAAGAGATCCAAGTTAGAGCATCATACCTGATACGTAGCAAGTTATCAATAGATGTTTCCTGAATGAAACAATGACCCTATAAAAGAAAATACAAACAACCCACACTGTCACTCTGATTTTTTTGTTTATGTTTTTATTCACAAGTCAGACTGACAGCTATTAGTGTGGGAATTGTTTTGGTTTCCCAGGAAAAAAAATAGGCTTAGCAACTTTTTAACTGTATCAGCCATCCACTTTATTTCTGCCAGCATGCCTCAGTATGCAGTCTTTGGTGAGGTAGCTTTTCCAGAAAGAATAATAACATTAGCAGAATTGGTGCAAAATGAAATTGCTGTTACTTTTCTCATCTTTCCTTGATATATTGCTTTTATTTCCTGGTTATTCAAAACTCTCTGATGTTCTGATGAATAATTAATACATTGCCTGCATTGTTATTATTGAGTGAGATATCAGATTTTTTTCTTTGGTTCAGAATAAACAGAACAACCTTGAGGAATAGATGTTTTGTAAGTTTTGTAAAACTTTCATTGTAGTTTTGTAAAGACTTGTTCAGGAACACTGAAATGGGCAAAGTAATTATAAACAAAGTTTATACATATATAAACAAATTATAAACAAAGTAAATATAAACAAAGTAAATATAAACAAAATATAAACAAAGTATATAAAGCACAACAATTCTCATCTGACAATCAAAAGTAGTTTCACGAGGAATCCAGTGGAAATGCATGCTGTTGAATATTGCTGGCTACTAGACTCTTTACTACTTACACAGGGAATACTGTAAACACAATTGAATTGGTTCTCTAAGCTCATATTTTGAGTTCTGTTACAATTAAGAAATAGTGTCTTCTCTAATGACTACAAATAACCAGGATGATGTCTGTGCCATGCACCTCTGGCTAATTTTTCATCAGCAGATTTTTTAAAAAACCCCTTTCACACTAATTGTCATCTAATTCCAGGAAGACATCAGATATTCATAGAATATGCATTGAATTTTGTATCTAAAAGATACTGAAAAATTATGTGGTTTATTTTCATAATTTTTAGGTAAGAGAGTTTAGGTATAGAAAAGTAAAATGAGGGTGCCTAGGTGGCTCAGTGGGTTAAGCCTCTGCCTTCAGCTCTGGTCATGATCCCAGGGTCCTGGGATGGCGTCCCGCATGGGGGGGGGGGGAGTCTCTGCTCAGCAGGGAGCCTGCTTCCGGACCCCCCGCCCCCGCCCACTCTCTGTCTCTCTGCCTACTTGTGATCTCTCTCTCTGTCAAATAAATAAATAAAATCTTAAAAAAAAAAAAAAAAAAAAAAGGAAAAGAAAAGTAAAGTAAAATGATTAGCCTAGGACCTAATGACAGATTCAGAACCAAATTTTAATCTTTGGTGATTCATTTCAGTGTTCTTACTCCTACATGAAACTGTCTTGCATTAATACCCTGTTCTTTGAGGGTCAAATAGTCCTCTCTTGCCTGTAATATTTTATCACTCTAATTTATTAAATTTTCTAAGTACAAAAAAAGAGAAAAAATTGCCATTGACTTTAACTTATGTAATGTGGGAAGGACTTTAGCAATGAAAATTGCGGGGGAAAAAATGAAGTGATTACCAAGTATGGAAATCTTCCAGCATGTAATCAAGATGGAAAACTCAAATCTTAGATTTAATAATAAGTAGTATGAAGTTATATTAGTGACTACACATTATCAGATTCTGGAAAATACTCTGAAGGTGAAATTAGAGTTGCTGATTAATTTTAAAACACTTAACTCCTTTAGAGATGCTCACTGGGCAGTGTATTTACACAGGAAATATCCTAGTATGAGCTCACATGAAGTTAAGAAGGGTCTCTAAGTGATCATACTCCAAGGCAAGTTGTGAAACAAAAATATAAATGTGATAACGCGGTCTCTGGCTGTTTAGTAGGGGAAAAAAAAACAAAACAAAACAAAACAAAAAAACCTCTATAACCTAGGAACAAGTTTGGTTAGGGGAAAAAAAAAAAAAGGAATTTGTAAAACTAATTTTCCTTTCACCAGCTAGTTTTATGGAGACCAAGTAACATGAATTTCTCTACTTGACACCTTGTCATGAATTTCTCCACTGGATACCATGCTCTTCAGAATGGTGACTACATATGACACTTTTATTGAACCTCACAATTTTGAAAAACACTGCATTTCATTTCCACACAATATTGTAAGACAGTATAATTTTTACTGGTGAAGGGAATGATTCTTAATGAGGTTCAATAATTTGTTTCAGGCACATTGTTTATACATTAACAACATTGGAACTTAAAAACAGTTCTACTTAGATTATAAAATTATTTACAGATGGATTTTTTAAACACAATTTTCCATATTTCCCTTTGGTTATTTTGTTCTTTGGGCAGTCTTTGTATGGCTCAAATTCTCTTGTCATTGGCCCCAAACAGCCAAATAGGGCAAGAATTTAATTTACAAGATAATACGTGTGTATTCAACAGAAAAGTCAACCCACCTATTCTCTAACTGCTATTAGGGAAGCAAGTAAACCCAGATACAAGAACCATGGAGCTCTGCTCAGCGATATGAGTATCCTTTCACAGCTCCTTCACTGGGTACCAAGCTCGTTTCATGCCTATAAATCACAGTCAAGTGGATTAAACATTGCCTTTCTATCATTAGGTTTTTAAAATTAAAAACAAAACAAAACAACAACAACAAAAGAAAACAGTTCTACTCAATCTAAGCCTGAGCATACTTGCTTTTGTTTTTTGGTGTTTTTTTCCCCCCTTTTCTCCCCACAGGGCGACACTATTCAGAGTATAGCAGTCATGATTCTATGCTCTTGGAGGACACCAGACTATGGCCAGAGCAAGTAACTGCACCTGTGTAAGAGCTCCGAATCAATGCAACCAGTATCAAGAGGACAATAGTCCCATATAAAGAAAAGGAAACACAAGCACTGGAGGGTAATTTAAATTAGAGATAAATTTGAAAATGATCTGATTTCCCCATTCCTTGACATAATAGTTAAAGAAGGTGATGATAATTTGAAAGCCCCTCTCTCATTTGCTCTCTCATTCTCTCTCTTTTCTTTCAAGGTGAAATATTTATCAGACCTTAAAGAAAAAAAAATGTATATTTTTTATTATTTTTTTAATTTTTTATAAACATATAATGTATTTTTATCCCCAGGGGTACAGGTCTGTGAATCGCCAGGTTTACACACTTCACAGCACCCACCATAGCACATACCCTTCCCAATGTCCATAACCCCACAACAATGTGTATTTTAATAACTAGAGTTTATAAGAGATTTTTTTTAAGTTTGAACTTGTCCCTAATTTATTTTTACAGAGTCTCCACATGGTTTTAAAATTAATACTAGAAATAAGAGAAGAACGTAGGCTAATAGCACTATGATCCACTGAATCAAACAAGAGAAATAGGAGTCAGATTCTAATCTTGTGTCTCTCTTAATGGCCATATTAAACCAGTCTCATTCAAATTCCACTAAATTCATTTTGGCACTGTTCACTCCAACTATTCCCCTGTAGACATCTTACTGTCTTAGGGCTGTCATCATTTCATTCATTACAAATTTTAGTTATTGAGAGCCTGCTATGTGCCAATGTTCTAGGCACTTTCGGATACGGTATTGAACAAAAGAGCAGATCTATGCCCTAAATTCTAGCAAGAGAGAAGAACAACAAGCATAATAAAATAAATCATAAATATACTATATATATATAATATATAATATATATAAATTTTTGAGAATGACAAATGCTTTGGGGCACACAAGTGGAGCAGGATACAGAAGGCTGTGATTGCTAGGTTAAGACAGATGTTTGCTTTTAAAGAGGGTGACCAGAAAAGTCCTCAATAAGAAGATGACACTTGAGCCAAGATTTAAAAGCAGTAGAGAACTTAACCCTGCATTTGTGGGGCGAAGGTCCTAAGATGGGAATATGTCCAGTATGTGTGAGGATCAGCAAAGAGGCTGGGGGGCTGGATGGTGAGAGCCTAGGGAAGAGTAGTGAGGGAGGACAGGCAAGTGATACGAACTTGTAAACTATGCATCACAAGGATTTTACTCCAAATGATTTGAAGAACCAGTTACAAGAGTTGAGCAGAGAAATGGCATGACCCGATTTTGTTTTGTTTTGTTTTGTTTTTAAAGAATGGCTCTGGCTGCTGTGTTGTGATTATATTACAGGAGGCAAATATAGAGCAAGAAGACCAGTTTAAGAGTTTATTACAAAAACCTAGAAATCCATTTCTTGTTTGGTCTATGAAAATAAACTTTAGTAAATCTTGGTCTACACACCACTCAGTCCATCCTTCTGCTGACATCAGTTCTTTTCTGGACTACAAGTTTGATCACATGACTTGCCCATTTCCAAATTTCAATGGTTATTCCTTGCCTACAGAATTATGTCCAACCTCTTCCTATCAATCTCTCCAAAGTTTGACCCCAATATATTTTTCCAGATTAATCTCCAACTCCTTTCCGCACTCCTGATGTTTTTGCCTTAGTTGTAAAAGGTCAGCTGCTATTTCCTGAACATGCCATTCTCCATCATGCCTTTGTGCCTTTGTGCTTGTCACTCCTACTAGGAAGAAATCACATTTCTTTTTTCTGCTTAGTGAACTTACATTTTTCTTACCAAGATTCAACTCACATGATCAATTTGGTGAAGACTTCTCTGACTCCTTATTGCAAAATTCATCCTTCTTTCACTGCATTCCATTGCCCTTCATATGTGCCCCTCCTATAGTATTAATTATATCAAAGTTATGTTCTCGTGTGTTTGCCTCCTGGATAGACTGAGTTGTGTGACAGCAGGTAATACGACCTGACTGTTTTTATATCCTATGTCTTGAGTTATAGCCCATCGCAGATTAGCACTGAATAATTTTTTTAAATAAATACTTGAAAATCATCTTTAACATGTGATATACAACATTATAGGTTGCATGCCTAATAGTTATTCACACATAAAATTGCAAAATTAAGTACTTAAAGAAATTTAGAAAGGAAAAGACAACAGTTCACATTTTTGTATTGACTTTCAGACACATTTAGTGAACCAGTTTTAGTGAAAATATATGTCCTAGACATTTTGTCTTCATAAATTATAAGTTTTCTGTCAAGATCCATTTTAAATGACATCTCTTTTTAAAATATTTCATTGCTAACTGGCCCAGGCAACCACTATGGATAGAAAGATAAATAATATTCTCTGCCCACAAAAGCTTCATAAACAAAAGGGACGGTTTGTTTACCAAAAAAAAGAGCTACCTGAGTAAATGAGGAGTGGTCTTGCAAATCATTAAGGAAAAGATCTTTCAATAACTGGTTATAAAAATGAGCTTTCCACAGAGGAAGAAAAGAAATTTTCTCCTGATTTAACGATCTAAGTGAGGAAGAAAATTCAAAACTTTTAGAACACTAAGTCAAAAATTTTTTTAACCTTAGAATAAGAAGAACATTTTAAATAAGATATAAAGATTATTTAAAAGGAAAACTTGTTTAAATGCACTGTAGCAGCATAACAAAAGATTATATAAGAAAGATAAAGATATTATAATGATGTGTATTTATTTATTTATATATTTATTATGTTTCAGGTTTTTATTTAAATTCTAGTTAGTTACCATATGGTGTTACATTTGTTTTAAGAGTAAAATTTAGTGAATCATGACTTACATATAATACCCAGTGCTCATCAGGCAAGTGCTCACCCATCACCCATTTAGTTCATCCTCCTACTTCCCTCCCCTCCAGCAACCTCAGTTTGTTTTCTGTAGTTAAGAATCTCTTTTATGGTTTTCCTCCTTTCTTTTTTTTCTTTCCCCTATGTTCATTTGTTCTGTTTCTTAAATCCCACATATGAGTGAAATCATATGGTATTTGTCTTTCTCTGACTTATTTCACTTAGCATAATGCTCTCCATTCCCATCCACATCACTGCAAATGGTAAAAGTTCATTATTTTTTATGACTGAGTAATATTCTGTTGTGTATATATCACATCTTCCTCCTCCATGCATCAGTCAGTGGACATTTGGGCTCTTTCCATAATTCATCTATTGTGATAATAATGCTGTAAACATTGAGTTGCATGTGCCCCTTTGAGCCATATATTAATTTAAATGACAAAAGACTAGAAGATATTGACAAAATGTATGACTCTAATAAATACAAATAAGAAACATTCAAATAGGAAATGGGCAAAGCATATGAGCAAGCAATGTACAATTTCTATTGTATACAAATTCTATTGCATACTTACCCAGAAAATAACCTAAGACCTAGAAAGTGGACTCTTTAGTGTAATAATAATGATAATACAATGATGTTAATATTATTTGTAATATCATAATCTTGATATTCTTTGACTCTTTTTTACATGCTATTCTTGTAAGCATTTTACATGTATGCAAACTCTAACCCACATAACTTTAACCCACATAAAGTACAATTTTAAGATTCTTCGTCCAAGCAGTTTCTATACACTACACCATATCTACGTTACAAATACTATGATTATCCCTACTAATACAGACAGATCTTATGTAAGAAGCCTGAGTTAATAATGTGAATTTTCTGTGTGTAAGTATATAAGACTATAAACAATTCTATATACTGTTTTAGGATATGTAAATGTTTAAACAATAAAAATGGAAATGATAAATACAACCAACAAATCACTACTGTGATTGCCTCAGAAAAGAGGAAGGGACTGGAGCTGGGACACGAGGCATAGTGTTAGGATCTAAGTAAGACCATATCATTCCATTTCCTTAACAGTAAAATCCAAAGTTCTTACAAAGGCTTATAAAATCTTACCTGATCTGAGCCCCTCATTATTTCTCTATCTACTATGTCTCTCTAACGGCCAACTCTACACATAACTTTCCTTCTACCTGGTGTCACAATCCTCTCTCTTCTGGGCCCTTCCTAGCTATGTGTTCTTCCTGGAACATTCTTCCCCAGCTACTTGCATGGCTTATTCTCTCACATCATGGACCTACAACCACTTGCCCATCCCATCTGAAATAGCAAAACCACTCCTCCTCCTCCTTGCTTCTTCTCATCTCCTTTTATCCGATAGAATCGATAGTCTTCCAGGATACTATATAATTTATGTATTTATTACACTTACTGCTTATTTTCCGTCTCCTCCCTACTAGAAATAATTTCCGAGACGGAAAAGATTTTTGTTGATGTCATTCATCAACAGTGCCTCAACATGTATGTACAATATGTATATATAAATTATATATTGTTTATATTTATATTATATGTAACATCTTACTAAAAGCAGAAAGAAAATATGACACAGAATTCGCAATTGTTAATTCCAGGTAGTCTGTGAATATAAGTGATTATCTTTCTTTGCATTTTATAATTGTTTTAAATTTTGATAAAAGAATTAACTAAAATATAACACATTTGAAGACTATAAATTATGTAGAATAGGACTGATTTTCTTTTGTTAGCATTTAAATTACATGGCACAAAAATTAAAACCTGAAGTTATTTTTTGAAGTTATTTTTAATGAAATATTAAATTCCGACCAGTTGTTTCGCTAACATGAAGGTCTAGCTAGCTTTCCTTTTAATTGAATTGATATATTATTTATGCCATGCATTCTATTATTTAGCTTAAGTGTATGAGGAATAAGAAATTATATAAATTTCATCAGAAAATACTTTGGTTTTTGTGCTTGAATATTTTCCCTCAATTTGATGACCTAAAGAAACACCTAAAATAAAAGTTTGAAGAAAATGTCGATTTTCTTTCTATCACCCATTTAAAAATGATTTTATTTTTTATATAAATAAACATAAAAGGACTATCTTGAGTTTAAGACTTAATGAAGGATATTTATAACACGTAGAGCAGAGGATTCTTATCAGAGTACCATTATAACCAAAAAACCCAGGAGGAACTAACTTCAAAGTCAAGCTCGTTTCCAGCAACGTAATTTTTCTGAAAACTGTATGATGACCCAACTCACTTGAGTGAACAGAACTGGAGATGTGCATGCTTCCTCGGGAGGTCTAATGTACAGATATTTAGCTTTAAACATATGAGTCACATTACAGTCCCATTAGCAGGGAGTTTGCTGGACTGGTTACGTGCAGGGCATTTATGAAAAACTGAGTGAGAGAATCTGATCCCACTATGGGTAAATAGGGAGGACAAGTTGAAAAATATCAATTCAAAGAACCAATAAACCAGATAGCTCAGAAGGGAATTTAATTGTTACACATAAAATTTAATATGGAACAGGCACTGTCAAGGTAAGTTGTTCTTTAAAACTCAGTGTAGCAGGCAAATCTTAGTGATTGGGAATCACAGGATATTCCTATATTTCAGACAGAAAAGCCCCATTGTTCGGCAGCCTGCCCACTAACTGAACTAGCAAGTAAAAAGAAAAAAGACCATGAGAAAAAACAGATATAAAATATTCTTATTTCGAAAAGTCGAGTTTAGAAAGAAAAATAACCTTTATCCAATTTTTCACACCTAGATTTCTGATGATTTTATATTCATGTGCAATTTCAGTTCACTTTAATGACAGGTTAGGGACTAAGTAAGAAGTTATAATAGGGAAAATGAAGTGACATTCATATGGATAATGGTAACTGTTTTTTTCTCCTTAGTATAATGCTGATGAAAACATGAAAATGAAGAAATTAGCAGAGCTGTGAAGTTTGAATTTGTGAATGCTCAGGTCTCTTGAGGCAGTTAATCACATTCCAAGTTCTTGTAGCAATGCAATGGGAAAATGCATTACCTTACTTTTAAAGAAACGCATTTATGTTGGTTCATTTGTTTGTTTGTTTTCATTCCAGGAATATTTGGAGAGGAGCAGCAAATAAGTTTTATATGCACTTGTAGCCACAAATCTCTATATGCAAGCCCTGGACCTTGTGACTCAGGCCCAATATTGTGTGAGTCACTAGACCTTCTGCTTAGGAAGTCACAATTCTATACAGCATTAAAATAATGTTTCCTTGGACCCATGCTCCCTGCTTCACATTTGACTTTCCTAGGTTTCTATCCAAAGACAATGAATCGTAACATGAGAAGAATTGAAAGTTCAGTCCCTAGAGAGGTATGTCACTTGAATATAAGGACATTTGTCCTCCATGTACCCAAAACCCCACATCTGTGTGTGTGTGTGCGTGTGTGTGTGCGTGTGCACGCACATGCACACGTGTGCATGTGCATACATGTATTCATTAGGGAGTACAACCAAAATTTGTTTTTCTTTTAAAGAAAAGAGTATCACCACCTGCCGTAACTAAGTGATATAAGATGAAATGAAAATTAACTGGCCTTATGGGAGCTTCCAGATGATCTTTTCTCCCTTCTGTATCTCTTCCAACAACTTTCCCTTCAAACACTCTCCCATCCAATTTTCCCAGGTCCATACCTTGAGAGTAATTTAAACACAAATTTTCAAGATGGTTGCCTAAGGTAGGTGCTACCCTTTAAAGCTACAAGGCAATTCATTTTTTGTACATGAGGCTAGCTGGACTACATCTAACTTTAGCCTCCACATTTATTCACAATAAATTTCCTACCATTTTCCCTCTTTCCACAAATACTTATTAACTACCACTACTAGATGGATACACTGTTCTCAACCCCATGAAGCTTAGCAAACCAACTGCTTCCATACATTTCTAAAGTATTTTAAAGTATGAAGTACATAGACACATGAGCACAATTCTCAAAGTTTTATTGTCCAAAAGGCATTTACCCATATTCTTTGTTGTGTTCTGAATTCTGAATGAGTTTATAGACATCATGGAAACAGGAGCAAATACATTTTAAAAAATAGAGACAAGTTTTTTTGAAAGCTATTGAGAGGTGACTGGCTACTACGTCTATCCAGAACCACAGTCACTTGAATATACCTTTGCAGGAGCTGCCTTAGCTAATTACTGACCAATGAGAATGCCAGCAGCTACCCCAGCCTACGATGAAGTGTGGAGATAAAGCCGTCACATTCATTTTCTTTGCTTTTTAAGGAATTTGGGACAAGTTTCTTTGGGAGAGAAGACAAAAAATAGTAGAATTATTGTTACTATGGCCCATCTTGAAAAACATCTTAAGATTAATTTTCCTTAGAAAGAAATGGAAGATACTAAGCATGTAATCCTGATTTATTCTTTTTTTCCAAAGCTGAAAAACATTAGAAATCTGATTCCACCAATCATCTTTAGGAATTAAAAAATAGATATTAAATAAAGTTATATAATTTACACTCATGTTCCAATAAGTCAAAATTGGAAATTATTACTATTTTGTCAAATTTTCATATACATGCACATATATATCACACTCACACATACACAAATACTCATAGACATATATATATATATATATGGAAAAAGTAATCTATTTACCTATCTATCTAGAATTTTACATTAGTTTTCTATTGCATAATTTGAAAATATTCCCCCAATTTCTTATTAATAGAAACAATTATGAAAATATGTTGTATATGTCTCCCTAATCATATGTGTGAATGTCTCTAAAATATGTACTGTAGGTGGCAATGTAAATTTTGTGACATAGAAACACACATATTCACACTCTTATTTTCCATAAAATCACTCTTCAGAGTTGTCATACCAACTTTAGTTCCAATAATGTCTTTTTCTTTACCTTCTTTGGTCATTCTAACGTTCTTTTACGTAAAGTGTCTGTTCATACAGGTTGCCCATTGCTTGTTTTTTTTTTTTTATTTCTTCTCCCACTCATATTTTCTCTACTATGACAATTTTCTAATTCTGAAGGGCCACTTCTCTCAAACATCCCAATATCCTACTGTTCCCCACCCAAGCCCCAACCTCAACATAATCACATGTCATGTTAACAGCAACTACATAATGTAGTCAGGAATTGACAACATAGAAATTTCTTAATCTGCTATTACTATAAGAGAATCTTTTCATACTGTCACTATATAAGCATCATAATGTCCATATATCAGGACCAAACTGTTTTGGTTGAGTCAAGTGAAAGAAAAAGCTAAACAGGGACTTTTAAGTCCATCTTGTATGTGAAGTTTTTCTCCACATTCCAAATTAAAAAAAAAAAAAAATGAGGTTCTGCTGATGCTCCTGTCATATAGCTATGTGCAAGATGCCTTGATTTTAGAAATTGGTATCTCAAAGCAGAAATGAGGTAAGACTGGCATTGGGCACAACTGCAAAACAGAAGACAAACAGGTGTTAAAAAAAAAAAAAAAGGAGTAATATACTAAATTTCCCACCAGAAACAATTGCATTAACCCTAAATTATCTAATCCCTTAAAGATATGGTAAAGTCAGTCAGTAATTAACAATTTTTAAGGTGAACAAGAAAATAACTACTACCTTTAACTATTTAATTGGGGTTGTAAGTTCCAGAACCACTGGGTAGTGACAAAAGGACTTAAGACTGAAAATTCCCAAGTGAAAATAACTCTAGTTCTTAACAGTCAACTCAGTCTCTTTGGATAGACTCCATTTGTTGTAGGTAAAAGTTTAGTCTTTTGAAGATTTTTTCCCTCATCCCTTCCAAACTATCCAAGATGCCAGCCAGCAGAAGAGTGATGTTCTGCAGATATCTGCTGTGGAAGTTCAAGTTGGTGGCCATTTGCCTCTGTTCATGAACCTTTTACACCATGAATTCTTCATCTGGATCACAAAAAGATATCAATCTTCTGATCCTCTTATATCTTCTACATTGAAATTCTACCTATGCAGGCTGTGAGGAAACTGGAATGCTACTTTTTGATTATTTACCTGAAGTACATAAGCCTTTGCAAAATTTTTGCTAGGTTAGATATGATACCAAAATAATGTGGTACTATTAAAGGAGGATTTTGTTCTTTCTCAGATTCCTCTGTCTTAATCAATATTTTTCTCACATACTCATAATCTTGAGGATTCCCTTAGAAAAATGTTAAACAAGGGGTACTTGGGAGGCTCAGAGAGCTAAGTGTCTGCCTTCGGCTCAGGTCATGATCTCCAGGTCCAGAAATGGAGCCCCATGTCAAGCTCCATGTGGAGCCCCATGTTGAGCCCCATGCTTGGGCTCCCAGCTGACTGGGGAAGTCTGCTTCTCCTTCTCCCTCTGCTTATGCTCTCTCTTTCTGTCTCCCTTTCTCAAGTGAATAAAACCTTTTTAAAATTAAAAAAAAAAGAAGAAGAAGAAAAATGTTAAACTAGCTCCTACTTCCCTTCACTAAAAGTTTAGCAGAATTTCTCTCACTTCCTCCTCTGACAACTTCCCACATCCTATTTTGGCCGGTTGGATTTCTATTATATCATATCCAGAGTTCTCTGTCTCTCTGTGTGACTTAGAATAAAACTAACTATTCAAGCTTGACTCTATCAGAACTGGCTCTTGATATGTTAATGGGAGCTTAAGGAATTTAGAAAATCCTCTTTTCTCTCAGTAATGCCTAGCTTTCCAGAATATTGTCTCACAAAGGATTCAGAAATTCTTAGTGACTTCAGTGATTAATTTGACAGTCAAAACCTAGTAATGATTTCATTGTTCTAATTGGTATATCCATCTTTCCCAGAGTTAAGCCTCTTGGCTTGTCCTTAAGAGAACACTACAGAGGAAAACTATTTAGGAGGGAAAAAAATAAATTATATTAACATTTCCCAAATATTATTCCATTATGGGATAAAATAATTTGCATTAAAAACAAATTCCATAGTATAATATTGATAATTTTTGTAAATATATTCATGCTTACACTGTTGAATAAATTCTACAGAATTTAATTTTAATATCCCTAATTATTAATAGAGTATCATTTTTTGTAAAATTCCACACCTTTTCTTTATTATTTTGGATGAGAGTTCATAGAGAATGCTGGTCCTACAGTGTCTTAAATATACTTAAGGCATATGAAATGGCAGGTTTTTATCTTAGTTTGAGAAATTCAAAAATTAAGTATATTCTAATATACTTTTATTTATATTTATATTATTATATTATTCTTATATTTCCTTGTGGAACACTTAGCTGGAGCTGAGTAGAGGCTGGCAGCTCTCCATGGCATTGTCCTCTTGGTTCATCTCAGTGCTCTCCACTTGCCATTTGCTCTGACACAATACCCATTTATTGATGATAACTGCATGGTCTCTGTAGGCAAATGAGTTTGCCAAACATTTGGACTACATACACAAACCTAAGATAGCCATATTTAGTATAGGTAGGCTCTGAATTATGATCACAATCAACAATCCAGTGCCCAGAGCATACAAAACCAATAAGCAACACCCTCTGAGGCATGTCACCAATGCTAAGCTTATTTCTGTCAGTGTGTCCTGCTACCTAGAAGTTCCACTGGCACCCATGGTGGCCCAATGCCTCAACTCTTAATTCTAGCACTTCTCCTATTTCTTGCTCTAACACAGATCCAAATCTTTAATGGTCTCTGATTCTGCTACCCCATGTAGAAGATCAATAGGACTGTTCCAACCAGTGACTGGCATTTGCATCTGGGGTGTCCAAAGGAAGTAAGAATAATAGTTGTGAAGCTCAGAGAAAGAGAGCAAATAGCAAATGGTATGCAAATGACATAATAAGGACAAAGTCACAAAAGTGGCAAGGATCTAAGAAGCAAGACAAATTGGAAGCATCAATAGGGTCTCAAAAGTCAGGGCAGATGAGAGAGCATAAAGAAATAGGCCAGACCAGTTTTTGACATGTGCCGAAGGATGTGGGGTTATATTTTGACTTCCTGCAGATAATTCACTTGTGCTGAACCTATGCAGAAGGCTTGGGATGAAACGAACTACAATGGACTCTGAAATTTGGTTCAGTGCTGGAATGAGGCAGTTAAGGAACTTCTTTAGACTTTATCTACTCTCTAAATTTGTGAGGTTATTTCAACAATGGAGGGCCTTAGAAAATCTAGATAGTAGCACAGATTAAAATATTTAAAGTGTATGTTGCTCACAATTGGAATAATCTGAATTGGTGTCAAATTATGGATACTTTTGCTTAAAAATTGTGTGGTACATGAGTGCATATTTCCATTCAGCCAGTATTTTCTAGGAACTTAAAATTCTGTCAAAAATAAAGGACAAAAAGCAAAAGAAGTCCTTTAAGGTCAAAGAAAGAGTTTACCTTAAAGAAATTTAAACGACTTTTTTGGAAATAAGATTTGCCTTCTGTTTAGGGTAATTTGAAACCTCAAGTAGTAACTTACCCTTATCACAGTTTCTCTTTTAAGTGCCAAGCACAATGTTAGGTGCCAGAAGTAAAATATTTTATTCACTACTTAAGATAAGTAAAGGAAATGTTCTTCTTCCCATTAAATAAATAAGGGAGTCAAAAAGTTTTTTGCCTGCATTATCTTTATAATTTTCCTAAAGCTCAATTCCATGTCATCCACAGGCTTTGTCCAGTACAGTCTTCAAGCTATTTCTAAATTTATATTTCTAAACGATATTTCTAATCTTGTTGCTATCATCATTCCCTTTGGAAAAAGTTCAGTTTCTTAGGCTACCACTCAAAGTACTAGAAGAGGTTTTGCTACGTAATACTGCAATAATTATCACCTGTTTTATCCCTTTAAAAACTAGATATTCCAAAATATTCCAAAACTTTCTTTTGCCCAAATAGCTTAAACATACCTACTCAAGGGATGCCCTTTTCCCTCTTCCTTAATAACCAAAGATTATACATCCCTACATCCTCCAAGCAAAAAACAAATGAAATAACAATTTTCATGAACTCTTTCCTGATTTCTCTAGTCTCAAATAATCTATTTCTACCATGAACAATTTTCTCTGCTATGAGTTCTTTTGCAACTTAACCCATTATACTTTTATAGCATTGGGTGGTTAATGATGTGGATATTTATATTAATTGGTTTTGTGGCTATAAGAGGTATAGGGAGATATACTGACAAAATGGAAGCTACTGGGAAGGTCTGGAAAGCAGGCTTTGGAATCCCTGGGGAAATTTGGGGAAGAATGAACAAGACCACATCATCTCTGAATTAAGTTATTTAAAAAGCAGACTTCAATGTAGCTGGAAGGGTTTCCTGCAGATACACAATCTCCTTTGGGTTCAAAGTCTTCATTCTAATTATCATTCTGATTATCAACCAGTTTTGGTCATTCCTAAAATACTGTTTTTATTCAGGCCAGTCAATGAGAAACAAGCAAACAAACAAACAAACAACCTATAGGGATGACCCAGAATGATCCCATACCTCAGAGCAATAGGACACTTAAGATAAAACCATCATGATGTTCCTGAACTTTAGCTAGAAATTATAATGGTTAAAAAAAAAAGTCATGATATCTCTGAAATTCTGAGAGAGTAGTTTGCTTTCTGGTGATACACATGTGTAAGTAAATATAAAAAGTTATAAAATTGGAAGTACAAACACCAATTTGGGAATTAAGATTTAAACATCCTTTTCTGAAGTAGCGTAGACAGGGGTCTCTTTTCACCTGCAACTTCAAGAATTTTGCAGCAAAAAACAGAGACAGCAATCAGAGCAGGGAGCTCATCTCTATCTACCTTGCAATGATATAATCCAAAAGTCAACCCACGGAAGGAAGAGAGGCTTTGTGTGTGGAAGCTGTATTCAGTGTTGATGGAGGCCAACTATTTTGGAAGAAAGAGATTGTGGACACTCTAACTTCAAGGAAGTACAACTTAGTTCCAAATCCAGAAAACTTGTTGGAGATAGCAACAAGAAATAACCCTTGTGCCATGATTATACACCCTGGAAATTTCTTGTAATCTCAAGAAGAAAGGGATCTAAGGAAGAGGAATTACATTAATTTATGCAAGTATGTTTTTGATGGGCAAAGTTCTTGGCAATGTCATCTGACATTCCAAGGAGAGTCAATTTTTCTCCCTCAGTGTTGGTAAATTATAAATAATGGCTTCAGATTCCTCCCTACCTTCCTTTATGCCCTTGTAATGTTACACCGTGGCTCCTTGCATTAAGAGATGAATCTGGCTGACCATTTAGCTTATATTTGCCAATAGGAGAATAGCAAATGTGACACAACCATAGGCTTGAAGAGAGCTTAACACTTTTCATTTTGTCTCTTTCTTTATGCTTCTGCAACACTCTACCATATGAAAAAGACTGGGCTAGCCAGCTGGAGGACAAGACTTCTTGTGGAGAAGAACTGAGGTTAAAGCAAATTACAGATGCATGAGTTATCCTCAGTCTAGATCAGCTAAATCTAGCCTAAAATTTTCAATCCTTGGAATTATGAGTTAAATAAATGGCTGATATCTTAAGCCACTGCATTTTGGGGAAATTTATTATACAACAAAGCTACCTGATATGGTAGGTTTTGAAAACAAGCATCCGAAGCACACAATAATTTTTTTTTTTAATTTTATTTATTTGACAGAGAGAGACACAGCGAGAGAGGGAACACAAGCAGAGGGAGGGGGAGAGGGAGAAGCAGGCTCCCCACTGAGCAGGGAGCCTGATGCGGGGCTCCATCCCAGCACCATAGGATCATGACCTGAGCCAAAGGCAGACACCTAACAACTGAGTCACCCAGGTGCCCCCGAACCACACAATAATTTATCCACATATTTCATCTCCACTACTAGGCAGAAGGAGCTTGTGGCTAAGATCCATATCATATAATCTTTTATTTTTCCATAAGGACAATCATGATTAGCAACATAGAGTAGGATCTTAGGAATAAAAATTTGTGCTTCAAATAAATGTTATATGAGGACATAGAAGGAAAAAATTCATCTAAGGGGAAGCTTAAATTATTGAGTTCTGTATTTGGTTCTAGTGACATTCCATAAGTTTTTACCCGTGTATCTTAACCTATACAAATCTTAATCTACAAAAATCTATACCCTTCTGATGAGAAGTGTCTGGTAAATTTTTCAAGGTCCTCCCATAGCCTACCCACTACATGTCCTTAGGAATTCTAAGAAGGGGCATTTCTTCTTAGATCAAAGGGTGTTTCTTCTCAGATACAGAAAGCACATGACTCCCCTGAATATTAGCTACTTTTAATTTTTTCTTAATGTCTATAACACACACAGTGTGATGGTTAATTTTATGAGTCAACTTGATTGGACTAAGGGATGCCCAGATAGTGGTCAAAATTTAACTATGGGTGTGTCTGAAAGAGATTAACATTTTAATCAATAGATGGAGTAAAGAATATTACCCTCACCAGTGTGGGTGGATATCATTACATACACTGAGGGCCTGAATAGAATAAAAGGGCAGAGAAAGGGCCAGTTTGCTGTTTCATTTGATCTGGGACATACATCTCTTGTCCTCTGGCATCAGCACTCTGGCTTCTCAAAACTTTGGACTTTGAATTATGCTCTAGTTTTCTTGGTTTTCTAGGAACCAGAAAGGACACAGATCCATCATTGGACTACTAGGCCTCCATAATTATGTAAGTGAAAGCCAATTCTTAAAACAAATCTCTCTCTCTCTCCTTTTCCCTCTTCCTCTCTTGTTCCCTCTTCCTCTCCGTGTATATGTATATGTATGTATATGTTTGTGTGTGCATGTGTGTGGATCCTGTTGATTCTGTTTCTCTGGAGAACACGAATGCAAGAGTTATGCATAGAAGTTTCTTCTTTCTGTGACCCACGAGCTGTTAATACCCTGTGGCATTATCTTCCCGTATGTTCTGTTTATTGACTGCGCAAACCAGTAAAGCTATTTGAAGTTCTCTTCCTGTTCGGTCTCCGGGGAAGAGAATTGACAGAAGAAAGTAGAATTTGTCAAAATAAAAAAAAATAAATAAATAAAAAGTAAAAAGAAAGTAGAATTTGTCAAAATAAACTGGAGATTACTGACCTGTGTCCTTCATTAAGATAAAATTCCTCCAGCCCTTGTCTGTCTTGGCTGGCACAGAACACATATGTGCATGCACACACATAGTCAGCGTGTTTTCTTCCAGTGTGTTTTTTATGGTGCATGTATTATTATCTGTTTTAGGGTTTTTTTCCCCTCTTAATGTAATGTAATCCTACAACTTGTTTAGATATGATTACCTCTAGAGATTAAAAAGGAGATGTTTTATAAATGTTAAAATCTATATTATACTAATATGCCTGCTGTTCAGGGAAAACAGCTCACTGGGCTGCAAAATGACATGATGGTTGTGTTTTAAAATGTATTACCTAAATTACTATTAATAATAACATGACAAGATAATTAACACCTGCATAGCATTTTTCATTTTAAGAATACTTTAGAAATATTAATTGTATAACCTCTTCAACACCCCACTTTACAACGAGAGTAACTAAAGCAGAGGTTAAGTGATTTTTCAAAAGTCAAAATATTCTGCATAAAATTTAACAATATGCCCGTGATGCCCCTGCCTTAACCTTACACCAACAAGTGATCCCTCTTTTCCCTTCATATCTAGAATCAGGAAACTGTTCATAGCATTAATATAATAATACTCTGCTACCAGCCATGCTAGTAGTCAGTAGTCCACCTACTGAGTTATACCCAGACACTTCCCCAAAAGGAAAAAAGCCTAATGAGAAATCAGCCAGCAAAATAATAAATTAAACTCTGAGACTTCTCCCTTCTATCTCTAATTGGTAAGTACAAAAGAAATGCTGGATATATTTATTGGTGGCAGATGCTCTTGTCCTTTCAACTCAGTGCAAAGGAAAACAATAGTCAATAAAGTTAGGAGGGGGAGGACAAGGATAATACAGAATCTTACACACCTCAGGCATGACTAGAGGCCAATTGATATGCACAGGTAACACAATTTCACAGGTGATGTCATTCTGCAGAAGGGCACCGAGTAACCTATATTTATTATTTACTTAGCCATTATCTCTTTCTTTGGTTACTATCTGCAGTTATTTGTCCAATAGAGTTAATAATACACAAAATTAGCTAATACCTAGCTTTTAGTGCAAAATATGAGCTATGCATCTGTGCAATTAGTCCTATTTAATAAAAGTGGCATAAGGCTCTAAGGTGGTAGAGTGATTTTTGTCATATCATATAGGTGTAACATATAGAAAACAAAGCACAGGCTTTTTACATTTTGATTAAAGATTTCTTTTGATTAAAGAGCCACCAGGTAGCTCTCTGTTAAGATCTCAATAGGAAAAATATTTAGAACATACAGAATATAAAACACATGCTCTAATTCAGTGAGTTAGGAAAATAGTTTCAATGATGAGATATGGAAATGGTAAAATTCAAAGTAGGGTAGCTGATGAAAAATAATGCCCAAACTGGGAATTACATCAATTAGCTGGTGTTGACCTGGTGAAAAATGTGTTGTCATTTGTAAATAAAGCAGTTTTATATGATTAGAAAATTGCTATCATAATCAAAATCTATTATTGTCTTAACTAATTGAATTAAAATTATGGGAAACATATATTTGACACTTTAGAGTTACATTATCTTGGGTTTTTAAGTTGTAATATCTGAGCTATACCAATCTTTATTTGAAAAGAGTATAGAGATAATATTGTTTCCAGCATTATAGTCAATGATGATTCTCCCTAAATGATTCTCCTAATGGAGAATGAGAGGTGTGTGGAAGAAAACACGCAGGGAGGGGCCAGAAATTATGTGAAAATAAGAAAGTAGAGGATTTCAAATAAACACAAAATAATTTAAACTCAGTTTGATAGCTTTGGGGCACTGAGATACAAAATGAAGACTAAAAGGTTAGGCCCATTGAAAGTAAAAAATCTTATAGGAGACAATCTCATGAAATCTGCAAATCTAAAGGGAAACAATATAAATGAGAAACCCACAACTCACAAGGGAGTATCAGAACAATGCCCTTTGTTGGAGGGAAAAAAATAATCTACTCTGGAAATTTATAACCAAAATTCAGGACTCATGTGTTTTTGTATCGGAAATGTGAGAAAACTTTGTGGTTTGGCAAAACTCTAAATAGTCCCAAGTTGCTCGTGTACCTGGGTGACTACTAAAAGCAAGCACATAACTTCTGTAGAACTGAAGAATCTTCACCCACATTTGAAATAATGCCTTCATTTAAAGATCCAAGGGAACTGGCCATTCACTGTCAAAAATAACAAAATACAAATTCACTAGGCAACATGAGTGAAAACTACTCAAAACAAATGGGACAGACAGGGAGACGCCCAGAACTCCCTGAAGGAGTGTCATGCTGACCAGTTGCAAAGGAGGAGGTTGGCAGACGCTTCTTGGAGGATCCGCCTTAGCTTCAGAGAGTAGCCTTGTGCAAAGGCACACCCTTCCTGAGCAGCTCACGTCTGGTGACGGAGCAAGGTGGGCGTATGAAGGCCCAGCCATTTCTGCCCAAGGTGACCCCAAAGGACCATGTTTGCTCCCCCAACTACTCAGCATGCTGGCAGATATTTGCATGGAGGCTGCACTGCAATTTGACCTCCTCTCCCTGCTCTTCACACAAACTGACCCATAATAAAAAAGTGGTGCCTCAATCTCAGCATCTGCTTTCAGAGAACCCCACCTGTAGCAACAACAAACAATAGAAGCAGAGCCTCGAGCACTGAAGAAACTAAAGGTATCCAATGCAGAATATATAAGAAATATGTTTAATATGTTTTAAGAAATAAAAGATAAACCTAAAACATGAACATAGAAAATAGACAATTATAAAGAGATAATAAAGAGATAAAAAGATAATGAAAAGAACTAAATTGGGGATTCTAGAAATGAGTGGTATTAAGATTGAAATAAAAAATTCAGTAGATGGATTAAACAGCAAAACAGAGATGAAGAGATCAGGCCCTAGAAAATGCATGTGAATAAATTAGCAAGAACACAGGCCAAAGAAGGGGATGTTATCATGAGAGAAAGGTTGAAACACAGAAGAAAGTGAGATATAGGTCTAAAGGTAATTTCAAAAATATAAAATAGAGAAAATGGGAAAAGAAGTGTTGTTTTAAAAAATTAAGGATAAAATGCTTACCAGAATTGTTGAAATAGACCAATCCTCAGATCCAGAAAGACAAAAAAAAAAAAAGAAAGAAAGAAAAGAAAAATGAAGCCTGATAAAAAGAATTCCACTTGCATTTTCAACATGACCCCCATTCTATAACAGAAACAAAGAAACGACAAAAAAAAAAGCAGTTAGACGAATAATAGAATGAAAGGCAAAAGACAGTATTAGGATATTGGCTAATATCAATTAAATGTCACGCTAGAACATTATGCTCAGTGATACTGCTTTTAAAGAGTGGTGGAGAAATAAAGACATTTATAAATGAAAAAACAGTTTGTCCACAATAGCTTCACACCAAAGAAAACTGCAAAACACATATTTTAGATGGACTGGAAATGTTTACACAGTAGGTGTTCAACAAGGTAGAATTCTTATTTTAGCAATATATTACTCTTGTCAAAAAGTATCTTAGCAGTGCATTGAGATGGCTTTGTAATATATCAACTTGGCTTGACTAAACTTGATTTTCCAAAAATCCCTTTCCTGTTTCTGGGTCAATTAGGCCACCAGAACAATTCTGGTAGGAGATCCGGAGGGTGGAGGGGAAGCAGCAGCCATTCCAGAGCCCACTTGCATTGGTGCTGATAATCTGGCTCGCCTCAGCAGGAGGCACATATTAGGTTTCCAGCTGCTCCTAGCTCTTCCTGTAGCTTTTCTGTCTTCTGGGACAGGCACATATTTTTAGTTCTATGATAAAGGGTCCCAGCTTCTGCATGGCACCCAAACCCTCAAGATCACAGTTAACAAGACGGACGTGAAGTGGTTTGTGTGTGTGTGTGTTTCTTTTTAATTGAAGTACAATTAACATATAGTGTTGTATTATTTTCAGGTATACAATATAATAATTCAACAATTGTATACATTTCTCAGTGTCCATCAAGATAAGAGTACTCTTGATCTTTTTCAACATTTCATCCATCACCCCTGGCCACCTCCCCTCTGGTAGCCACCAGTTTGAGCTCTGTAAGTAAGAGTCTGGGTTTTTCTATTTGTTTGTGTTTTTTGTTTTTTTGTTTTTCCCTTTGATTTGTTTCTTACATTTCACGTATAAGTGAAATTATATAGCATCTGCCTTTCTTTGACTCACTTATTTCACTTATTAATAAGACTAATATGAGTTTTACTCCACCCCAAGCCACTTCACGTTGGTGGGCTCAGGCTTGTTCTTGCGTGCTTCTGGTTTGAACTAATCTTCCATTTTGCACTGTCTGCCAGGTAAACTTTAGGTTTCAGCTGTATCAGATGCAAAGACAACAGCTTTACAGAGACTGCTTGGCCAACTCTCACAACTGCATAAAGTAAAATACACACACGCACGCACACGCACACACAATAATGTATATATACACTTATATATAAATAGAGCAACTAATGTGTGTGTGTATGTGTGTGTGTCTTATTCCTTTTGCCTTTCTGCTTGACTTCTAACAGTACATACATTATTGTCATGTTCTGTGAGTAATTTTTTTTTTTGTTTACGAGGTGATTACTCCTGTGTTCCTAAAAAAGAAAAAAGTTCATTCCATGTTAATATGAAGCTACAGAGAATCACGGAAATGATTACTGATATTGATGAGTAAATGAGTAAAGATATTGTTCAGATAGGGTTAACTCAGCACCATCCTATCACCTTTATGAAGATTTGGTTGTAGACCTACACTATGAAAGGTCCACATTGTTAAGCAGCCTTTTTTTTTTTTTTTTTTTTCAGTGCAGAAGTGTTCAATATCATCTTCAAGCATCCTTTTTACATTGGGAAATATTATTTTGGACACATTTAGTATTTGAGGTTTTTCATTATGCCTGCCACCAGCATTTTCCTTTCTCAGTTATATGTGCTCACCTTCAGCCATTTTCCCAGGAAAGAATAGAGGACAAGAACATGTGAATTTTGAAGTCTAATCTGTCTTTCATCCAGAAGATAAGTGAGCTACATCTCAAAGTGAAATTCCTCTTTTCTGCTTACCAAAAACAAAATCTGGAAAACACAGGGACTTAGTATGAGTCTAATATGAGTGAAGGCAACAATTCTACTGCCATTTTATGGTATTTATTATGTAACATTAGACCTGCCCAAAGTCATAACACAAACTTAACCCCATCTTTCCATGTTGCAGATGAAGAAACAATGGCATACAGACATTACTGTCACACTTGCCAAAGGCACTTAACTATTAAGTAACACATTCCCAGAGAAAATGTACTTCTTGTGCAAACTTAATGTCCAATGAAGTTTTTTTCCCCCCCTCTAGAGACACAAAGCAATTCTGGAACAGCTAGGCTTTTCAGATTTCTTAACAGAATGTGAACAAGGAAGATATAGGGCTCTATGTTTATTACCCTTTTGGAAGTAGGTAACATTGATCCTGAAAGTTTCAGGCATTCTAACAACATTCAAGATGGAGAGGAAAAGCCTGGAAAATTTAAAATAACCCTGTTCCTACTAAAATTTAAGGACTTATAGTTACATTGATGATATTTGCTACGTTTATGGTGGTAAACCTGTGAAAACTGGCAGGAAATCAATGTTCTCTTTTGTCTGGTTCTCTGGGCTTCAGAAAATCTCCCTCTTGATGGCTGAAGATTTAATAATATCAATAAATGTTTTTATATTCTCTGAATGTTTCATTATTTTCTTAACTTGAGTCAAACAACTTTTGCTTCTTAGAAATATTTCTTCCATTTTTTTTGGATTGCGAATTCAGTTGTGAATGAGCTAATGAGGTCATGGCTGTAAGTGTCATTCCCATCTGGGATGGGACAGTTTTCCACAGCCAAAGACTGAATTTCAAATTCTGTCAAATCAGGTAAAGAATAAATATCTCCGAGATACATTTAAAGATGGACAAAGTGAATTCATTCTCCCTATTGGGAGAAAATGTGTGTGTGCACGCACACACACACACACACACACACACCCTCCATTTTCATGCCTCACCACAAATTGTCCACCTCTCTCCTCTCTCCTCACTGGTTACGTATGACTCACAGAGGTGCATCACACTTGTGATCTAACCATATTTTCAGGAAAAATTGAGATTAGTCCTAGTGTAGTGTTGATGGAAATGTTAGGAGTACAAACTTTGAAGTTGGATAGAATGGAGTTCAAGGACTTATTGATAAATTTGTTATCTATGTGACCACAGGCAACTTTCTTAAGCTAAACATCAGTTCCTTTATGTTTAGAATGAGAATGATAATAATACCGCACAGAATTGCAGTGAAATAAATGAGTGAACATAGTATATATAATGTACATAGTGTGTGTGTGTATACATATATTATATATTGTGTATATATATATAATGCACATAGTATAATGCATTATGCATTCCAGCCAATAAATATTTGCTTAATAACATGTTTTGAAAAATAAGTAATATCTAGTCCAAAATTCAAAACATGCATTTCCTTGGTGACTCTTCTTGGATTATTTCTACTCCTTCCATAAATCTATGCAGGTTAATCTGCAGGTTTGTCTCAGAGATGATTTTGAGATTTTTTCCAAAAAATTGGCTTAAAATATGAAAACCCATCTATGAAATGAAGGTATGAGAGTAAATCATCTGTAATTCCCTTAATAGAGTGAAATTGTCTTTTCCCATTATTCTGTGACTAGTTGCATAACTGATCCAGTCCCATTAACTCCCCTTAGTCAGGAACGTGGTAAGGGAAAGACCCTCTAGAATTAAGAGATCCACATTATTGGCACTAGAGCAGGAAGCACTGAATATTAGAGAACTAGAGCAGTGGGATGACTTAGGGCCAGCAAAATGAACCTGGAATTGCTGAAAGAGGTGAGAACTCAGGAAGAAAGCAGTCTTTCCAAAAAGGAAACCTAGAATGATCTCATTAAATAACCAACCAAACAATCAATCCATCAATGGTGAATGCAGCAGTGGAGGAAGTGGGGGGAGTTTAGGAAGTAAAATGTGTGAGGATGGAATTTGACAGAAAAGATAAGATTAGGGCAGATTTGAAATGGTTTTAGGGGGAAATACACTAAGATGCAGAAGTACAGTGGAAAAGTATAGGCCAAACTATGGTTGAAGACGCTGAATTGGGGACTGACCTAATTGGACTGCTGGAGCTTTGGGGTTTTCAGCATTGATGCTCCCTAGAGAGACTTAGTGTGTTTACCAAAGCAATGACTGTACAGTTAAATCTGCACAGATGAAAAACCACCAGATGTGGGTTTAAGAACACAGACACTGCAATACAAATTCTTTGTTTTCCAGGGATTTACTTGCCTGGGATCCTACCTCCTTGGGCCTTCTGTATATCACAATAGCACGACCACTCAATTGGAGAAAGCTAATAGAGTAGAAGTTAGTTTTCAATTATGTTATCTCAATATACACAGTTAAGAAACCACATCAAATCACTGTACACATGCCACCTTACCGATTTTTCTCCCTATTTTAAAACATGCTATTTTCCATTGAGGGGTGTGTGTGGTTTTTTTTGTTTTTGTTTTTGTTTTTTTAGATTTTATTTATTTATTTGATAGGCAGAGATCACAAGTAGGCAGAGAGGCAGGCAGAGAGAGAGGAGAGGAGGAAGCAGGCTCCCCGCTGAGCAGAGAGCCCGATGTGGAGCTTGATCCCAGGACCCTGGGATCATGACCTGAGCCAAAGGCAGAGGCTTTAACCCACTGAGCCACCCAGGCGCCCCGTGTATGTTTTATAACTTATGTAACTTGTAACATATATAATTTATCTGTTTCAATTTTCTGGGGCTGCCATAACAAAGTAACACAAACTGGGTGGCTAACACAATAGAAAATGTTGTTTCACAGTTCTGGAGGCTCAACATCTGAGATCAAGGTGTAGGCAGGGTTGCTTGGCTCCTTCTGTTGGCTGAAAGAGAGATTCTCTGCCATGCCCCTCTCCTAACTTCTGACAGTCTTTAGGGTTCTTTGGGTTAAAGATGCATTCACTTTTATCTCTGTCTTTATGTTCACATAGCATTTTCCCTATGTTCATGCCTATATCCAAATTTATCCTTTTTATAAAGACACTAGTAACAGAGATCCAGGGCCCCACCACATTCCAGTATGACCTCATCCTAACTATGTTTAGTTAAACTATGTTAAACTATGTTTACAAATAGGTCCCATTTTGAGGTACTAAAGTAACCTCTGAATCTGGGAAGAACACAATTCAATTCATAACACTGTCTCTATATAAATATACATTGACATCTATATCAAAATCTATCTATTGAGTGTCTGTCTATTGTATGTATGTGATTTTCTCAGAACAAAATTATTTTACAATATTACTTATTTTTCTTTGTATATACTATTTCTTTTTTGTTGTTGTTGTTGTTAACTTCCTTGATTGTTTACCCTTAAATGAGGAGCAGGAAACACCCTCAGAAGGAAAGTCATTTTGATTAATTTGTTTCACTCTTCCATCCCAGACACAGAATGAAGACAATGCTGCTTATTTTAATAAAGATAATTCAATACAAAGAATTATTAATTAAGTATTAAAAATGAAAATGCAAAAAAGGAAACAAGGTATCCCTGAGGTGGCAATTTCAGGAAGTAGATATTATTTCTAAGACTGGGTGAAGAAACAAAGGGATTGGAATGATTAAAATACAGAATGTAGGAGACGAGACACCCCAGTACTGAGAGGGGCTGCTGCTCAGCTGAGATCTTGGAGTTGGTGGGCTCCTCTGGAGTGGAACCTAGACTTCTGAGGAGAGGACTGCTGGGGGCTGTGAGGGGTGGCAGGACCTCTTCTCAACATCGGAAAACATTGCAGATTGCAGTCAACTGGTGTTCCTGGGATGAAGAAGTGTTGCTAGGGTGACTCTAACAAGAATAGGAAACAAAGCAGGCCCAGGCCATAGGCAGAAAGGACTGCATTCCTCCGCAAGACTTATTGCCTCCTTTCAGCATCCCTTCTTGGCAGAAAGGAACAGAAAGTCTGCTGGCAAAGAAGAAGTATGGCTTTCAGAATTTCAGCATCACAAAGCAGGATATGAGAAGGTGGATTTGAAGCTGAGAGACAATAACTTACTACTTGGCATGGTGCAAGACATAGGAAAGACTGTATAGCCTTTCACCAAAATTTCCCTTGAGAGGAATTTTTCATACCCACATATCCTCCAACATGTGTTTTACTGAGGTCATAGGCATTCACATTGGCTTTTTATTACTTTAGTTCTACTTTGACCGGCCACAGACCAGCGCTCTTTCTCAGAGCTTACACCTTACTGAGTGACTCCTCGAAAAAGCCTATTCATATCACAGATAATTAGAGCACTAGTGAACATGGCAGACTCTCAGGAAAATAAATAATGCCAAGATCCAAAGAACAAAAGATATCCCCAACCTCCACTTTGTACACCTTAGGCAACTTGAGGGCATAATTCCCTAGCACTAAAATTAAATTCTCTGCAAACATCTGGAAAATTGTGAGTAAGTTAATGCAAATTAAGTGATCTGCTAAACTTCTCTCAAGTTCACATTTCTCCACAACCTCAGCACTGGGTGTTAGCAGATATTTTAATTGTTGACTCTTGGCTAGATATGGAAATTGCCATGGGTGACTTGTATTTGTTGAACATCTCATGATAGGTTTATTGGTTATTTGGGTGATCTAAATATTGACATGGCCGATATGGCTATTTCCTTCTAGGTAAGATCCACTTAGAATCTCACAATGATTAATTATAACTTAATAGATTGAAAAATTGTATGTCTTCCAGTGACAATTATGTGTAACCTAAATATTAAGGTTGGCAACTATTCTACCAAATTATTATTAATAGAAAACTTTCAGTTGATGGGGTACCCAGGTGGCTCAGTCGCTTAAACATCCCCCTTTTTTTTTTCTTTTAAACATTTTTATTTATTTGACAGGCAGAGATCACAAGTAGGCAGAGAGGCAGGCAGAGAGAAGGGGGAAACAGGCTCTCCGCTGAGCAGAGACCCCGGCGTGGGGCTCAATCCCAGAACCCTGGGATCATGACCTGAGCTGAAGGCAGAGACTTTAACCCACTGAGCCACCCAAGCGCACCTAAGCGTCCCTTTTCACTCAGGTCATGATCTCAGGGTTCTGGGATTGAGTCCCACATCAGGCTCTTTGCTCAGTGGGGAGTTGGCTTCTCCCTCTTCTCTGCCCTTCCCCCAACTTACATGCGCACGCACACGTGCACACACACACATACACTCTCTCTCTCTCTCTCTCTCTCTCTCTCTCAAAATAAATAAATATTATTAAAAAAAAAAAAAAGAAAGAAAACTTGCAGTTGAAACAGAATTTCAGTATGGATTATTCTACAGTTCTATTGAGTTGATCAAAGAAGGAAAAGTAGTCAAATCCATTTATAATGACAAATTTGTTGTATTAAATGGCAGCCATTTAGCAATTGGAACATTAGGGAATAAGGAGTGAATATTGTTATAACTGTCTTATTAAATAACAAGTTTTATTTAATGACTTATAAATGCTGGCTGCCTTCCTATCTCCCATTTGGGCATATAAAAAATGACCATTTCCACTGTAAGTTCTTTAAGCTCCTTAATATTGATATCTCCATTTGAGAATAAAAATGAAGTAAGGAGCTTTAAGATACCGTAAATAACAATATAAGGTTAAAAAAATATCACTGCCTCTGACTGGAGAGTTTTTCTCCGCACCACACAGCAACAAAGTAGAGAAAGGCAGTAGTCCTATTCCTGTGGGCACTGGATTGATTGATCAACCTATCTTTCGGTTCAAAACATTTTGCCCAGAAGTTAAATGACATTGTAAAGGTAATAAAATAAAATGTCAATAACAGTGCAGAGGAAGTTACATAGATGTTTATTAAATTCAAACTGCCTAATAAAATTACCTTTTAAAAGTGTTATTAGATCTCAATGGAATATTTTCAGACCATCAGGATAACAATAATTGTTTATCTGGGCATGGTCTTTAATGACATGATTCTAGACAGAAATTAGAAAATCTCAATTATTGTGAGAACTAAGTAAGAAATTTTTTCTTTTTATCCTTCCTATCTAATGTTTATTATTCTTCTATAGAATTCAAATTTATTTTCTTCTTAAGCATAGAAACTCTACCTGTTATAGAACATGTGATCAGTCAGTTTAAGCTAAATAGCGGTCATGAGAAGAACATTAAACCGCCAAATACATTAGACATGTTTTTGAACAGACAGTTCCAATCAGTCCCACACTAATTATTCTAATTAATTCTCCATGTCTACTTCCTCCAGAAAAAAACTAGAAGTGTGGCATTCGTCACCTTTAACATGGGGTTGAACATGTTGGAATCTTGCTCAATCCTCAAACATAGACTCACTAGTTTTCCAGGTATCATATTAAAATGCTACCTAACCTGGGCCATGTCACTCAGCCTGAGGTCTCAGAGTCACTACATTATAGGAAAGATTTCACACTGCTGATCATTCTACACTCTTTCATCACACCAGCCCAACAGTACCACAAGATCCTTCAGAGACTTTAATGGTCTCTCATTAGCATTTGACTCTGTAGATGCTTATCAAAGTCATGGACTTCTTAGATTACAATCACAGATGCTTAAGACAGTATCAGTGCCGGCAATGTTGCAACTTCCTGAGTGTTTGCTTCTTCTGCAACAGGCAACAAGCAAGAAAGAAATGCTTTTAAAGGACTCTTGATCTCTATATAAAACCTTGAATATCCATGTTTCTTTATATTCTTATAATATGTTTTAAAAGATGATTTATTTTTAAGTCATCTCTACACCCAACACGGAGCTCAAACTTACAACCCTGAGATCTAGAGTCACATGCTCAACTGACCGAGCCAGGCGGGTGCTCCAAATTTTACCAGAATATTATAATACCCCTGTATTATAATATTATGTCAGAAGAAGGATGTGAAGAAAGAGTCTCTGGACTAATCAAATTCTAATTTTATACAGTTTTTAAAAGGGCTTACGTCATAGCCCCTCTTTAACTTACATTTAAAGAGCTTCATTCTGTTTTTAGATGAGTTGGACACCAGCCCACCTGCAATAACAAAAAGGAAGAAAAGTGTTCTCTTCCATAGTGATGACATGGTTTTATAGCGAAAGACATGGTTTTGAGCTAAGAACAACTGCAAGAAGCAATAAAATATTTTGACTAATTACTGTCAGATAGAACAGTTTTGTTCTGTTGTAACATCAGCTCCACTGAATCTAAGTTGTTGTCTTTGGCAAGAGCTCTCAGGTGTAAGAATGGACACTCCTAAAGAGCTCCACCCTGCAAGCAGATTCATCTTCTTCAGGCAGAGTGTACTTTGTAGCCACCTCCTCCTGGTGGGCCAATCGGCTTGCAGCACCACTGAGCAGCGGGAGAAATTCTGATGGAGAAGACCTGTGTGCTTTCATAATATTTTAGGTACAAATAACTTAACTTACACACAGAACTCTCTGCTGAGTAATTGTTGTCCAAGCTAGTACGCTAAAAGCTCTTTCTTAAGGAAAGCATTGCGGGTTCATTGGAAGACCCTCCATCCATGAGGGAGTACTTCAGATTCCTACTGTGCACAAGGAAAGCATGGGGTTGCTTGCCGATGTCTGAATTTCTCATGGGGATGGACCTTCCTGCAAACAGTAACACAGGCATCTAAAATTTAATCACTGACCATGGAATTCAGTCTCAGGTCCTCTAAAATATGTTACTGGAGGCCAACATCACTGAACTCTCTTTGCTTGACTTTCCTTCACGATGTCTTTCTTGTGATTTATGTTTTGCCCCAATTTTTATCAAAAGTTAACATAAAGAATAATCATACGGAAAATAATCACAGACCCACATGATCCCAGTGTCCTGGGAAGGAGCCCCGCCTCGGGCTCCCTGCTCAGCAAGAGAGCCTGCTTCTCCCTTTCCCTCTGTCTGCAGCTCTGCCTACTTGTGCACTCTCTCTATCTCTCTGTCAGATAAATAAATAAAATCTTTAAAAAAAATTACAGACACTTAGCAAAATCATTGTTGATAGTATTGTATATCATATTGCTTACTTAGTGCATATCTATATAAGATACAGACATTTTATCATATAGGTATTATACTGTCACTTTAATGAGAATTCACATGATAAATCCCTCCATGAGTTTAATGCTAAGAAAGAATCTCAAGAAATGATCATGTGTGCTTCCATTCAGAGAAAATAGGGACAGTGTTACCCTTCTTGCTAAGAATTGGGAGGTAAATACGTGTTAAAATGGACTTATCAGGTTTCTAGTTTCCTAATAAAATTGACTTTAGGGTCTCTTCCCTGCCTGACCTCACTCTCTGTCCTCCTTTAACATCATCACCCCAGCGTTTCGCCCAATGCACTAACCTCTCTGTCTTTATACAAACATCTCCTGCCATGCTGCTGACTAGAAATACCCCATGCTTTTAGCTTTTCTGACAGTTTTTCCAATCTTTCTGCATTGTTGCCAATGTACCCCCTACCCCCAATTTTATCCGACCTCAGACTAATGTTTAGAAGTCACCAAAGTGAATACCCCTCTTGGCCAGATCATCTCATAATGTTTCCTACCCTCATTCAGGGCAATGCCCCATGTAGGTGAACAAATCCTACCCATATTTTAGGGGTCAGCCTAAATTCTGACCTTTGTCTACTTCCTTGATCTCACTAAGATTCCCCTTCTTTGAAGTTCTATAGCATTTATTATCTGCAACATGTAATATTCTGCTTAACTAAGGTCATAAGTTTTTTCATGATCGTCTCTAGTATAAGCACAGTAAACGAAGCATGCAAAACGTAACTGATGATTATAACTAGTTCCGGTGAACTACAGTAATTCCTTAAGTTTTATCATTGATAGCAGCCAAAAGGCTTTTATTCTTCTATGAGAGTGGTCTTTGCCTTCCTCCATAATCCATCCCCGGTGCATGACTGTCATATGGTAGATAGTAACTATCTGTTGAATGAAAGAATATTTTCAAGCTCCATACTCCCTAGATCAGTTGTCCCCAGTCCTTAACAGACATAATAACTTTTATATGTTAAAAACAGAGACTCCAGAATACTGGTTTAGTAATTAAGATGAAGTGTAATGGTCTGTGAATATAATTGTTTAAGAAGCATTCCAGGAGAGTCAAACAGTTGAAGAAAGGCTGCCCTAGAAAATGAAAAGTTTAAGTTCCTTTTCTCTATCAAACTCTTCCAAATCACTTCTTAAAACTTATTCTTAACTGTTCCCTCTTCATATGAAAAACATTAAACAAACAGAATCTTATATTATTGTATGTGCAGGACCTTTTTAGCACTAAAATACAAACTCTTTTGAACCTCAAACTCCTCCCTCCACATACTCAGTTCTTACCCTTAGAGACCAAATCAAATATTACCTCTTCCAGGAAGCCTTCTTTTATTACCTCCCTGCCCCTCCTCCTTGGCACCAAAAGGGTTTGCTCATTAGGGACGCTAACTGAGTCTTTCTGCTTAGTGCCAAGGTTATTAATACATCTGATTGTTTTCTCTATTTTATTTTTTTCCTCTATGTAAAACCTAAAAACAGTTTTTATATCTAATTCATCTTTAAGACCCTGAAGTGCCTATCATATTAGATATGTAAAGCTGTTGTTTAATAAATATTGAGTGAACTAATCAAAAAAAGAAAAAAAGGAAAAAAAAGTAGTTTCTGATGTTCCTGCAAAACTTCTTCCTGCATCAACAATTTTCCCTCCTCTCTGTGCCTCAGACAGTGGCTTTCTGCCTCCGATGATTTGGGGTATGAAGGGGTTAAGCAATAGCATTTCTCTCCCCTTTCTTCAGAAGCATGTTAATGTTACATAGGAAATGACACGGGGCCCCTGGAGGGGAGAGCTGTTTTGAGTTGTCTCCAACAAGGAAGCGTTTCTTCCACTCTGGAGATCAGCTCACTTCTTCCTTTCAACTCCGTGCAGGAGAAAGAACACAGACACAGAGCAGGCTGGAGAGAGAGCTGCAGGACCAACTTAGAGACAAAAATCGGCTTCTCGGTTAACAAGTAAAAGCAGGCAGCCAGCTTTTTTGAGCATTTTGGAAAGGAGCAAGACTTCCTTAACGACTGAATTTGAAGTTCACTTTGAGCATTTGCATCGCAAAGACTAAGACGCTCAAACAAAATGGTACATAGGAATGAGGTCAGGGAAAAGCCCAGAAAACAATCAGCTTAACAGCTCCAGAGAAGTCAGATCAGAGGCCTAGCAGTCTTCAAGAGAAACACAGTAAGGGGAAGATAAAGGTCAGCAGCAGAACTTCACAGCATATATTTTGAAATTATTACATATATTTATGTTTAAATAATAGAGGCATTAAAATGTACTATTCTCTTTAAAAGCCTCTTTAGGGGTTGTACTGAATCCAGAACTATTGGCCTCTGGAATATAAGAACAAGACAGAAAGGACATTACGGAAATATCATAATGAAGCTTCTGATTGCTCAGAAAGTGCAAACTAGGTCAGTAGCAGCCTCAGATCATGTCGTCTAAAGAATCTGCATTAGGGTTTTTTGGTTTTGGGTTTTTGTTTTGTTTTGTTTTGTTTTGTTTTAGATTTTAGGTATTTCCTTATGGGGGTGGGGAGCAGAGGCAGAGGGAGAGGGAGAGAATCTCAAGGGGAGAGAGTCTCAAGCAGACTCCCCACTGAACACAGAGCCAGCCCCACATGGGGCTTGATCTCACAACCCTGAGATCATGACCTAAGCCAAAATGAAGAGTCGGACGCTTAACTGACTGAGCCACCCAGGTGCCCCAGAATATTGCCTCGGGTTTAAGAATGCTTAGTTCAACTCTTACTTAGCTGAATTTTTGACCAAGATGGGTACCCCTGATAAACACCAAACCTGCTAAAGGATAATAAATGTTCAAAGACTTTTTTTGTTTGTTTTTGGTACACTATCACTTAACTTTTCCTTTCCTTGATAATTTGAATTCTCTTTTATTCCATAAGGCAAAATGAGCAGTAAAGCTAGTAAGACAACCTTGGGCCACATTTCAATTGCTTTGAACTTACACACAAATAGACACAATGTCTCCGACACAAACCTTCTGACCTTTCTTCCCACCACTGAGCCACTGCTTGTATTTGGGGTCTATTTGATCAGCATAGGGTCCATTTTCACATATTAACATTAGCCATGTATCATTTATCCCCCCACGTGCTAAGGCACTGACTGCAAAATTTAATGAAACACTCACTCACCCTGGCACTGCTACCTGCCTTTTGTCACTTTGAGCCGATAATGCAACATAAACGTTTTCCTACTACCTCTGGATCCGTGGGCTTTAGCAGGCACTGCTGGGAACTTACTGCGAGTGTAAGTAGCTTTAGAAGCCTTGCTGCCTTGGTGTTAACTTTCAATAACTGGAACTGAGACAAGAGGCTCACGTATTCCTTCAATGCAAATGAGAAGACATTTCCCTTATATTCATGTGCTCAGAGTCTTGTTGATAAATAACACTAGGGCTCAAGCAAGCCTTAGCCACAGTAATCTACAGTATGACAAAATGAAGGCTGCAGAATCATTGAGATATTAAATATGAAAGACCTCTAGGATTTCTTTTTAGCATTCCACAGAAAAGATTTATTAGGAAGTCCTACCTTTATGGTAAATGATGCATAAATGATGGTAAAGGTGTATAAGAAGAACATATGAAAACTCATACATAGAGCATAAATTGGTCAGGAGCCAGTTTTTCTAAGGGTGAATGGTTCTGCTCACTTGTTTTAGAATATATCCACCTGTGATGAATACAAAACTGCAACACTTAAAAGTGCTATTTGTTCCAAGGCAAAGAAAGAGGCCGGTTCTCTAGAGAGCTTCTGGTTTTTATATGCCATAAGGATATCCTTTCTCTATTTCAAGGGAGGGAGTACTCAGGCAAGCCCTCCCCTCCCCACCTCCCCGGAGTTCATGGTTTTGCCTGTTGAAGATTGAACTCATTTAAGTCCAAAGGGAATAGTCCCTTCCCCAAGTCCCACGGCCTTTGCATTTTTTTGTAAAGAAGAATGGCAATTCCAAATGATTTTAGAAATAGTCATAAAAATAATAATTTTGTTATCAGAAAAAGTATATTGACCAAACATCTATAGGCCTCCTAGTTCTTCCAGCACAATGCTTTTATGCTGTTTCCAGGTGTCTGCATGGACTATTCAGGAAGACATGTCACTTCTTCAGAGACAGAAAGGCCCTTTCTGATGAAACCCCCTGTAGATCATCTGTTCACTGGAGGTAATGTCTGCAGCTTGACAAGGACTTGTGACTTTACAAAGCAGGACGAGGCGTGGCTTGCAACCAACAGGAAGAGTGCCCAGCTGTGCACCCTGAAAAGTCATTTCCCTGTTTGTCCTTTTCTTTTCTTCTTTCTTTTTTTCTCCCTACCCTGTCTTTTTCTTTATCATTACTTCTGTAATATACAATTCTGTTTTCTGCTTGTAATTTTCTCCTGCGGTAATTTCAAAGTTTCAGGATAATGAATTATTACAAGGATGGTATGATATAGATAGATAGATAGATAGATAGATGATAGATGATAGATATTCAAGCTGGCTTATTTGCAAGTTATGAGACGTTTTCCTTCATATGGCTCAGCATAAAAAATCTGACAGACTGGAAAAGCAAGACGATCTAGCCTGGCCTTCCAGACATCCACCTTCCTCACTGGGGACCTCCTTGCTCCTTTGATCCAGGTCCGAGGCAATTTGCACTTAAAACAATTCAATAATTGATCTCAATCTTTCCCCATATGGCTAAGGTGCCAAGGAAACACCAACTAGTTATTGCCTTCATGACTGGAGAGATAAAATGGTTTTATTTTATTAAATGTAAAACAAACTTGAATGCAGTTTTCAAAAATAACTCTCAAAGCCGGTATTAAGTACCTGAACAGATAGGACGATGATAAGGTCAAGAAAGAGGATATTTAAACATCTGTAGGCTTTTTTTTTTTTCTTGCTTCTTTTTTCTATTTAAACTTAAGCTTTTAAATCTTGAAAGTTCATGTCCAGTGCCTTGATCAGAGATGATAAATGAACTACCGAATTGGAAGAAGATGCTGCTATTATTTTAACCAGTAAACTAACTCAGGGTTAATCTGGGTGTTATTTAACCTATTGAAAGTGTTTTGAGTGAACATATGGTTTCTATTGTGAAATCAAGGCACAGTTTTAACTATGAATATAGATAATTACCCTTTGGACTTTAAACATTTATATGTGTCACGTTGTGTCAGAGCATTTTTCATGGTCAGTGGGTTGAAAGGTTATAAAGTTGAAAATGAAAATCAGTACTTTTGAGTAAAACTATATAGCCAGCCCAAATAATGCAATTCACTACTGCTCTCTCTTGGAAAGAGCTAGTAATAACACTCAAGAAAACAATCACTACACCAACAATAACACAGATCACAACTGAAAATGTGATCCCAGTTAGAAACTGAATCCTTAAGTTTAGAAATTCAGCATATTAATATCTATATCTATATATCTCTCTATATTTTTATGAATATCTTCAAGATTATTTTATCAACTGAATTCTAAATGATGGATGGCTTTTCCCTTGGTGTAATGGAAAGAAAGAACACTTAGAATTATTTTCAAACTTCATATAAAATGTGTCTACTTCAACTTTGATTTGAACATGGAATAGGAGTGAAAGTTTTGAACAGATATTGAACTTTTACAGCAGGGAGGGTACACATTTTGTAAATAGCTCAGCATGACCTCAATCCATTAGGCCTAAATACACAATTCCTTGAAATAGAATCAGACTGTCTTGCAAATATTTGCAGGTCTTCTGAGTAGATGGATGCCATATAGTCGCAAAGGGACATCTCTCCCTTTGTAACATAATAACTCCAAATTTTCAAACTTGTAAAAGAGAGAAGTTGATATGCTTTGGGGCAGGTCTATTTAAAATTCACGCCACCACTGTTGATAAAAGAACTGTTTTATCAACAGGACCGAATTGACACAATATAATATAGCTTACAATATAATATAGCTTATAATATAATATAATATAATATAATATAATATAATATAATATAATATAGAAGCTATAAACATAGAGCTTATTCTCAAAGTAGTATTTCCAAAGTGGCATTGCTCTTCAGGGCTGTAGCATCCATTCTGGCCTGGCTAGTGACTTGCTACAAAAAAGAAAAGGTTAAGACAGTCACTCCTTGGCTCTTACCTTTCAAATGGCACACTGAAGGGCACAGGGAAACACCATGCCTTTGGTTTTATTAGAAAGGGAAAGTACATGCATTGCAACATGAGCTTTGCTGCTCAACTTGTTTGGAAACATTGATATCAGACGCCTTTGTCTTTTTGAAGATCTCATAGCCAAAGTTTGGCAAAATGGTATTCCTGTGCTGTATAAGATGACAAAAGACAAATCCAACTGATGATGAAGGTCTTTGGAAAATAAGAACAGATGAGAGCAATGTAAACAGAGCTTACATCACACTAGCCTGACAACTAATTCAGGGACAAGTGCACAGTCTTTTTTGAGAAACATATTAGCTTTCACTTTCTAACAATAAACACCGTGTAAGCTGTAAGTGCTGATTTGTTTATAGCCCATTGTATGTGTATGTTATCTCCATCTTTAAAATTAAAGAATTAATGTTTTTAGATTTCTACATCCATTACCATGGTAATCAGAGTTTGTTGTTGTTCTTCTTCTTGATTTTTTTCCCAGAGCTAAGGCCATTCTTCCTCCACGAAAACCATGAGTTTGGTCAGACCAATTCCATACTAGAAGGTAAATGACTGAACTTGAAAAGACTGTGATAGTGTCTGAATAATTACCCAAATCTTTCATTGAACCTCTCCACAGTGAGAAGAAACGTGAGAACTATTCCTTCTTTTGTAATTCCAGTCACCATTAAATTGGCCTTAATAGCTAGAAGTGAAAGAATGATGGGAGTGGGGTCAGGGAATAGAATCCAGCTCTCACACAATGTTGTCCGTAGTGGAGGAGTAGGTAAAACAGCAGGTTATAAGAAACCAGTGATTTCCAAAAGAACATTCATGGTTCTCCCAACCAAAAATTGCTTGCTGTTCTCCCCCAGTACATATACTTTTAAAATGGACTGTTTATTAGCTACCCCTCACAGGCAGCTATAGAATGAGGGGATAATAAGCTTTGAAACACTGCCTTTTAAAAAAGAGCTCCATACTAACAATTTGCAAACCACTAAATGCACTACACTTTAAAAAGAGAAAAATACATATGTCATACTGCTAACATGAGGTTGGGGTATTTTATGCAACATATTTTTGTGGTTTTGAAAATAATATATTTAAATAGAAAAAAGATTTTGGATGCTTGCATAATATAAACTATATAATATGAGAATATTTATAACAATTCTACTCAATTGTTTATATGATAGGTGCTCTCATACTTTAAGAATTTGCATTTTTATTATTCATATAAATTCTGTTTTCCCCAATAATCTAATCATAGCCCCCATCTGCCCTCAAACTGTCAATCGTTTATACATGAAAGTATTTAAAGAGGATACATCTAAAATTTATGTTATTGTCTATGATAATAATACATACAAGGTATTTTTAAATAAGTGTAACAAATAATTTTCCCATAACTTGATCTTTTAATGTTCTTTATGCTTTTATAGAAATAATATTTATATTAAATTCCCACAGTGCCTAAGTTTTTTCTTATATTCATGAGCTATTTTTTCAATTTCCACTCTTGAAAGAGAAAGAGGATGAAAAGAACACAGAGTGAGGCATCTGGGTGACTTAGTTGGTTAAGCATCTGCCTCTTGGTTTTCACTCAGGTCATGATCTCCTGAGGTCGAACCCTACTGAGGCCTCCATGCTTAGCACAGAGTCTGCTTGAGATTCTTTCCTCCTCCCTCTCCCTTCCCCTCTGCTCATCCCTACTCACATTCTCTCACTCTTTCAAATAAATAAATAAAATCTTTCAAAACAAAAAAAAAAAATAGAGAGAACACAAAGTGTTTAAATCAGGCAGAAGGAAACATTTCCTAAAAAATTGTTAACAATTTGAATTATTATAAGAAAATTGATTTAAATATTCTTTCCTTCAATTTATTATTATTGTTAATGATTTATTAGCTCCTGATAATTAAGTGAATGTATGTGCACAATTTTCACAGAATGGTGGTTAGAACACAGTGTATGGTCAAAATGTCTTACCATTATTTATTCATTAATTCATGTATTCAATAAACATTAATAGAATGCTCACTTTGGTATTAATGGTAAACTAGATTAACACCATCTCCCCTCATAGGTTTTGCAATCTAATCTGTATTGTAAACTTTGTCTTAACACATTTTTTTTTTTTTAAGACTGGTTATATCTCTAGGATAGCTCAGTAGTGTTGCAAAGTAATGCAAGAATGTGTTTAATGGCCTCTCTAAGACGCTTCCATTCGCAAGAGTCTTCATATGTTCCAATAAACCTCTTTCAAAGTAAAATCAAAAGTAGCTGGATAGCTACTCATCACAACCTTGAACTCAATATTGTGCTCTTTAAATAAGCCAAGGCTCAAAGTTGGAGTTCAGAAGGGAAACACCCAGAAGTTGGTCTCAAGCAGTAGTTAAACTATTTTATCCTATACCTACTTCTGAGAGATGGTAAATTGTTTAATGAGGTCATTTCCATAAAGTTTATAAGCTTCTTGGAAATGCAGTGATGGACAGAAACCAGATATTATAAGAATTATTCTAGTGCTTTAAGATCTATTTATAAGGTTGACCCCATTATCTAGGCTCGGAGAGCCAGTTACCTGATATTCCCAGTGCTTGCTCTCTTTGGGACGGGAAGTGACAAAACTGACTTTTAAAATAGTCCTTATTACTATTTTAATGAATACTGAAACATTTATTAAGAATTCATAAAAAAACATTAACTAATCTGAAGAAAATTCCTGAAAAAGACTTACACCTGTAAAAACACATAAAGCACCCATGACTGTGGTTCACACTCAACATTTTATTTTACCACTTTTAATAACATTTGCTGCACTGTATTACATCATAATCTGCCTGTGGCTTGTCTCATGAGGCCAAGCACAAAAATGAAGAAATGGGACCATGGTAAGGGCATTACAAAAAAAAAAAAAAAAAGTCATGATTAATATTGGATTACTGGTAAACTTCTAAAAAAAACATTTTCCAGATTTCTCAAAAGTTCTGGAAATCATCACAGTAATGTTAAAAGCATTTCTGGAGAAAAAGAAACAAACAGTACTGATGTTATGTTAACATTAAGATATTATTATTATTATTATTATTTATTTATTTTGAAATAAAACCAAAGTGGGTGTAACTAGAATCATTATTCCAGAAGACATTTTCAAAGTTGAACCACCAGGGCTGTTTTTCTGAAGACACCATTATTATACCTATGAGAAATCTTCCATTTCTTCCAATCCATTTCTTCTTCTTACAGATTGACAGGAAGTGATACACATTAATAATTAAGACAGACATGATTTCAACCTATCCCATCTCCAAAATAATATTCATGTACCCTGTGATCCATTACTAAAACATCTTTAACAGGAGTGCCTGGGTGGCTCAGTCAGTTAGGCATCTGAGTCTCCGGCTCAGGTTATGATCTCAGGGTCCTGGGATTGAGCCCCATGCACAGAGTACATGTTTGCTCTCTCTCTGTCTCTCTCTCTCAAATAAATAAATTTAAAAATCTTTAAAAAAATAAAGCATCTTTAATAGCACATGAATGTGCCAGTCAACTGGAGGACGTTTCAGTGCTTAGTAGAGTCCCTATCTACTCCAAGTACCAAGCGTTGGAAGACCTAAGAATAATATGAGATCACCTTGCTAATCCAATCCCTAATTTATTCATAAAGGGGGAAATTGGGTTTAAAAAAATATTGAAACAACTTGGATTTAAACAACAAATTGGATTTAAAAAATACTAAAACAACTCTCCCATAATATGTAAATTTTCAAAATATTTTGAAGTTCATTAATATTTAGATGGATGGAAAAGTGATGACATCAACTGTTTGCCTTGGTTTGAATTCCAATGCTGAATGTCCAATGCTATGTATCCTTAGGCAAATGACTTCACCTCTCTGATCTCCCATTTTTTTCATTTGTGAAGTGGCAATAACACAATCTCTCTCACAGGCGTGATGTGATGGTATTGCATGTAACAATCTTATCATACCGGTACAAACAATTGTATTATGTCCATTTTTATAGAAATTTCAGTCTCACTATATAGCAGAGTACATGGCATATCATATCTAGTGTTCAACAAAATTTTAGTGTTTTTTTCAGTCTTTATGTTTAAAAAATGCTTTCACATATTTTTTTAAGATTTTGTTTATTTATGACAGAGAGAGATAAAGAGAGAGGGAACACAAGCACCGGGAAGCTGGAGTGGGAGAAGCAGGCTCTCTGCTGAGCAGGGATTTCTGATACGGGGCTTGATCCCAGGATGCTGGGATCATGACCTGAGCCAAAAGCAGACACTTAATGACTCAGTCACCCAGACACCTGCCAAAAATGCTTTCACATATCATCTGCTTAAATTAAATAAAGCATTCTATTGAAGATAGCCTGAAATTAGTTTACAACATCAAACTTAACTTCTAAGTTGTACTTTGAATGTGTCAATAGACATCCTCTGCGTCCATCACTACTTTTACTCATTTGGATTTTTTGCCTGGTTACTTCTGTTGAAATTGAAAAAGTATTCACGACACTGTTAAAGTCAGGAATGCAGAGGGCATGTGATGTAATGACCACTGAGTATTATATAAGACTGATAATCTCTGACCTCTACCTCTGAAACCTATAATATATTATATGTTAATTAATTGAATTGAATTTAAATAAATACATAAGATATTCATGAGCAATAGAACGATCATTGAGGTAATATTGGATCTCAGGCGAAGGTCTAGAAAATCTGTTAAGTTAGAATAATCATTTGTGGATGAGGAAGAACAGAATGTGCTCCAAATACCTTCATCATTATCAAGTGGACTCCTGTAGAGCATATAGCTCTCTCCACTTGTCATCCTAAAGCCCTAAACACTATTGAATCTCATCCTCATACTGACAGTATCTCAGTAAAAGTTAAAATTAACTATAAAATTAAAACTAAAATCAGGAATGCAGTCATGTAAACTGGTCTGCAAATTGTGTAGGACACTTGTCATTTTTATCTCAAAAATGTGCTCACTCTATAAAGCATAGTGGCCTTTCACACGCAACTGTTTCCAAAGGGAATGAAAAGAACAAGGTTTATGCCACATATAGATGCCAAATTATACTCTCATTAGGGAGGGAACATCTCTTACAAAGGAACTTCTAACTAAAAGAAATGAAAAAATATAGGCTAAAAGAGCACAAGAGGTATATATTAGGCCCTAATTACAACAAATTTAATCCAAGCTCTCAAAAATGTTCTTAAAATTCATTTTTTGCAATTATTAAAGAAGAGTGTCTCTACAAAAAATACATAGCTAGTGCCTAAATGTCCAATTTATTTCTATTATTGCCAGAAATGTGCATTTAACTAATTTTGCAGGTGGGCTCATTGCACCTGTTTTTCAAATGATAGCTTTTAATGAACTGTCTTATTCAGAAATATGTGCAGTAATAAATATGAATGCTTTGTGTCAATATCAAGACAACTAGCCATGTCCCATTCAAATGCTAAAGTATGAGATTTAGGCATTCTTCATATGTCTCCAATATAATGTAAGTAATCTGTCAGAATTTAATGACAGCAATGATAACCTGTTTTAAAAAAAAAAAAACTTCACAAATGCATCTTTTTTTCCCTTTGCTCTAAGAATTTTGCAAGAGACAGGTGATTGGGATAAATTAATATCCATCTCAATTTCTATTCTTCAGATACCTAGAATCCACAAGCCTTAGAATTTAACTTGGTTAAATTCTCCTATTCTTACTGTCCCGTTGCTTTTTTTTTTGCAGGTGAGGAGACAGATCTAGAGAAATTGAGTGATTCTACATCACACAAGTAGTGACTCCTGCATGCTTAAACCGCTACACATCCAGACCACCTTCTGTTTTTTTGTTTGTTTTTCAGGGTTTTTGTTTTTGTTTTGCTTTGTTTTGTTTTGTTTCATTTTGCTTTAGTTAAAAGAGTAGGTTCACCTAGCAAGAAGTTTAGCTGTGAATATCTTCTTCTTTAATTAAGAAAAGGATTCCCTATGTTTTAGTAAGATAAGATTTCCTAATTGATAATGATTTTTTATATTCTTCCTCAGAAATTTAATTCACAAGATGTGCTTCTGCATGCTGTGAAGAAACGTATTTTTAGAAATGTGTGCCACTTAATTCCTGTTAATTTTCCATAACAGATGGTACAGGTATTTGATTTATGCGCTCACCTTCATGTGGCCTGCTGACTATTAGCTTTTTCTTTTTATCTGAGGACACTTTTTTGTTCATCATTGAAACCTTGCCTACCTTTTCCACTGCATAAAATATTATTTCTAGGGAGAAAAAAATGTAAGAGAAATTTTCATGTTATTGAAATTGAGCACGATTTGGTGATTAATTGCATTGTTCTCATTACATTCTCTGCCTGATGTTCAGGGCTCATTACTGCAGTGTGAATTCAATGGAACAGGAATCTTAACCAGGTGTGGGTTATTAAAGCGGCAGTGCCCAATTTCAAACTGTTAAAGGAGGTGTATCAAAGTTGATATGCTTAACTATGTTCTTCTTCTAGAAAGAAAAGTAGCGCTTGCTCAGGAAAATCACTCACATCCATCATGTGACAAAGAGATTCAAACTCTTCCTCTGCATAGAGCAGGGGGAAATCCTATCTGTAGTATGTATATTCCAGCAGTTTCAAAACTGACAAAAAATATAGTTTATTAAAAAGCTTATTTTAGAGTATTTATAAAATTATTTATTTCTCACTTCTTACAAAGATGTTTCCCTTCATTTAGAAGAAAATAAGGTTGAAAAAGTGCACGAAGTAATATATTAATCTTTAATTGCAATAAATTTAATCCAAACTCTAAAAAAATTCTCAAAATTGTATTCACTCTAACCAGCTCAAAGATGAGCTAACTTCTTCAGAAAGATGAAAGCATGCTCAAAAATTGATTGAATGTGATATTTCATGAAATCCCTCATATCTGTAGGTGGTTCCACTATAACAATGTCAAGAGCAAGCTCAAGTCATAGACTTGGGCACTGCAGTGATGCAGATACATGTCAGATAGAGTTTAGGGACTCCTCATGGTAACTTCTGGTTCCTAATATTAGACTGACAGCAGTTTTGGCACAAGTCAGCAAAGTAAGGTGAATGGACATAAATTAAGAATTTGGAGGAAAAACAGTACATTGGGTAGAGTTGGCAGTTTATAGAACAATTCGTAATCCACTCCTGTACAGTCTTTCTAGGATCCAGGTACAACAGTTCCCATTTTATACATAAATAAACTCAAGTTCGAGAGCATAAATTTCTTGCCCCAAATCTTTTTTTTTGTTGTTGTTAAGATTTTATTTATTTATTTGACAGAGAGAGAGAGATCACAAGTAGGCAGAGAGACAGGCAGAGAGAGAGGAGGAAGCAGGCTCCCTGCTGAGCAGAGAGCCCGATGTGGGGCTCGATCCCAAGACCCTGAGACCATGACCTGAGCCGAAAGCAGAGTCTTTAACCCACTGAGCCACCCAGGTGCCCCATCTTGCCCCAAATCTTATATCTAGTTAATGATAGATAGAATGTGGACTGGAACCCTTTCCTTCTCTCTCCACTTTTACATAGACCATTCATAAGTGACTAAAATAATTTTTTGCCAAGGTATAGAATTCTTTGAGGATGTAATTGGCACATTTGCCATCTTACTGTTTCTTACATGTGTACTGAAAGACAGTGAAGGGTCAAATTATATTTTGCTGTGGTTTCTAAACAACTGGAGAATGGCAAAAGAAACTGGTGAATGGCCTTGTTACCAGGAAAGCTTCAGAGGGATATATATATATATATATATATATATATATATATACACACACACACACATATGATATTAAATAAATATATATATCTTATATATATTAAATATATACATAAATTATATATATATATATTTATATATATAGCTTAACCAGAATGAGGTTTAGAAAGGCATTTGCTTTTTATTAATTTTTGTACAAATTAGCTTGTTCCACTACTGATTATATGAATTTGTGGAAGTAGAAAATGAGAAATTTCTATCATTTTATTTTATTTTTAAAGATTTTATTTTATTTATTTATTTGACAGAGATCACAGGTAGGCAGAGAGGCAGGCATAGAGAGAGGAAGGGAAGCAGGCTCCCAGCCGAGCAGAGAGCCTGATGTGGGGCTTGATCCCAGGACCCTGGGATCACCACCTGAGCAGAAGGCAGAGGTTTTAACCCACTGAGCCACCCAGGTGCCCCAAGAAATTTCTATCATTTTAAAAGAGAATACTGATTGGTAAAAAAAAGAACGAAGATATCAATTGGTCTTAATTATTTTCAATGAAATAAGTTTATATCCCAGAAGTCTGGCTCAAAACAGAGAAGGACTAAGATGGGGAGAATATCAAGTAATGGTAGATATGGGGAGCTATATAGAGGAAATTTGAAGTTTTGACATATCATTAAAAGAATACCAAACCGTTGTTAAACAACCACTTTGGGCACTGCAGAATAAGGCTAGTTATAACATATGAAATGTATACTTTTTCTAGTTCCAAAATGGTTGAATATTTCCATTTTCTATGGCTTAAATTACCAGCAGAAGCAGAGGCTGCGTATCTTAGGCTCTGGATATCTGAGCCTAAGAGCAAATATTGAACGTTTATCACAGTTCTGTCCCTTGTAAACTGTGGAGGTTGGGTAACGTATTTAACAACTGAGCCTTAATTTATTTGCCTATAAAATGGAAATAGTGGTAATACCTATATCAGTGGTCCTTGGCAGATGTCAGTAACTCAATAAATGCTAACTATTATTATTGCTAAGTCCCCTGTCTATATAGTGGTTGGGAGAGACAAAATATACATGATCCAAATCAAGTGCTAAGTTGGGTAACTGTTACTACAAACACATAGAAAGGAATTAGGAAATAAAATATCAGGGTGCCTGGGTGGCTCAGTGGGTTAAAGCCTCTGACTTTGGCTCAGGTCATGATCCCAGGGTCCTGGGATCAAGCCCCGCATCGGGCTCTCTGCTCAGCAGGGAGCCTGCTTCCTCTCTCTCTGTCTGCCTCTGTGCCTACTTGTGATCTCTCTGTCAAATAAATAAATAAAATCTTTAAAAAAAAAAAAAAAGGAAATAAAATATCCTGGATGGAGGAGCAGTTGGAAGAAATCTAAGGAGTTCTCCCATAAAGACATAACCCTAAGCCCAGCATGGACCTTCAAAGACCTATAGGACATGGAGTAGCCCTGATGGGTGGGCTAGATGACTCCTGTGAACACAGCAGAAGAGTTTTACAGATCCTGCATTTGAGGGCGAATGCACCTGCTGTCTGAAGAGGTGTGCACATAAATGTAGCTAAAAGTATGTATAGATTGAGCACAAACCTTAACCAAGCACTGCTCTATGCACTTTATAACAGACACCTCAAATGCTTTTAATCACCTCATGAGGTAGGTACTGTGATTATCTCCATTTTACAGACAAGAAAAATGAGCGTAGAGAGTAGAGAAGTTAACTAAATTACCTAAGAGCTAGTGAGTGACAATGTGGGGAAAGAGCACCAAGTTCATGTTCTTAATAGATAATCCATATGGTGTTCTGTGTTTCTGTCATCCAAAACTGCTTCTGCCGGGGAGGGTGGGGCAGATAATGTGGCATTGTTTAATTAAAAGATAATCTGGGAAGGTCGTAGCCTTCAGCAACAGAAAGAAGGATATCAACTACCTAAAAATTCAGTTTTATAACATCAATCTTGCTCTAGCCTTTACTGTAACTAACATTTGCTCAGTTATAATTTGACTAAACTAGCAAAAGAGAAAAATTTGAAAGAATATAAAAATCCCACCTACACTATGATGGTGTTATAAAAATCTATGGATGTCAAATCATATTTCTATTTCCTCCTTATAAAATAATAACTATGTGGAAACATGGGTGTTGGAATTTAGCTATGTCTGAAAATGGATTTCACATTGTGGCTAAATCTATCTGCCTCACCATTTGTACTTCATCCCAACTTGGAATAATTTCTAGTTCATTTATTTTATATAGAAAACTTACACCAAAATGATAGTTTAAATATAAAGGGTGGTTCAAATATAGGAAACATGCAAAGTTCTATTGAGTTCTCAAATAACTCCTGATTTTCCAGATGCAATTTATTCAATTTACCCTCATTATCCTCACTTTATCCCTCCAACAAGAGGTCTTTAGGCCATTTTATGGTCCCGTGGATATTAGCACTTCTAATAGGGGTTGGATAGAAAGTAAGAGAAGGTGAAATTTAAATCAGTCTATTTTGCTGCTACTTTATTAGTTTTAAACTGAATCTTTTGACTGGGTCAGAAAATTAGCAGCTCTAATAGAAGTATGATTTATTTTTGATGTAACATATCCAATTTTTGCCCTTTCTTTATTCAGCTATGTCAGAAAGAGTTTATTTGATCCCATGGTACCTTATACGGGTCCATGCTTGGCCATGCACTAGGAAGCATCATGTGAGTTTAATGAAGGGGGTCTGTGCTTTGAGTGTTATATTCAGTTACACATAAGATTCTCACGTGCACATGGCTTCTCCAACTTCAAGTCAGCCCTTCTTTCTGCCCAGATTGCATGTGGCAACTTTGTCTGGTGGCAACTTAAATTTGTCTCCATTTCTTCTGCCTCTCCATTTCTCAGCCTTCCGCAGTATCCCAGATCTTCTCACACTGCCATGTTTTTGCACATTATGCTCCATCTGTTTGCACTGCCTTGTCCTCTATTTCTTAGTTTGGCATACAGTCATGTATCTGTCAACTCTCTGCTCAAATAATGCCTTTCCTAATTAGTTGGGATATTGACTGTTGTTCTCTGTGCTCCTCTGGGATTCCATTCATATTATTTATTATTTATCATGTTAACTATCCCCCACATTAGATCATGAGAGTTCCTTGAAATACACTGTATAGCTCAGTGTCTGGTCCATAGTGAAAACCCACAACAGGTTTTCTGAGTAAAAATTAATACAACTAACTTGTTTGAGCGTTCCCTCAAACGTTCCTGTCAGGCAGGCAGGCAACTTCTATGCGTTACTCATTTACTGTGTAATGATTCTGTGAATTAGGTGTTCTTATTATTTCCATTTTCAGATGAGGAAACTGAGACACTGGGAGATTGAGTAAATTGCTCAAGGTTACTCAGTGAACAGGTCGCAAAGCCAGGGATTTAAGTTCTAGTAATGACTTCAGAGCCTTATTCACTCTCTGTGGTCATTCTGAGTGAATGAAGAAATGAATGAATCATTGCATGACTGAATTGCACATTAAGACTTTGCTTATGCATACATGAAAATCTGATAGCCCCATTTATTTACTGAACATATGTTACATGCTAGACATGGAAGACACAGCTGTTGCCTTCAAAAGATTCAAAAAGTAGACATTATGTCAATAGTGGTAAAAAGCTGCTGTGCTTATCCTTGAAGCAATAAAGACACGATAGTAAGCAATCACTTCTACACAGTTTGGAATAGTAAAAATTTTATGGATGACATGTCTTAAGGAATGAGAAGATGTTTTATCAGGTAGGACAAAGAAGGGAAGATGAGGTGGAGGGAGTTACAAGGACAAAAACATCAAAGTTCTCATAAATTCAAGTTCAAAATAGAAGTACAAATAAATGACAATCATCACCAAAAAACATTTCCTGTAGTTCTGTCATATGCTGGAATCCATCCGTCATTCAAGTTCATCTTATTTTAGTTCTTGATATCTAGACTAAGTTCTTGATTTTACTGGATCATCTCATTAACTAGTAAATATGCTCAATTCTCTCTCATTACAAAAGTAAATGAGTAAAGTAGTAAAATGAGCAAATAAGTAAATTAGTAAAAGAATATGTATTGCATCATTCCATTTATATGAAATTACAGAGCAGACCAAATTATTCCATGGTAAAAAGTTGTAAGAACAGTGGTTGCCTCTGTTTTCTGGTGAGTGGGGGAGTATTTTCTGTTAAGCAGCATAATTCAGTGAATAGTTATTAGTTTATATTTCATCTCCAATATACATTCTGTACCAGCAAAGAGAGTGACATACTTGTTTTCTTCCTGACATTTTTGAAAATATCTCCCATTTTTTTCATCTAGATAAACAAAAAGATCATTGGTGAAGAAAAGGGAATCCAAAATAGAACCACACTTACATGGTTAATAGATTTTTTTTTTCCAGATATCTAGGAAATTCAATGGGAAATGGAAAGTCTTCCCTAAATGGCATCGATACAAGTGGATAAACATATGAAAAAAATGAAGCACAATCCTTCCCTCAAACCACACACAAATATTGAGAATGATGTCTAAATATAAGGGAGGAAATTATAATGTTTATAAGAGAAGAGGTAGGAGACCATATCCTGGTTTTAGGAAAATGTTTCTTAGACAATAAATGAAAAAAAAAAAACAGAGTTGGACTCCATAAAATGGACTTCTTTTCAGTTAGCATCACTAAGAAAATTAAAGAGTAAGCTACAGATTTGGGAGAAAATATTCATAATGTGTATATACCTGACAAAGAACTTATATCCAGGATATATTGAAAACTTCTACATGTCAATAATAAAATAACAAACCAATAAAAGCCTGAGAAAAGACTTGAACAGATAGTATACAAAAAAACCTAATAAACAAATGTCTAAAAAGAATATGAGAAATTGCTCAACATCATTCGTCATCAAAGCAAAACAAATCAAAACTGCAATGACATACAGATTTACATGCATTAGAATAGCTAAAATTTAGACAGTCAACAACAAATACTGTCAAGTATGAAGAATAATTGGAACTCTGGTATGTTCCTGGTACGGTATAAAATGTTAAAACCACCTTGGAAACAGACAATGCCTTATAAAGTCAATCATACATCTACCCTATGGCCCATCAATTCTACACTTTGGTATTTATCGCCTCCCCCCCCCCAAAAAAAAAAACAAAAACAGAAAACATCTGCATACAGAAAAAACTCTTTTATTTTGGCTTTATTCATAATCCCAAACTAAAAGGCCCAAACGTTCATAAATAGAAAAATGCATAAGCGGGGGGAGGAGTCAAGATGGCGGAGAAGTAGCAGGCTGAGACTACTTCAGGTTGCAGGAGATCAGCTAGATAGCTTATCTAAAGATTGCAAACACCTACAAATCCAACGGGAGATCGAAGAGAAGAAGAACAGCAATTCTAGAGTCAGAAAATCAACCACTTTCTGAAAGGTAGGACTGGCGAAGAAATGAATCCAAAGCGACGGGAAGATAGACCGCGGGGGGCGGAGCTGGCTCCCGGCAAGCGGTGGAGCAACGGAGCACAAAATCAGGACTTTTAAAAGTCTGTTCCGCTGAGGGACATCGCTCCAGAGACTTAAGCGGGGTGAAGCCCACGTGGGCCAGTGTGGCCTCAGGTCCCGCAGGGTCACAGAAGGATCGGGGGTGTCTGAGTGTCGCAGAGCTTGCAGGTATTAGAATGGGGAAGCTGGCTACAGAGACAGAGCCGAGCAGTGAGCTCACAGCTCGGGCTTACCTTGAACTGGTCGCAGGCTCGGTGAGCTTGGAGCGCGGCCGGAGGCCAGGCAGACGGGAGTAATTGGGTGCTGCTCTCTGAGGGCTCACTGAGGAGTGGGGCCCCGAGCTCTCGGCTCCTCCGGGCCGGAGGCTGGGAGGCCGCCATCTTCATTCCCGTCCTCCAGAATTCTACGGAAAGCGCTCAGGGAACAAAAGCTCCTGAAAGCAAACCCGAGCGGATTACTCAGCCTGGCCCCTAGTTAGGGCAGTGCAACTCCGCCTGGGGCAAAGACACTTGAGAATCACTACAACAGGCCCCTCCCCCAGAAGATCAACAAGAAACCCAGCCAGGAACAAGTTCACCTACCAAGGAGTGCAGTTTCAATACTAAGGAGAGCCGCGGAATTCCAGAGGAGGAGAAAGCAAAGCACGGAACTCAAGGCTTTCTCCCCATAATTCTTTAGCCTTGCAGTTAATTTAATTTTTTTTCTTTTTCAAATTTTTTTCTCTTCTTCTGCTAAATTTTTTTAACTTTTACCCTTTTCTTTTTTAACATTTTTTAACTAGTTTATCTAATATATATATATTTTTTCCTTTTTATATTTTTTCATTATTGGTTTTCTTTTTTTATTTGTTTCTTTTTTCTTTTTTCTTTCTTTTTTTTTTTTTTTTTTCTTTCTGAACCTCTTTTTATCCCCTTCCCCGCCCCTCACGATTTGGGATCTCTTCTGATTTGGCTAAAGCATATTTTCCTGGGGTTGTTGCCACCCTTTTAGTATTTTACTTGTTCCTTCATATACTCTTATCTGGACAAAATGACAAGGTGGAAAAATTCACCACAAAAAAAAGAACAAGAGGCAGTACCAAAGGCTAGGGACCTAATCAATACAGACATTGGTAATATGTCAGATCTAGAGCTCAGAATGACGATTCTCAAGGTTCTAGCTGGGCTTGAAAAAGGCATGGAAGATATTAGAGAAACCCTCTCGGGAGATATAAAAGCCCTTTCTGGAGAAATAAAAGAACTAAAATCTAATCAAGTTGAAATCAAAAAAGCTATTAATGAGGTGCAATCAAAAGTGGAGGCTCTCACTGCTGGGATAAATGAGGCAGAAGAAAGAATTAGCGATATAGAAGACCAAATGACTTAGAATAAAGAAGCTGAGCAAAAGAGGGAAAAACAGCTACTGGACCACGAGGGCAGAATTCGAGAGATAAGTGACACCATAAGACGAAACAACATTAGAATAATTGGGATTCCAGAAGAAGAAGAAAGAGAGAGGGGAGCAGAAGGTATATTGGAGAGAATTATTGGAGAGAATTTCCCCAATATGGCAAAGGGAACAAGCATCAAAATCCAGGAGGTTCAGAGAACCCCACTCAAAATCAATAAGAATAGGTCCACACCCCGTCACCTAATAGTAAAATTTACAATTCTTAGTGACAAAGAGAAAATCCTGAAAGCAGCCCGGGAGAAGAAGTCTGTAATATACAATGGTAAAAATATTAGATTGGCAGCAGACTTATCCACAGAGACCTGGCAGGCCAGAAAGAGCTGGCATGATATATTCAGAGTACTAAAGGAGAAAAACATGCAGCCAAGAATACTATATCCAGCTAGGCTATCATTGAAAATAGAAGGAGAGATTAAAAGCTTCCAGGACAAACAAAAACTGAAAGAATTTGCAAACACCAAGCCAGCTCTACAGGAAATATTGAAAGGGGTCCTCTAAGCAAAGAGAGACCCTAAAAGTAGTAGATCAGAAAGGAACAGAAACAATATACAGTAACAGTCACCTTACAGGCAATACAATGGCACTAAATTCATATCTCTCAATAGTTACCCTGAATGTTAATGGGCTAAATGCCCCAATCAAAAGACACAGGGTATCAGAATGGATAAAAAAACAAAACCCATCTATATGTTGCCTACAAGAAACTCATTTTAAACCCAAAGACACCTCCAGATTTAAAGTGAGGGGGTGGAAAACAATTTACCATGCTAATGGACATCAGAAGAAAGCAGGAGTGGCAATCCTTATATCAGATCAATTAGATTTTAAACCAAAGACTATAATAAGAGATGAAGAAGGACACTATATCATACTCAAAGGATCTGTCCAACAAGAAGATCTAACAATTGTAAATATCTATGCCCCTAACGTGGGAGCAGCCAACTATATAAACCAGTTAATAACAAAATCAAAGAAACACATCAACAATCATACAATAATAGTAGGGGACTTTAACACTCCCCTCACTGAAATGGACAGATCATCCAAGCAAAAGATCAACAAGGAAATAAAGGCCTTAAATGACACACTGGACCAGATGGACATCACAGATATATTCAGAACATTTCATCCCAAAGCAACAGAATACACATTCTTCTCTAGTGCACATGGAACATTCTCCAGAATAGATCACATCCTTGGTTCTAAATCAGTATCAACCGGTATCAAAAGATTGGGATCGTTCCCTGCATATTTTCAGACCACAATGCTCTGAAGCTAGAACTCAATCACAAGAGGAAATTTGGAAAGAACCCAAATACATGGCGGCTAAACAGCATCCTTCTAAAGAATGAATGGGTCAACCAGGAAACTAAAGAAGAATTGAAAAAATTCATGGAAACAGATGATAATGAAAATACAACAGTTCAGAATCTGTGGGACACAACAAAGGCAGTCCTGAGAGGAAAATATATAGCAGTACAAGCCTTTCTCAAGAAACAAGAAAGGTCTCAGGTACACAACCTAACCCTACACCTAAAGGAGCTGGAGAAAGAACAAGAAAGAAACCCTAAACCCAGCAGGAGAAGAGAAATCATAAAGATCAGAGCAGAAATCAATGAAATAGAAACCAAAAAAACAATAGAACAAATCAACGAAACTAGGAGCTGGTTCTTTGAAAGAATTAATAAGATTGATAAACCCCTGGCCAGACTTATCAAAAAGAAAAGAGAAAGGACCCAAATAAATAAAATCATGAATGAAAGAGGAGAGATCACAATGAACACCAAAGAAATACAGACAATTATAAGAACATATTATGAGCAACTCTACGCCAACAAATTTGACAATCTGGAAGAAATTGATGCATTCCTAGAGACAAACTAACACAACTGAACCAGGAAGAAATAGAAAGCCTGAACAGACCCATAACCAGTAAGGAGATTGAAACAGTCATCAAAAATCTCCAAACAAACAAAAGCCCAGGGCCAGACGGCTTCCCGGGGGAATTCTACCAAACATTTAAAGAAGAACTAATTCCTATTCTCCTGAGACTGTTCCAAAAAATAGAAATGGAAGGAAAACTTCCAAACTCATTTTATGAGGCCAGCCTCACCTTGATCCCCAAACCAGACAAGGATCCCATCAAAAAAGAGAACTACAGACCAATATCCTTGATGAACACAGATGCAAAAATTCTCACCAAAATACTAGCCAATAGGATTCAACAGTACATTAAAAGGATTATTCACCACGACCAAGTGGGATTTATTCCAGGGCTGCAAGGTTGGTTCAACATCC